>NC_090937.1:1161623482-1161956877 GCF_040938575.1 Ambystoma mexicanum
TGCTGGTGACTGCTCCTCAAGCAGCAGTATTGATGGGCGAGGCGAGCCGGTGGGCAGTAAGAACTCTTACTAATGGTGCACCATAAAGCAGCATGGAGAAGGAGAGAATGCAATGGCGAGGCAGCACCTTGACTGTGTGGGTCTCACAAAGAGCACATCTGAGGAAATGCAGAAAGAATTGTCATTGATCTTAAACAGCTGATCGAAACTGGTTTGGCTGCTCTCACCTTGAATCTCATGAATTGGATCTTGCAATTACAGTGCAACCTGCACCATCAGGAGCACATGTGAAGGCAGCTATGTGTGTCTCACCTTTCCTCTGCGATTCTCCCAGCAATTCCTGGCATTAGACGCAAGGGTCATCTCCAAATTGAGGAAAATGAAGATGGTTGAAGAGGGGTCCGAGGAACCCACATCGAAGAGAAAGAGGCAGCAAGCAGAGGAATCCCCTCCAGGCCAGTCAAGGAAGTTAATAGGAAGAGTGCATTCCCAACATTTGTCACCCATGCAGTACCCCCGGAGTCGGAAACTGCAGTTGGACGGAGCAAGGACAGGGCCCCCCTGATGCAAGCCACGGCGCTTAGAACCACCTGGGCTACAGCCATGAATGCAGAACAGATAAAAGGTATAGTGTTGCAATGCATGCAGGCCTGGGATGGTGAGGAGAAGGGTTATGGCATACAAAAGCTGGTAATGGTAATACTAACTCATCTATTTATAATATGTTTAAACAAGCAGTTCCCCAGAGGATAAGAAAGAAAGGACGAGGGTGAGTAGGGAGAAGACCACGGATAATTGGTTACACACGTTCTATATGTTGCCATCAATACATTTGGAAAGTATCTGTAGCAGATACGGACGCATTATGAACGTACGAACAAATATTTCACAACATTTACAGTACCAATGTTGGCAAACCTGGTTACAGTACGACCAGATATGGCCAAATATGCCAGGGATGATTAAGATGTGTCGGGGTACATTCACAAGATGACGGCAGCCCATGAGCTGTCTGCAGCTCTTGAAATGCGCTCAGCCCAGTTTAAAGAGGAACAGTCCTTTCGCACTAGAGGTAGATCCTGGTGGGTGCTATGACATGGAGAGGGGTACCTGCTAGGGGTGTTGCGGGCTGTTGGGAGGGGGTTAAGCCTCAGGAGTGGCTGAATTATTATGCACACCTTTGGAGATTTGACCACAGTATGCACATTTGGTTGGGGCTGTAGATACAAGTACTCCTGCACCAAATACAGGACACACATCCACCAAATGTGACTAAAAACACAGGGGTGCAGGCTCAAAGGGGGGCAGCCCTAATACCGATTGCCCACAATTACAATTATCGTCATCCCCCATCAAGGTGCAGTCAATGATACCTCTACTGGACATTTACCATTACAAACCTGCAGCACATACATTATTTGCAAGATTTTCACATGGTTTCCGTATCACCTACGAGGGCCCACGTGTTAGCAGGGAGAAAAGGATTTTGAAGATGGCACAGCATATGCAACACAAGATCTGGAAGGAACTTAAACAGGGAAGGGGGGCAGGGACCTTAGCGAACCATCTCTGCCACATTATATTGCCTTGCCTTTTGGGGTAGTGCCTGGTAAAGAGCGAGGCCAGTTCAGGCTCATGCATTATCTGTCCTTCCCAATGGACGACCTAGTAAATTATTGGCTTGATGAAAGGATGTGTTCTTTGGAGTATGCGTCTTTCGATGATGCAATTGATTTGGTTAAGCTGGCAGGTAAAGGTGCATTGATGGCAAAACTGAACATTGAGTCAGCTTTTCAGTTGCTGTCTGTACACCCTGACAGCCTCAATCTCCTTGACTTTCAACGCAGCTGGTAAAATGACAAATGTATGTTCATGGGCCGCTCAGTCTCGTGTTTGTATTTCAAGATGTTCAGTACATTTTTGGATTGGGCATTGCAGGACAGAGCACCAGGGCATAGATCTATTCATTATTTAGATGATTTCCTGTTTGTTGGCTGCTATAGCACTTTGAAGTGAGCAGTCATGCTGGAAGCCTTTATCGACTTATAGAGCGAGCTATGCATTCCCTTAGCCTTTGAGAAGAGCACAGGCCAGACAACAGCCATACAATTCACATAACTCTATATATAGACTGAGTAGCAGGAGTCACTAGACTGCCACAGACCAGCGTGGCTACATTTAAAGAGACAACTGCAGGCCATGTTGAGCAAGAAAAAAAGCCCCTCTGAAGAAGGTGCAAGCAGTTATAGGAAAGTAAAATTTTGCTGGTAGAGTAATACACGCTGGTACAGTTTTTGCCAGGATTTCGGCTTTGGAGATGGCCAAATTGAAGAATGTCCACCATAAAGTCAGTTTGGGGGCTGTCATCAGAGCAGACTTGAACATGAGGGGCAGATTCTTAAAGGGAAGTTCAATGGGGTTCTTATTTGGAGGGAGCTCTGGATTGATAGTGGCAGTTTGGAGCTATTTACCGATGCCTCGGGGAACAAGGGTTTGGGGGCGGAACTGGACAGGAATGGCTCACCCCTCCTTGGCCACCAAACTGGAGGGAGGCAGGTCTGACGGCAAACCTTACATTGTTGGAACTTTTTTCAATCATGGTGGCATTCCACATATTGGCGACCAACTCAGAAATAGAAAGGCAACACTGTGGTTTGACAACAAGGTTTGCTTTGTGCACACGAGTACTTGCATTATTGAGCTGCTTGACCAAGACTATCCTGATGATGAACACTAAGGTAAGGGCAAGGCAAATTCCTGGTATTAAAAATGACATAGCTGATGCTTTTTCTTATTTGCAGAGATCATCATTCATGGAACTGGCATCCATGTCATGAGAACAGATGCCTCCATTCCCAACTCACCTATGGGGCAGAATTGGGAAGGTGTTGATCAACAAGGCTTTGACACCAATTACAATGAGCTGGTACAAAAGAAACTGCAACAATTATCAATGGGTTCTCAAGAAAGCCCCCACCCACCTGGCCCCTGAGTCGTTGGAAGAATTGGAGAGATTTTGGGCATGGGCCTATCATAGTAAACACCCTAGAGGATGGGCCGAAGCCCATTTGGCAGCGATCACATACTTTAACAAACTACAGGAAGCACCTGACCCAATCAAGTGTCACATGGTGAAATGGGTTGTAAAGGGTTGGGGTAGATTGTAAAGTCCAAAGGTGGCTCAGAGAAAACCAATTGATTCTGCAAAATTCAAAAGCCTACTGGACATGCTCCCCACCACGTGGAGCTATGTCTACAAGAACAACTTGATTAGGGCTGCAGTTTCATTCACATTTTTTGGGGCATTAAGGGCTGGGGAGCTGGTTCCTTACAGCACAGGGAGGGATGGTTTGGGGGGTTTGCAGTACAATGACATTGTGGTGGGTGACAGCACAAATGACGCTGAGGGTTCAAAGACCAACAAAAGTGTAAAGGGGCTCGCATTCAGATATCTTGTATATAGGGCAACCGCTATTGTGTCTGCATGGTATAGTAATATTTACAGTGTAGGGCAACCGCTATTGTGTCTGCATGGTATAGTAATATTTACAGTGTAGGCCAGGCTTGGGCCAGTCATTGCTGGTCCATGAGAATTTCAGCCTCGTTAGTCGCTACCAGTTCAGGACGATTCTTGGAAAGGCATTGGGCGCAGCAGGCTTGGATGAGAGGCAGTTTGGCAGGATGGAAACCCCATTTAGTGGTGTGGCAGTTACACAAGTGACCAGTCTAATTTTGTCATATGTAACAAGCAAAGGAAAAAATGCGGGGGATTTGGACACCTTCAACAAATGGACAAACATCCACTTGTTGCTGGCTGGCATGGGGTAGCTGCACAGGCATGCAAATGACCGAGGGGGGTGGCTAAGGAGTTGTATCGTTAGCAAATGAAAAGTAAGGGGAAGTTGAGCCAGATAAAATATGGGGTGAATGGAACCAACCATAGGAGTTTGAAAAAACAATTCTTGTCAGCTGGTAGCTTGCGTCATTACATTTTCCGCAAAGAATGTAATGATTGCTGATGTAATATTGTGATAAATATACCCTCCTCCTTCCCCCTTCTCCTCCTTCGACCGTGTCTCACCGGAAGAAGTCACCACAGTTGTCTGTCCATGAAGGTCTCTTCCAAACAGGTTTCCCTTGCTCATCCAAAACCATCAAGGACAACATAAGCCTGCTCGCCCCTGCACTTGCTGATCTCTGTAACCACTCCTTTGCTACAGGTTCTTTCCTCTCCTCCCTCAAGCACTCCCTTGTGCGTCCCATCCTTAAAAAAACATCAGCAGACCCTTCCTGTCCAGCCCAACTACTACCCCATCTCTATCACCCCCTTCCTGGGGAAACTGTTGGAGAAGTTGGCCCAGCCCCAACTCAACTCTCACACTGAACTTGTTGGCGGTCTCCACGACCATCAATCTGGATTCAGGGCATCTAGAGGCACGGAAACTGCTCTTCTGAACACCCGTGAAGAACTGCTTGCATCTCTGGATTCCAACTCTACTGCTGTCCTCATCCTTCTTGATCTCTCCTCTGCATTTGCCATGGTCAACCACTCCATTCTGATACAAAGGCTCCATGACACCCTATGTTTCTCGGAACAGGCGCTGGACTGGCTGACCTACTTCCTAACTGGCTGCTCCTCCCAAGTCATCCTGGGACCCTTCTCCTCTCCTACTTCCTTCTCCACCTGTGGTGTCCCCCAGGGCTCTATTCTCTCGCCTTGGCTCTTTAACATCTACCTTACTCAGCTGGCACTCCCATCTCCTCATTCTCCCCCAACTTCCAGTGTTCTGCTGACAACACACAACTCTTCTTCAAACTCCCGGCTGACCCTCTTGCACCTTCCATCATCCCTGACTTGCTTTCTGCCACCCAGGCCTGGTGTACTTCCAATGATCTCTGCCTCAATGCCAGCAAAACGAAGTTCCTTCGCATTGGGACCCTTCCACCTGACGTCTTTCCTTCACTCTGGCCTTCTTCACTCACACTCAAGACATTGCCAAGAAGTCCCACTTTCAGCGTTTCCATCTCAAAGGAAATCTACCTTTTCTCACCTTCCCCCAGAAGCTCAATGTTACCCGAGCCATGGTTCTCTCTAGGCTTGACTATTCCAATAGCCTCCTCTTGAATCTACCTTTGTCCACTCTGCGACCCCTCTAGCTAATCCAGAATAGGGCAGCAAGACTTATCCTTGGCCTTAAACCCAGTGACTGCATCTCTCCTGCCCAACACGGAAAAAAATCAAATCCCTCTGTATCATCCACAAGGCTGTCAGGGGCAAAAGACCACACTATCTGCAACTCTCTCTTACTAAATATTCCCCTCTAGACCTCTGCACTCCTCTGGTACCAACTCTTTGTGTGTAAAGCCTTTCGCTAAACAGAGAGCAGGAGGTCGATCGCTTTCCTCAGCTGACTCCCTTCTTCAGAACAGCCTCCCCCTCCGTCTTCCTCTTGAGCAGGGCTTTCTTAAATTCCAGAAGATTCTCAAAACCTTCCTCTTTACCTCCTCCTCCCACCTTCTCTCCTCTGCTAATCTCACAATTCCTTGTTTGGTGTCCAGGGCCCTTATGAATCCTCGGGCCCTGAACTCCCACACCAAATCGCCCCAGCTACTGTCTATCCTTAGCACTTGCCTCGGCTTCCCCTCCAACCCTGGCAGATCGCACTTACCTTATATTGCACTACACCTGTTGTTCACCCATGAGCACCCCAGCACCTATCCCATTCCCTCTCCCTTCTGCACTTGCATGTTCTGAGTACTCACAAGGCATAGTAGGTTCGTTCTTACCCTCCCCCACTGTATTCATTTTTTTAAAACAGTATTTTATTGGTTTTACAATTTACAAATCCCACCAGACATAAGTTCCCATCACATTGTCAAAAAAGAAAGACTTAAAACACTCCAATAGATGACCCTTTCTTTCCCTTTCCTATTAACTAGTCCCTTCCCCTCTTGGTTGGTCTCGGAACACAACATGAACTGTCATTGATAGAAGACATAAAAAAGTTTCTGGACATCTTAGCTTGGCCATTCCCAACATTCAGTTGGTCTCGCTCTGCAGTGGTGGTCGCTTATGGTCTCTAACAATTCCCCTCACTCCCCCCTACTCTCACAACAGTAAAAAACGGAAGTAGCACTGCTCCTCCTTATCGATGTTAACTGTACCCAACACTTATTCAACCATTACATGGGGTCATCACCACAGTGAACTTTGATACATTGTCACCGCTCATCGAACCACATGAGTCTACAATGTAAGCATTACATAGAAATCTTAATTTATCATTGGGTACCCTCTCTGTTTGTTTTCGCTCCGCTTACTTTTAGGCCGTCTTGTACTCAGCGCAGTATTCCAGGAAGGGAAGCCAAATCCTATCAATGTGGGAGTGAGATTCCAGGAGGGCTGCTGTCATGCTCTCCATTTGGTATATAGAGTGCGCCTTCGCTAACCACTCTCCTCTCGTTGGAAGTCTATTACATTTCCATTTAACAGTCAAACATACTCTTTCTGCCAATAATACATTTCTAGGCATATTTGAGAGAACGGAATGGGATCCCTCTGAGTCCGACTCAATTCCAAACAAAACCAATAATGGGGCTAGTTGCCTATGGATACCATCAATGGTCTGTATCCAACCTAGCGTCTCCTTCCAATACGTCTGCACATTTACACAACTCCACCATTGATGTCAATAATTACTCATTCCCCACACCCTCTCCAACAGTATGGCGTGACCCCTGAGAAACATTCTCAACAATTGCTGTGGCGTTAGATGCCATCTCATCAACAGCCGACCATTATGCATCTTATACTGCATGGATATAGAAGTGCTCCATACAGCCCTATATACTACTGTCCATGTATCTAACTGACCTTGCAGCTCCAACTCTTCCTCCCACTTAGTTTGGGTACCTTGGTGTTCACTTACTACATGCACAAACGCTGTGAGAGACCTCCCAAGAGAGCCCCCCAGGGTGTATCTCGCAGTACACTTTTTAGCTGTAAATAGTGGAGCGGCACTATCGCTGTGCCTGGCATTACTGCCTCTAAGTCCTCTATTGACATGTAAGAACCCTCCTTCCAAATTTGTCCGGCTCTCACTAAACCTCCTTCACATAACGGCTGCAAGTGGTGCACATCTACTAAGTGATCCCTTATGGGCGGAGCCTATATACAACTGAGGGGGGATGGCCAGGATGTCACTCCGTTCATTGTTCTCATGGGGCACCAAAGGGACCATAATACCACTAATACAGGGTTGTTCGTGAATCCTACGCGGCATAGTTCGATTTGGGACCCACAGCTATTCGTCCTTTGGTCAATAGAGTGAAGAGATTGTTTTCCAGGCCCACCCATTGTTTCTCTACATTTTCCAAGAGGAGATCTGCGAGGATGTGAAGTTGAGAAGCCCTGTAGCATTCCAAGAGGTCAGTAAAACCCATACCCCTTATCCTTCGTTGTGATCAAGGTTGTGCATGAATTACGAGGTTTTGTGTCAGCCCACAGATATGCTAGGAGCAATCGCTTAACCTCAGCCTGGAATGCGTCTGGGATAATCACTGGGAGGTTCTGAAAGAGAAATAGGAATCTGGGCAATATATTCATCTTAATTGAGGTGAACCTCGCTGTTCAGGATAACGCCAGCTTAGACCACCTCTCTAGATCTAATTTAATGCTCTTCCACAGAGGGCTATAATTTGCAATGAACAGCCTCGCTAAGTCTTTCGTCATCACTACATCTAAGTATTTCAGTTCTTCTGTTTGTTGTTGAAAACCCCATTCATTTACCAGATTCAATGGGAGGGCTGTGTTCGTTCGGAGCGGTAGCGCAACCGTTTTATTCAAGTTAGCTTGGAATCCTGACAGTCTCCCATATTCCCTAAGAGTAGCAAAAAGGGCTGGTACTGACTCCAGTGGTCGGGTGATGTAGGCTAAGATGTCATCAACGAATAGCGCCTGCTTGTACTCCCTCCCTCTCATGATCCTGTGCATGTGGGCATTTGATCTAATAGCTTGCACCAACGGCTCTCCCACCATGGCATACAAGAGGGGCGACAACGGACAGCCCTGTCTAGTGCCTCTCGTTAGGTTGAAGGATGCCGACGCGGCACCGTTCACTACAACCTTGGCCCTGGCGTTCTTATATAATGCTGACGCCCCTGAGATGCAATGGTGACCTAGTCCTGCCCACCACCACATCAACGTGGGGCAATCTTCTCTTTTATCTATGGCGGCAATGAGGTCAAGCATTTTACGAACATTATCCGCCCCCCGTCTCCGAATTACATAGCCAACTTGGTCCATGTGGACTAAGTGCGGAAAAATGTGGGCTAATCAGCTGGCGAGAATGCTCGTATAAATCTTCGCATCCACGTTTGTAAACGATATAGGGTGATATGACGAACACTCTGTGGCATCTTTGCCTTCTTTTGGGATCACTATGATACGGGACTCTGCGAATGACTGTGGGGACTGACTGATTTTCATAATAGAGTTATAAAGTGTTACCAAAAAAGGGGTCTGCTGGGTACTATAAGCTTTATAAAAGGCCATAGTGAACCCATCTTGTCCTGGAGCTGTGCCGGCTCTCATTTTCGAGATCGCTGCCTGTATTTCCTCTGCTAAAATGGGCCCATTTAACATTTCCAGATTAACCTTTGATATCGGGATGTGGGGGAATTTTGATAAATATCTCTTGATGCTGTCTTCCAAGCCTTCCCCTTCCGCCGTGTATAGAGTAGAACACAATCTGGAAAAGCGCTTCGCTATTTCCCTTGGGACTAGCTGCTCTTTGGCAACTTCATCTTTAATTTTGGGGACCGCCCTTTCTGCCCTTTGATTTTTAAGGCGCATTGCTAACATGGTATGTGCTTTGTCGCCTTTTTCGTAATATTTTTGCTTTAAGTATCTCAGTTGCATCAGCGCTTTATCTTGTCAGATGTCTCTCAATTCCTTTTGAAGCGTTTCGACTTCCGCAGAAATTCTTTCTTTGTCAGCTGGGTGGGTGTTAAGTGTTAGTTCTTTGGATGTCATTTTAGTCTTTAGATCTAATTCCCTTTTTACCCTTATTCTATTTTTGTTGGCTCCTTCCAAGATCAAAACACCTCGAATTGTAGCCTTTGGCGTTTCCCACACCGTGTTCAGTGAAACCTCTCCTGTGTCATTTTCGGTAAAGTAATTTCTAATCACTTCTGATAAGGGCACTCTGAATATCGGGTCTTTGTAGAGAATATCATTGCAGATCCATTGCATTCTGTACATGGGAGGAAACCCCAGTCTAATTCCAGCATACATAAATCATGATCCGACCATGCTACTATTTCTATTGCTGTGGATATTATCATACTTTCTTTCTCAGCCTCAATCAGTAAGTAATCTATCAGTGAATATATAAGATGGGGGGGGGGATTTCCCTATCGTTGCCCAGAATTTCTGGCAAGTCTCGTCCTTGGTTGCACTCCATTGTGATTGGCTCGTAACTGAATACTTGCAACTTAAGGGCGGTGGTCAGGTCCAGGGTGCCTAGGGGCAGGGAACCTGCATATGTTTCTTCTGTTGGTGGTAGTTTCCATCCCCTCTTCCTCTGTTAGGCTCACTCTAGGTTGCACTGGCTCTTTTAGTATGTCCACTTAAAGGTTTTCGCTACCTTGGCTCCCACAGACCCTGACGCCCTCTCTCACTATGGGATCCCCTCTTTGTGAACCGCCCGGCTTGCAAGCTGTCAGTGCGTTAAATGCGTTTGATGCATGTGCTGTGGGATTCTTGTAGTGCTGTTGCCCTTACTTCACTCACATTTCTTTACTCTGCAGCACGATTTCTTTTTCCAAACGTACCCGGGGAGCTTGCGTGACTTAAAGCTATTGCAGCACCCTGCGTGCACCTATTATTTCTGTGTCTCCTCAGACATGAGCTCAAGTCTTTCTTTCCTCATCTGCGCTGTGCCTCTTACACCAACTCTCATTTTTCAGAGATTCGTGCCCTGTATAATGTGCAGGTTACATCATTTCAAACATTATCTCGTGCTGTGAGCGGTTTGCGTTATGCGGAGAGCAACCTTGTTATACACGTTAGTAAGTGCGGGCTGCTCCGGCGTATTAACGTTGTGTTTTCCCGGGGATTCCGGAATGCGGGCAGCAGAGGCAGCAGCTTAAACCAGCAGCTCCTGGCCCTCTCCTTTATATGGATTATTGAAGATATGAACTCCAAAAAGAAAATTGAAATAGCTGACAACCCTATCCCGAAGAAAACCAAATCAGCTGCAGACATGGCAGAAATCCCTAGTCCACAGGATATTTACTCTCTACTGATGAAAGTGGCACAAGACTTGGGTAAGGTTGCTCAGGATGTGACTGATGTTAAAGCATCAATGGAGGATTTGTCTATGAAGGTGGCCCAGGTGGACAGCCGTGTCTCAGTTTTGGAAAGCAGCAGTGCCTCTATGTCATCGGAGATTTCGGGAAGCTTCAGAGCCTATAAGAACTTGAAAGATGACTTCTATAAAGGGAGAGCTAAGACATTGGAACTGGATTTGAGGATTAGGTGCAGGAACATAAGGATCATTGGACTGGAGGAAGAAGAAAATGAGGACTTGGCCTTAAAAGTGCAGGAGGTTTTGAAGAGTTCAATCAAATATGGACAGATAACACTTATGGACATTGATAATGCATTTAGGATTGGCAAGAAAATGGGCCTTCAGGGTAAAGCCAGGCAAGTCCTAGTTTCCTTCGTGTGCACCAGGATCAAGGAAGAAGTTTTGAAAGTAGCAAGACAGCTTGAAAATATTTACTATAAGAAAAAGCGGATTTTTATTTACCCAGACTACCCAAAGGAGGTTGTGGAGATTAGAAAATCCTTTAAAGAGCCCAAGGACCTGGCAAGGTCTTTGGGGGTGAAAGCCTTTCTCAACAGGGCTAACTGGCTAACTTTGGTGTTTCCAGAGGGGGAGAAAATCACTAGAGATCCTAACGAGGCTCTTAAATGGTTAAAGGCTCGGGAGACTGGATTGATGGAAAATTAATTTTTACAGATGTTTTTTTTTTACCAAATGTAGGTGTGTTGGTTTGAACGAAATAATTTATATCATTTCAATTTTTACTTTTGGCATTGAAAAACATTGAGAAGAAATGGCGTCGGTTCAATAATTCAGTTAAACGTTTTTTTTTTTTTTTTTTTTCGATTGATGCATCCCTTGCCGCTCTCAACGTTCTTACCGTCATGTTCAGGCCAGGTTGTGATGTCCGGAAGGGGTTAGAAGAAAGGACCATGCATTGCCGGCTCGGTCATGTGCTCCAGTCAGCTGACCGGTGGCAGGATCATTGGGGAGTGGAGTTGGTCACGTATCATCGATACGGAGCTGGGAGTTGCACTCGGTTACGGCAGGTGAGAGGGTGCCCCGATCTCTGCTCTGTCCCTATTAAGTGCTCGCAACATGTGTAGCTGGCGGGTTGCTTTATCCCCGGCTTCCGTGGGGATCGCTTTCAAACTGCTCCTCCTCCGCAGTTTCATACTTGCTGGCGCCGTCTTCGCATCGCAACTACCCGATGTAAGAGAGGAGGATTGTTAAACACCAGTGGGACGCCCAATGAACTAATCAACTGGCGGCGGGAGACTGCGGGGCTAGTCCCTTTGATCCCGTACGCTTCTATTCGTAAGATACTGCCTGTTTACACTGGGGACATTAAAAGTAATTGCTTTAAAGGAGCATCAGAGTGCCTCATATAACGTTCTGAAGGGGAGCCAGCAGTTGTTTAACAGCCTCTGAGGAACGCTCATATTCCTGAGCACAGCTGATGAACTGGAGTGCCCCCCCTTTTTAACAGTAACATTTCTGCATACATGACACGGGATAGCTTTAGTGGTTGTTCACTGCCTGGCTTTCTTTTGTAGTGCCGGGCAGAGTGTGCTGGTGGATGTCAGCCTATCATTTCTTTGCAGGTATTACATGTGTTGTGGTTCAGTCCTCTCCCAAAGGTCGAATATATATGCGCACAGTATGCTTGGAGAACTGAACTTCCCTCATGTTTTGGCAGGATTAAAATGTGCAGTGTTTCATGAGATGATTTTACACTGCTGAGATCTGCAGCTTTCTTCCTTCCTGTTAGTTCACTAATGCATAATTGGGTTGTGAGATGACATATATGTACTCGATATGTTTAAAGACTCATTATTTGCCACTAACCAATAGACGGTTTTACATGTTATAATCACGAAATACTACAGCTGGTACGTGGAAGAAAAAAAGGATTATACAATGGTTTTTCAATTCAATGTAACAGTGTGATCCTGCTTCAAGGGTTCACCTTTCTATAGTGTTTTACAGTTGGATTTGATATGCTGTTTTCGGGAATGGCAAGTTATATACAGGCTGGATGCTTGTGCAGGTGGGGTTGTGTGCATTTTGATATCTCTGCAGGATCTCGACATATGGGGTTTGCACGTGTGGAGTGGCGGAGTGGGCGGTGTTGGGCGTCTTGACAGTACTACGAAGGGCTCAGGGTCTGCCCTATTAGGGTGTGATGTTATTGGGGACATTGCATTTTCTCCTGGGCAGCGTCCTTGACTCTACTTCCTCCCTAGATGGTCCTCTGTGCTTTACGGGGGGACAGCTTGTCATGGCCTTCACAGAACAAATGGCGGGAGATGCGAGGTTTAGTGGTGCCGGTGGGGGGCTGCTGGGGGGGATGCTATTATGGAATGGGGTGGCTTAATGGGAGTTCAAGTTATTTGGAGAGGTGTCCAGGATGTTGGACTACTTGGTATGTGTATAGGAGTTTTTTCTGGTTTGCTGTTCTTGGTGTTTTGCATCTGTTTTTGGGGGGTTGGGTTGGGGTTCAGGGTCAATATCATAAATCAGGATCTGTTGTCAAGATTGGATAGTGTGGGGGTGGATTTTCTGGTCTGGAGGATGGGGGATCAATTAAGAGTTATTTCATGGAATGTGAACGGACTGAATAATGTGCAGAAGAGACGGAAAGTGATGTCCTATTTGAATGATATGAATGGGGACATTTATTTACTTCAGGAGACTCACCTTCTTAAGGAAGATTTGGATGGTTTGAGGAAGGGCTGGGTAGGGAGAGTATACGGTTCTTCTTTTGATTCAAGGTCCAGGGGTGTGGTGATTTTAATAAGGAAAAATGCCCCGATTAAGGTACTAAGAGTAATAGGTGACAAGGGTGGTAGGATGATTGCCATTCTGACGAACATTCAGGGCAAGGTGGTTTCATTCTGCAACATTTATGCGCCAACCGTGGATGATGGTTCTTTCTTCAGGGAGGTTGCACAAACAGTTCAGGATCTAGGGACTAGTAACGTAATCCTGGGCGGGGATTTCAACACGGTTGTTGACAATACCTTGGACAGGAGCAATAACAGATTCTGCAGGAGAACTGATGTACAAACTAAGGCACTATTGGATTTAATGGTGGAGCATGATCTGAAGGACAGCTGGAGGATGAACAATCCGTTGGTAAGGGAATACAGTTTCTACTCAGGAGCGCATGCGACTTATTCAAGGATTGACATGGTTTTGATGTCAGGAGGTATGCTACAGAGTTATAAGTCGAGTAGTATTGGTAATATTGTGTTGACGGATCACGCACATGTGGTTCTTGATTTGAGATGGGATTTTTCAATGGACAGACAATTTACGTGGAGACTGAATCCTATGTTGTTGGATAATGCTGATGAGATGGACAAACTTTCAACAGAAATAGATTATTTTGTGGAGGAAAATTGCAATGGTGAGGTGGAGCTGGGCACAGTTTGGGAGGCCTTCAAATGCACTGTACGGGGTATGTTTATTAATTTGGCGAGAGGCTTGAAAAAGAAATGGGACAATTCGCAGATGGAATTAGAGAATAAAATAAATGATTTATCACGGAAATTGATGGTGGATCCTTCACAGTTGTTTATACTTCCGGAGTTGAATCGTTTGAAAAGGGAATTGACTGTGTTGATTTCTGATAGAGTAGAGAAAAGGTATTTTCAACAAAAGTGCACTTATTTTGAACGGGGGGAGAGGTGTGATCGTTGGCTAGCTTACAGAATGAGGTTGAGAGAGTCGGAGCGCTCAATCACATCGATTACGGACTCTGGTGGAATGACTACTTTTGATCCGTTGAGAATAAATGAGGTGTTCATGAAGTTTTATGAGAATTTGTATAGAAATAAGACATACACTGATGCAACCAATGTAGATTTTTTGGGGGCAATACCAGTCCCAGAAATTTCTGTAGAGGAGTCAACTTTGTTGGAAGAACCGGTAACTGTGGATGAGGTCAGGAATGCAATTTCTAAGTTAAATGTAGGCAGGTCTCCGGGCCCTGATGGACTGCCGGTGGAGTTTTATAGATGGCTGCCTAATTCTGCATTGGAACTGTTAAAGGATATGTATGTGACTTCTAAGGCTCGGGGACTGCTTCCAGATACGACTAGACATGCAACGATTTCGGTATTTCTAAAGAAGGGCAAAGACGAAACTTTGGCGTCCAGTTACAGACCTATAAGTTTAATTAATGTGGACAACAAAATCCTAGCCAAGGTTCTGGCATTAAGGCTGGAAAATCTTCTACCGAAATTGATAGATCAGAATCAGTCGGGTTTTATTAAGGGTAGGACGACGTCCAGCAATATGAGGACTTTACTGTGTACCATCGCTAGAGCGTCAGAACTTTCAGAAGACTCGGCGGTTCTCTCATTGGATGCCGAAAAAGCATTCGATAGGGTCAATTGGCAATTTATGTTTAGTGTTCTGGAAAAAATGGGTTTTGGTCATCATTTTTGTTCTTGGGTCAGACTATTATATACCAAGCCCACGGCGGATGTCAAAACTAATGGTTGGAGGTCCCAATTTTTTGATTTGGAACGTGGAACGAGACAAGGATGTCCGTTGTCTCCTCTTTTGTTTGTACTCAGTGTTGAACCTTTGGCCATTAAGCTGAGGACGGAGGAGGGCCTGCAGGGTATTGATGGTGGGGGGTTGAAACAAAAAGCTTGGCTATATGCTGATGACTTGCTATTGGTCCTTAGGAATCTTGCTGAATCATTGCCTGTGCTTATGGATATTCTGGGGGTCTTTCATCGGTGCTCTGGGTACAAGATTAATTGGGCGAAATCGGAAGTTCTACCCCTTGTCCCACTATGTGACAAACAGTTGGTTACTGGGTTGGGCTTCAAGTGGTGTGCTGAGAGGTTAATGTACCTGGGTGTTTGGATTTTGCCAACAATTGCAGATTTTGTGAGAGTGAATATGAATGTGGTCTGTGCTGCTTTCAAATCAGATCTAGATAGATGGTCCTTGCTTCATCTTTCCCTTTGGGGGAAGGTGAATGCTTTAAAGATGGTGTCATCTCCCAGAGTGAACTATGTTTTAAGTATGGTTCCATTGGAAATTGAGAAAAGGTATTGGCGGGAACTGGATAGACTTATGCAGGGTTTCTTGTGGGATCATAAACCTCCGCGCCTGAGGATAAGTAAACTACAATTGCCCTTGTCGAAAGGCGGGCTAGGGGTGCCGGACTTCAGGGCATATCATCTGGCCTTCATGGCCCGTACCTTATTTGCATGTATTAAATCGGATGGTACGGATTGGTTTGGTGCGGAATCTAGCCAGGTGAGTCCGTTGTCACCCCGGGCTTTATTAACGAGTCAGCCATGCAGACGGAGGTTGGAGAATCCGTTGACTAAGAGTCTACGGACTTCGTGGTTGACTTTGAATGAGTGTTTGGGTTTCGATGCATTGAGAGACCCGAATGCTTCACTTTGGCTGAATCCAAGTGTTACATATGAAGGGAAAGTTATATTCTGGCATGAATGGTTCCTTGCTGGGGTTCAGTGGATTGGGGACCTTTTTAATGGTATGACATGGATGACTGCCAGAGAAGTCAAGTTGAAGTTTGATATCCCTACCTTTTGTATGGCGGACTATCGGAAGATCCGGAGAGCAGTAGGAGATGTAGATATGGAGAAAGGAGTCAATTTGGATTTGCTTGGTTGGATACCTGGGGTGAGTGGTTGTGGCTTGGTCAGCTATGTGTATAAACAAATTATGTCCAACTACAAGATAAATGATGCTGTGAGACAAGATTGGAACCAAAGGATTGGTGAGGACATTGCGGAAGAGCATTGGTCTCGAATCTGTGAGAATGTGAAACTGTGTTCTTTGAGTCTGGTTGAAAGATCGCGGCAGATTAAGATTCTACATAGAACTTATTGGACACCAGAGCGTTTGATGGAAAGAGGAATGAGTGATAACTCTGATTGTTGGGCGTGTGTTCAGGAGAGGGGCACCTTTGAACATATGTTGTGGGAATGTCCAAGAGTGAGGGGTATGTGGTTCGAATTTGATCAGATTTGTGAGAGAGTTCTCGAAGAGAGAATCCACTTAGATTTTAAGACCATTGTGCTGGGCAGCACTGATGTGCTGGAAGATTTGAGCACCTCCCAGAGAAAGTGGATCTTTCGGGGAGCAATGGTGGGAAAGAAATTGATATTGAGAAACTGGAAAACATCTACTCCTGTTACAATTGAAATGTGGATTGCAGAGATGCATATTTTGGCTGATATCGAAAGAGTGCTATACCTGAGGGAGAAAAAGAGTGCATTGTTCAATAAGATATGGAATAAATTTCTCTTATTGTATTAGGCCTGATTTTAGATCTGATTTGACTCTGGGGGGTTTGTATATAGTGGAATATGTAGATTAGTGAATGTAGGTTTTTGTTGTAATCATCTAATATGTTTTTGTTCATCTTATTGTAATTTTGAAAATTAAAATAAAAATTTCAGAGTAACGTTGTGTTTTCCCGCCGGAACTTCTGTTCGCCTGCATTCCATTTCTTCAACTGCTCAATGCGCTTCTAAGCTACAGTCAGGGACCAGCTCACACACTTCTGGTTGCGGGGGATCTTCGCCGCCCGGCAGATCACCTTGTTTGGACGCTCCAACGACTGCCGCCGGTCGTGGGCCACCTCTCACTCCAACCCACGGCAATCATGCCAGTTGATCTGTAGCTCGTTCACCCCGATCTGAGGCACGGTTTTCTTCCACCTTTGAACGTAACCTGCCCAGTCAGTTTAGGAGGCAGATCGTGTGTCCAGTACATAGCTCTCAACTCACACGCTTTTGGCGGGTGTCACCAGCCTTCTAAACAGCTGACTCACCCGCCAAGCCTCCTGCACGCCCATTCATTTCAATGGGCCTCTCACCCGCCAAAAATAAAATCGGGTGTTTTCACCCGCCTTTGTGACACAAATGGTTGAGAGCTATGCCAGTATGATGTGATGTTCACAATTCACTCGATGCTTTCACATAATCATCTCGCCTGAAATGGGAGACGACAGCTTGGGCAGCCATTACGCCTGCGCCCCCTGGTGGTCTCCCCCCCACTGTATTTATTATTTGTATGTATTCTCATTGTTTCTCATCCCTTGTCCCCTCCCTGTTGCCCTGTGGGCGCTTTGAAACAACATTTACTTCCTGTAATGCGCCTAACAAGCGTACAATACATAAATAAACAAATCCTGTAGCCTTTTTTCCCCAAAAGTTAAAGAGTGGAGTCAATTTTGGGTTTATCATGTGTTGATGCAATTTTATCAGGCACTGCAGTGGATGAGTGCCCAGGTTATGTCTTTGCATATTCATTACAAAAAAAATCTGGTTTGTATATTCAAAATTCATTGATCGTATATTGACAATTTCATGTTTTCTATAAACAAATGCCTAACTTGTGAAATATTAAACTGTTGAAATTTACATTGGGTGGAATAGGAAAGCTGATTGGTTAAACATTTAGATAGACCTCCATACAATAAAGTTAGAAATGTACAAAAGAAAAAAGGTCTTTAAAGATAAATAGAAAAAACCGAAACGATTCTCCACTGGTTAAATAACCAGGTGACTCTGCTTAGAAAGAAAAATATATTGTGGACCAAAACAAGATTCCCAAGAAAAATAGAATGATGAGCATATGTTTTGCAGGAATATTCCTGTCACATTTGAGGGCAAAACACTTCAAACAGATTTTCCAGGAATTATTACCAGCTTTAATTATTTATGAATTTACTGGGTCATATGGAGATGTTAAGGGAGAAACTGCATAATCGACAACACCTTTTGGTGTTTTTTTATTTGGGTCTTTTATCCACTGTGAAGGATATACGCAGGATGGTGGAATACAACATAAATTTGAGTGCATACTCCACAGATGTAACATGTAACAGGATAATTCCAAGGGAGAATAGCTCTGTGGCATCCCACTGTCTTGGAAGCAAGACCATGCTGAGCAACACAGGTTCAAATCCCGATCCGTGCTTCAAACCAAGCGTGTTATAAATAACCTGCACTTGCACGATCTGAATGTACAAGGTCTAGTAGGATCATTCCACCCTTACCCCTCCTCCCCCTTTGCCTTGTTGTGCCTTGAGACACACACATGTATGGGCGCATAATAAATGACCTATAAAAAAAAAACCTGGTGGCTGATACAGTTGAGAGTGAGAGTTACAGAGTGGATTGTGGCATGACAGTTTCAGAATCATTTTCCACAAAGATCCTCTGTGCATAAGCATTGGCATTGAGGATTTAAGCTTCACTTTCCCAATGATCCCAGTCTCAAATGGCCTTTTACATTAAGATTGCAATATCTAAATATATGTTTACTGTCAAAGGCAGCAGTTCTTTTTTTAATTCCCATACTGTAATCTGTAGGGGGATGATAATTAGAAAACGTAGGGACTCATTCTCTGTGTAAGGAGTGTCTCTCATTATCAACCCACCTTTTGATTTAGCTTTATTTGAAAAAATAACAGAGAGCTGCAGCCTAATGTAAAGAAGACAATTCAGACTCTGCCTTCCCCTTTACCTTATTTTCTGCAGACACTTGAATACACTACTTAGTGCTAAACGATGGGCTCCTGAAATTTCAGTAGAGGTTAACCAACAGTTTTCATATGATCTGCATTATTTGAGTACAGACAATGGGTCCTACTAAGAATGTGCATTTAACAAAACAGCAACTACTATCGAACTAATGATGTTTGGGTGCTGCAGAGTCTTTGTAGAGAGCATCATTGTTAATTGTACAAGTGGATGAGCATAGTGACATGTTGAAAATGTCCAATATGTTTAGAAGCTTTGTTGAATGACCTAAGTATGGCGCTATTGATATGTCTTAAGCCACTAAAAATCAAGCATACAAGTAAACAGATTAACAATTATATATTATTAATGCCTAACAATATTTACCTCCATGTTCATTCAAGATAAACTCTACTGGATCACTAACACCTGATCCGGAGCATTGAGGTTGCAGTAGAATAACCTTTACTTTGTGAAATCTTGGGTCTGTTGGTTGAATGTCTGTGAAACTCTCATGGAATAATCTGACATCTGTAGACCAAGCACACAAGAAAGCATATAAATGAAAACACTGGCATACTCTTTTAAACATATCATTTAGAATATAGGAGACTACTCAATGGAACAAGAAGCAATGTTGACACCTTAGTTAAGGTTTCATAATTTTAAGCTAAATTGGAAACTAGTTAAGTAACATGAAGTAGCTGCTGTTTATATGGTGTGCAGTTGTCAGTGGCCTAGTAAAAGGTCTAGCTTTAGGTTTTAGAATATCGAAAATATGTATTCTAATTTCTCACTAATTGATTCTGTACAGGAGACAAAGAGAAGCTCATTTTCAATTGAACCGTAACATGAATGCAAGGTGTAAAAGCCTTGAGTAAGGCTTTAACCCCTTTCATTCACACCATGGCTCATTTTCAATCCTTTGTATGGTGGAGAGGAGGGGTGAAAAAAAACGTAATTTGATGGCAGGGAACAGTTACGTTTACACTGTAATGCAAGCAGCTCCCCGCCGCCACATTTTCGTCATTTGCACTGCAGTTTGCAAATGTAAAGGACAAACCGCAGTTTACAACATGTACACCACCCTTTGCCATTAACATTTACATTTTGCAGTGCAATGCGAGTAAACGCCGCTTGGGTGTTCACAAATTAAATGGAACCCTTCCCAACATGCTTGCACGTCGGGAAGGTTTTTAGTTCAACTGGGATCACTGCTTACCATGCATCCATGGTAAGCAGTGTTTCCAATTGAAATTAAACCCTCCCTGACATGCAAGCATGTATGGGTAGGGTTTAATTGTAATTGTACACTCTACCAGCCATGCTCGCATGGCAGAGAGCATGTCAATGGATCTCTATGAGGTCCGCCTGCTTTATGCTGCTGCTGGAGCAGATGCTGGAGTTTGTATGGCAGAGAGTAAGGGAGCGGTGGAAACGCAAGTTGCGTTCCACCCCTCTCCGCCACACAAATGATTGAAAATGGTGGGTAACGTTAATGGAAGGCGTAAAAGCCTTACTCGAGGCTTTTAAGCTTTACATGAACGTTACACCCCCATGGAACAAGAGCCCCAAAGTGTTTATTTGCATATATGCTGAAAATAAGACACAATCCAATCTTTAAGTATTTTAAATATATTAGAGAAGATTATGAGTAGTCTACAGTTTAATAAGTTAGATTTAATGCTCAGACATGCAAAGCCATTTATTTGGAGTACAGAAAGTGTGGGGATAGAATGACAAGAGGAAACTACAATCTAACAGGAACGATTATAGATCTGATGACTTTTATATGGCCAGGAAGGAGGAAAAGACAATAGGAAAGGCATACCATCAAACAAACATGACTGTCACAGGACATTCACATTTGCCTGCAAGCTTTAGGAAATGTTATACAAAAATATATTCGAATTCTAAAACCCCTGCATGTGAAGAACACCAACAAAATTAAAAAGAAAGGCAGTCTGTTTGAAATGTGTGTTAATATCAGTATACCATACTTACAATTACCGTTAGAAGAAGCCGATTCGCAAAATGTCTGCTGGGCAGAAATGCCAGATTGGAATCAGAGCACAAAAAGTAATCCCACCTTATCTGGTCAGTGTGAAGAAAGATCATTGTGGTGTCCCACCGAGGGAGGGGAGACTGTAGGCGGTCCTGTGACTTCCCCAAACTCCATGGGTCTCAGCGAAGTCCACATTAGCCCCTCGCAAAAACCAGCCCCTCAGCCGAACTACTCACATTCATGTCATCAACACTCAAAAATACTAGAGCAAGAAGCAGTATTGCACTAAAGGAAAAAGTATGTATCTTACATTTTCAATTAAAATGACTATAGAGCCAAAAATCATAAAATGCTGCATGGATAGGATGATGCTTATAATAGACCTTTCATGTATCTTAAAAGCCATAATGATAATGTTCCCAAATCACGTTGTCAGCGTTGTGCTATCATCCCACAATAGTGATTCTAGGCAGACAGAAGTCACAGTAATTTTTGGTCCGGAATGATTTAGGTAGCTAGATAAAAACGTTAAACAAATGAAATGCTTCCATGCTAAAAAAAAAAAAGCCAAAGAACTTTGCCCGCATTTCGGTACATAATTAGTGGTCTGGCCCAATAAAACCATACAGGGGGTCATTACGAGGTTGATCGCATACCGCTCCGCACGATTATGACACGCCAACCTGCTATTAGCGGCACTGTAATCAACGGTGCCGCTAATAGCGGCAGGGGCGCGGGCACGTGACCCTTCATGCCGGCAATACCGGCATGGCGTAAACAAGAGAACATCACAAGTCAGGCAGACATGCAAATAACGGCCTACTGAAGCCCGAAAAGTACCTTGCCGGCATGGAGCAAATAACGGCATCGCGGACCACCCGTAAACGGCCATGTGCAGTGTTCCCAACTGCCACAGGTGCACACAATCAGCACAGGTGGAGGCAATATAGACTGGGCCAGCACAAAAGGAGCACACCCCACCCCTTCCCACACCCAGTCACACACCAAAATGATTCCAATACTACTAGCAATGCTGGGGCTGGAGGACATGATTGCAGTGGAACTGCTGCAACAACAACAACAACAACAACAGGCAGCACAGAGGAGATGCAGGAGGAGAAGGAGGGTGAGGCAGGCCCAGCATGCCCCACCAGTGCAGCCAGTGGTACCACACAGGCAGCCCCCAATCCCTCGCATCAGAGCCAGTCCATTCAACCTAACCCCTGAGCAGATCCACACCCTGTACCGTCTGGCCCGGGACACCATCACCACCATTGTGGACATGATACATGACTACATTGTCAGCCTGATTGAAATACGCACCGCCATCCCACCCCTACTGAAGATAGTGTCTGTGTTCCACTTCCTAGCCACAGGCACCTACCAGCACACAGTGGGTCACATGCATGGCATATCACAGCCCTTATTCTCACGTACGCTGAACCAAGTGCTTGATGCCCTCCTGAAGCACACAGGCGCCACATTTACCTACCACGGACAGCCCAGGAGATCTCCAACACCAAAGTTGGTTTCCATTCACTGGCCGGCATCCCTGGTTGCATTGGCGTCATCGACTGCACCCATGTGGAATTGATGGTCCCACATGCCATGGGGGTAGTGTACCGCAACCGTAAGTTATACCACTCCATCAACGTGCAAATGGTATGTGACTCAAACAAGATCATCACACATTGTTGTGCCCGATTCCCCGGATCAACCCATGATTCAATGGTCATGCGGAACTCCATGATACCACGCTACATGGAGCGACATGCAGGGCAGAGATCCTGGCTTCTCGGTGAGTTGCATGTTAGGCTCATGGAAATGTGATGTGGGTAGGTGATTGGGGGGAGAGATGCATACTTCACCTGGCTGAGATGGGGGGGGGAGAGAAGCATGCTTCACCTGGCTGAGATGGGAGGGAAAGAAGCATATTTCACCTGGCTGAGATGTGGGGGGGAGAGAAGCATACTTCACCTGGCTGAGATGGGGGGGAGAGAAGCATACATCACCTGGCTGAGATGGGGGAGAGAGAAGCATACTTCACCTGGCTGAGATGGGGGGAGAGAGAAGCATACTTCACCTGGCTGAGATGTGGGGGGGGAGAAGCATACTTCACCTGGCTGAGATGGGGGGGGAGAAGCATACTTCACCTGGCTGAGATGGAGGGGGAGAGAAGCATACTTCACCTGGCTGAGATGGGGGGAAGAGAAGCATACTTCACCTGGCTGAGATGGGGGTGGGGGGGAGATGCATACTTCACCTGGCTGAGAGTGCCTGAGAGAATGGACCATGCTCATACCCCAAAGCAGGCCAGACTGGACCTGACACCTGACCCCAAAATGCAAGACGTAAGCTGCCCTACCATGAAAATGATGCAGTGTCACAACCATCCCATAGCCATCAACATGTGCACTGTACATAATCAGACCGTGTCCCCCGCAACACAATGCAGCTACAAGCAATTAGTATGGCCAATGCACAGCACCAAATACCATCAACAGAAAGGACAGTCCTCCATTACTGCGTACAAAGGAGTCACATGAGAGCCAGATACATTAAAACACCACTACACCAACACAGAGGTCCACCAAAACTGCATGTCACCATTTGTCGTGCATAGTGAGAGCATCATGAGGCTGCCATCAACGGTGACAGGATGAAAGCATAGAAATGACTGCTCATCAGCCAGATCATGGGAACAACCAGCACCAGCGTGGACTAACACAGTGCATGATCACTCACAAGGAATAGGACCCCCCTGCGCCCACTAGACGATGGTACGCACACCTGTCCATAGGAGGAATACACACATAGCAGTCACACCGTGTGTCTCTAGTCATGCATGGATATGTGGTAGGAAACAGGAAATAAATGCATGCTATGGTGTCATTGACACAGGTCCCATATGATGTGATGACTTACACATATACATTGTTGCCCATATGCAGGTGATACAGGCTATCCCTTGAAGAGGTGGCTCCTTACCCCAGTCCGGAACCCGCAGAACAGGCACGAGGAGGACTACAATCATGCACATACACGTACCCGTGTGGTGATTGAGCAGACATTTGGCCTCTTGAAGGCACGGTTTCGCTGCCTCAGCAGGTCTGGTGGGGCACTCCTGTACGGCCATGAGAAGGTGGGAAAGATCGTCATGGCATGTGTCCTGCTACACAATATGTGCATCAGACGGAATGTGCCTCTGCCCCCTGACGCTGAACTGCAACCACCTGACAATGAGGATGAGGAGGGTGGAGATGGGGCTGCACTTCAGGGAGGCAGCGATGCACAGGAGGGACATGACATGCGCCTGACTCTGATTACCCAATGTTTCTAGCACAAATGGATGGGGGTATGACATGGAGGTGGCACTCAGGGCACTGGGTGTGTCAGGGACACGGACACTGCAGACTGTTCACCAATAAAGCACACGTACACAATAAGCAATGTCCGCACATGTGGATTATGATTTTCCAACAGGTGTATTAAAGAAACATAACGAAGTGCACAAGCCCTCCAAACCCACACACCGTATCCCCATCCCCTCTCCCCCCTCAACTCCGCCACACACCCTCTCCCCCTCCCCCCTCAACTCCCCCACACACCCTCTCCCCCCTCATCCCTCAACTCCCCCACACACCCTCTCCCCCTGCCCCCTCAATTCCCCCACACACCCTCTCCTCCCTCCCCCCTCAACTTCCCCACACATGGTGTGCACTTGCATGCACCGTAAGTCCACATGAGTTCAGGATGCCTGCCAGAGCCTACACCCCTTCTCCTCTTCTGGCATCAGGTGGACCCTGGGCCGACCTGCGCAGGTTCCGCCCAGACCTACGCAGGGGGCTGGACCTCTTGGAGCTGGCATTAGACGATGTGGCAGGTTGTTCAGCCAACTGTGCCGGAGCCATGGCCTGCATTGCTGACACCATTTGTGAGAGTACCTGCCTCATTGCTGCCAATTCGCTACAAATTTCCTTGGAGCTTGTCTCAATAGCAGATCTGATGGAAGAGGCACATTCCCTCATCTCATCCCTTGCATGTCCACATTCTGTGATATGCTGGGTTAACAGCCCTGCCAGCTCATCCTGCTGCTTTTGAATAGCCCTCATCCCCTCTTGGCTGATTGGGACACTGGTGGAGCTATGATGTGCCACTGCCATCGTTGTTTCCTCAGGCAGGCTTTGGCGGTCCACGACTCCCCGGCAGACAGCTCTTGCCTGTTGATGTTGTCACTGCTGGTTGGTGAGAGTTGTGGCGAATGCAGTGGTCCTGTAGCGGCAGTTGTGCCTTGTGTGAGACTTTCAGCCTCATCGTCGGACACGGCTGCTGTGGCAGCTGTCTCCCCAACAATACTGCTGGCACCTGAAACAGTGCCTTCCGCCACTGGCTCCTGGGTGTTGGTGGCTGGTGTGAGTGCTGTGGTGTTGGCCGTAATAGAAATAGGTGGTGGAGGTACTGGGGTTGTCTTGCCCTTGCGCAATACTGCAGCTTGCCCTCTTCCCCTTGATGTAGAGGGGCAGTTTGGTCCCTCCATGCCCCTGGCCTTCTTGTGGGGGTTTGCAGCATCCTCCCTGGTGTCCTGCTCATCAGTGTCTGATTGCGTGCCTGTGGGGGAGCAAGAGAGGGAGGACATTAGTGATGGGTCAACGTGCATCAGACATGCATTGGGTTTGCTGTTTCTCTATGGAATGGCAGGAGATTGCCATTGGGGTAGTGACATACGGGTTGCTTGGCTTTTGGGTGGGTAATGAAGGGATGTGTCTGGGAAGAGACATATATGGGGTGCATCATGCATGGGGACGAGTTGGTGCTGTGCACTGCCTGTAGGCAGTCTTGCAAAAATGTGTCTGGTGGACCCTGCCTTCCATCATTGCACTGTCAGTTCAGGGGGACATCATCGTTTAGTACTTTAGAGTGTTTATTTTGTGACACCTACCTGCATCTGCCGAAGACAGGGCTCCTCGCTCCATGTCCCCCACTCCTTCTATGGCCTCCATCCCTAATGTGCTCGCGCAGATCTCCTCCCACGTTTGCAACTTGATGGGGGAGTCCGCACCACCACCTGTAGCCATCCCCTGTTTCCAGTTGACCGCGAGGATGTTGCGCACGTGCAAGCGCAGGCCGTCCTAGCGCTTCCGGACGTCTTTTGGTGTGCGCGGTGTGGTGCCAACGGCACTCACTTTCTGTGCCACCTCCACCCATATTGCTTTCTTGCGCAGCAATGCGGGTCGGGACATGTTGGTAGGGAAAACCACCTCTGCATGTTCCTGCAACGTCTCGGCGAGCATGTTTAGCTCCTCCTGTGAGAAGCGCTCCTTGCGCAGGCGGTCTGCGCTTTTTTTTTTAGAGATTTTGGCATTCTTATATGCTGCAGGTTATAGTACAGGTGAGGAAGAGGTGTGATCGTGATTGGGGTCCTGGTTACAGAGGATGGCAATGGATTGTGTTTTTAAAGATGGTCGCCATGCTCTTTCCCGTTCCAGTGCGATGACACTAGTTCCGGTTCCGCTTATTAGCGGTGACCGCTAATAGCGGTGACCGCTAATGCAGATGGCTTGGATGGTGGTGGAGCTATCTACGCTTCGCGCAATGCTGGTAAGGGCGATTTTTCGCCCTATACCGGCATGGCGGTAAGGTCGTTACCGGCATGGCGCAAAGCTCGTGCCCTCCAAGTCGTAATAGGCCGCTTTTAGCGGTCTATTACCAGCACGGACACAGTATTTGCTCCATGCCGGTAATGACCGGTACTTACCTCCAACCTTGTAATGACCCCCACAGTGTCGGAATGGACCACGAGGATCTATTATTTCTGTAAGCGTTGTAGCATCCATTAAACAGCATCAGTCTTCTATTTACAGTTCACATTTCTTCTAAATTTATATTGAGTTTACAGATTCCTTAAATTGTACAACAATCATAATCAATCATTTTTTTATTTTCCCCTGGCACAATACCCTATCCCTTCCTACCTCCCCAGGCATGAATGACAGTATTCCAAACCATCTCATCGCAACAATAGTTCTATTAAATATATGAACTGGAGCTTCAGTGTAAATCTAACAGTTTGAGATCATAGCTGGACAGGACATGTGAGACTCCTGTAATTGTCTTTCATGTATGACAGAAAGGATGACCAGATTCTCAAAATAATTCCCTGACTCTCTTATGGTAGCCATCTTTCTTTTTATCACCTAAATGTACTCAACTTTAACAAACCATAAACAGATTGCTGGTACATTTTCCATATTTCAGGGGACAATATCACTAATGTAGCTTCAAAAATTAACAGGGTAGCAATCTCTCCCCTCGTTGCTGGCAGAGAATGGAATTCCTTATGTTCCGCCTTCAGTATCATACATATTGGACTTTTTAGAATATCTGGGGCAAGCATTTTCTTTAGTTTGGATCTGACATCTAGCCAAAAGCTTCTCAATTTGGGATACTCCCATAATATATGTAACAGCGTTCCCTTTTCTCTGCTGTTTCTCCAGCATTGGTCATCCGTAGGTTAAAGGATGTACACTTTCATAGTGTACTACGACCTATGTACCATTTGCAAATTTAGTGACTTTTTAGCCATTCTAGTTTGTATTTCCTCCGAAAATGCCTTATCAGGGGACATGGCCACTTCTTCCCTCTATGGTCTCTGGTAAACCCTTTCTACTGTATCAACTCTGACTCTCCTTTAGAATATGCTATATATTACAGAGTAACCTTTTAGAAGAGTATGTCCTCTGCAAGAGAACTTATCAAAGTGTCAGGTACCTAGAGGATCCCTCCTTTATAAAAGGGTGTAAGTTCCGATGTCTAACCTAAAAGTTACTGAAGCACTCAGTTTATTTAAAGCCACAATCTTTTCTTTTTTTTTTTTTTTTTTTTTTTGCGGTCTATTAAAACCTTTATTTTTGGGTTTTGATACACACATACAATAACGACCTTTGGTGATAGGTCAAAACAACATAACAACATACAGAGATATTGCGTTCATTACACCTGCAATGCATTTTCATAAGTTCGGAGGTCACCTTGCAATGGTTCAGAGGGTCTCTAAGACAAAGTGCTCTGCTGAGGGTCATGAAGATTGATCGGGGTCGAGCTCATAGCTGTGTCCTGGATTGTGGGTGAAGATTTAGAGGTGAGGACATCAGGTGTAGAGAGCCACAATCTTTTCTGCATTGCTGAAAGAATAGGCACCCTGCCTTACAGCACCCTTTCCCAGACGTCCTCAAACTCCTTATCCACTTGACTCAGGGAAAGAAATCACTATAACTACCATGGGAGGGAATGGTGATAGGCAGGGCATCCGCAATTGTTGCTTGACCTCTGAACCCCATTCCTCACATGTTGCTCTTGTTACAGGGTTTTGTTGCAGACTGAGGCTCGTTGATGCCTGGGTCACAATGGTTGTGCCCAAATGTTCCTATCAGCAATAGACTGTTCCATGAACAACTAGCA
Source organism: Ambystoma mexicanum (assembly GCF_040938575.1). Lineage (NCBI taxonomy): Eukaryota > Metazoa > Chordata > Amphibia > Caudata > Ambystomatidae > Ambystoma > Ambystoma mexicanum. The sequence goes on from NC_090937.1 coordinate 1,161,651,805, forward strand.
TTTCTCAGAGCTCTCTTGAACCTATTCCACAACAGTCCTGGTCTGCTATATAATAGCAGTATAGATTAGGGAAGGTCAAGCCTCCCTCTCTCAAAGCCATGAACAATACCAGTTTTTAAACTCAAGGAGTCTTACTAGCTCAAATATGTTTTGAGATCCTCACCTGCCTGTCCTTAATTGTTGTCCGCAGATAGGGAACTCGAACTGCCTGAAAATGTTAGAGCAGTCTAGGCAAAATATTAATTTGGAGGATTGATATCCTCCCAACCGTCATACACCCAGACTGCTCCATTTGGTTAAATTATTCATAATGTGGAAATAAGGCCTGGGCAGTGGGCTCCATATAGTTGCCCAAAGTATGTGGTTAGTTGGATCAGCCCCGGGTAGTTGATCAACTTCTTGGCTCAGTGTAACGACAATTAACTCACTAGCTTGCTACACTTGCTGTACTTCTTTGAGAGAGGTTGTGGGATGACCCTCCGGCAGAATCATATCATCAGCAAGAAAGCTGATTTTGTGGGGAGTCTTGCTTATTACAGTACTTTTAATATGGGAGTTAGATCTTATAATGGCGGCATAAGGTTCCATATTGAAGGCAAATAATATATGAGATAGAGGACACGCCTGCTGTGGACCATTACTAAGAGCTTTATTTCCGTTAATACCCTGTTATTCCCAATTTTTGCCATTTGCCTTTTGTAATTTGTCAATATCATAGTTATTATCTAAGGAACAAACTGTTTTCGTATTGTTTGTGTTCATTGTTTTGTAGCAATAATGTCTGCTAATCAGGCCCCCCTTTCATAAAATCTCCATGCCATATACATAGTGTAAACACTAACCCCACGATAGATACTCTATATACTCTATTGTTTTACCATTCTGATCCAAGCCCAGATCCTCTGACTTTCAGAACCTCAACATGTAATCTCCAAATGTTAATATTACGTATGCTTAAATTGTTGTCTAAATTTCAAACTGTAACCTGTGCTCTACTCATACTGCTTATGCCTATTGTGATCACTTACTTATGTAACCAAGAAACTAGCAAGCCTTTCTGTAACCTTTAAGTATGTAAGTATTCTTGTAATCTGTAAGCATGAAAGTATGCTTGTAGACTACGCTGTGATATCCCAGGGTTTGGGCGTATAACCAAATACAATAAATAAATAGATAGATAAAATAAATGTTCCTTTTCAATACCAGTCTCCTGACAGCTACAGGACCAGCGATGCAGGGGCAAGAGGTAGGTTCAAAGGTCACATGAGCATTCCTGACAGCTGCAGGGACACAAAGCTCCTGCAGGAAGAGGGGACTTTTTAACTAACTGTCTGTCTGGTTGAAATTATAATAATTGTGTATTTTAGTCTGCTTGATGGCATGTACATCTTTAAATATAAGCCATGCCTAACTGTGGCGTAGTGGCTACTATAGTCATATGATAATAAAGCCACTGCAATTTGATATCATGCAAGTCTCAGCTCTGTAAGCAGGGCTCAGCTATGTCAGGGCAATGCTTATTAGTGTCTGGTCTGACTGTTTCCAAAATTGCCATGTGGAAACATGGAAAGGGTGCTGTCTCTTTAAATCCCATGTAGGAAGGGCAACACCTCCCCTTACGGCACAGGAACTCCCACCAGAAGATCGCATGGGAGTCGGTGCTTTGAAGGCAGCACTGACATAGCAACACCTCATTCACACCAGGGTGTTAACCACTTGAGTCTCTTTGAAGTCAGCAGTCATTAGAAGGGGTGAAGTTAGAGTAACCAAGGGAAGGGAGGCCTGGAGTAGGGTCCCACCCTCTTGGTTTCATAGGGCTCTCTTCTTTTTCCTGTCCCCACCATTTCCTCCAGGCAAGGCAATTTGGGTGTGATGTAATAGGGCAAAGGGCATTAGTTACGACAACATGAAAAAGAAAGAGACACCCCCTCATTCTTCGATTCATCTTTGTACAATCAAGAGAAGGACATGGGTGTGCTTTGAACCTCTGTTGGGGGTGCAGTGCATTGCAAAGCCTTCTGCCATAGAGGTGACGACAGAAGGCATCCAAGGCAGAGGAGAGTTATGTCCCCTAACCATCCTGAGGGAACAATGGGGGTGATTGCTTTTGGTCTAAGGAGTCAATGCTGGCTGCACTGGTGCAAATAACTTGATCACGGAGGTGAAGGATCGCCTGTCGGTGCCAGCCAAGCTCTCTGAAGCTCACCTTATCTCTGTATACCCTAGGTTGGGCCTCCCACAAATTCAGAAGTCAAGGAAGGCCCTGATTCCCTGCATTAAACCACTTGTGAGCTTCACCGATCCGGTCATCACTTGCTGTCAAAAGCTTCTTTGTGCCACGTGCCATTGCTGCTTGGACCACAACTTGTGCTGGACCCAGTAAGACAGCTCACCAATCCAATGCCCAATCACTGCCTCAGGATGGTCCTAGAATCCTGGTTTGACACTATCAAACCCCCAAAGATAAGAATATGATATTGTGAAGAAGCCCTGCCCCCCTGGCCCACATTTGGGACTGTAGTGACTTGTAAGCCCCCTTCTCTCACTTTTTATTCTTAGAAATTCTTGAACATTACCGTTGTGCCAATTAAGTGCCCGCGCTCCCCATCGCATCAACCCAGAGTACTATTCTACAACACTGTTTTCTTTACAGGGGTGGGTTTTTGCTAGTGTTTTTAGTTAGTTGATTACATTTTATTGTATGATTATAAGTCTGTATTTTCAGAGAACCTTGATTGGACATTCTTTTATTTTGGAACCATTGTACTTAAGTTGTTTGGGGTTTCTCCTGTAATTAGCTCAAACTCCTCCTGATGATATAGCCTGCCCTTGGCCTGCGTTACCATACAAGGTGAAGGATGTATAGCCTTTTCACTTTTATGATTAGGATCACTGCTCGTTTAGTAGCAGAGTAGGACTGAGTAGACAGTTTAGCCACTACTCATCCCTGTTCTCCCCAAGAGGAATAGCCATTTCATCACAGTCTACTACGTCTTTTAATTGATGAAGCTAAAGTCAACAAAGTGCCTCTGCTTACTGCGTTTAAGGCATCCTAGTGAATGCCTAGAGATGCTGTTTTATTTAAATCTATATAATCTCAAATATTACCTTTAAATGTATCTAGGCTGGCTACATCACTGAGAATCATTGGATCCATTCTTCATTTCCTAGTGCTTGGTTCTCTAGATATACATGGTAATTTGATCACTCCTAAATTCTGATCTACGAAAGTCATCTGTCATATTTCAGCTGTCTGTAGTCTGCCTAAGCTTGTTCACAGAAAACATAATATATTCTCAAATAAAAATGATGGACACGAGAATAATGTGTGTGGTCCTTCTTCTGAGGGTGTGAGAGTCTCTGTGCATCCACTAACTGTGATCAACATATGTCTGTTTCAATCTAATGAAGACTTCTGCCATTTCCCCTGATCTAGTTTGTGTCGATCTGTCAATCGTTCAGCCGATGAACAGATTCATGTCTCCTATTATGACCACCCCTCCCCCTTTGGAAATGTCCTCATCTGTTCCAAAAAACGAAGCATGAAACCATCTTGGGCTGCGTTTCGAATATAGGAGGAAGCAAAGATCAGAGTTATCGCTCAATTTACCTCGCACTATACTATATTTCCCCTTCTTGCCTCCTTTGCAGTTTTCTGCTACTAAAGGTTAGTGCTTATGTATCCCCATGCGTCCCTGTGTCAAGGGTGAATCTGAGAAGGAATGTCTCTGTGTTTAAGCCTTTTCTGGTCTGAAAAGCGTAAATATGTCTCCTGCAGCATCACTATTTTGAGATGTAGGTTTTTTCTCTCTATAAAGAGTTGAAATCTCTTGTTGGGGATATTGAGGCGCTCTCACATTCATTGAAACAAACCATTGAGCCACCATTAGCTTGTGAGTGAGGGACGTCTACCAACCTACCAAGATGAGAGACCTAGCCAATCCCCTGGATAAAATCAAAATGTTGTTAGCCTTTGTCAAAATGATTTCTTCCTGAACCTTCTCTATAACGAGCCATGTCTTGTAAAATGCCTGCACTCACGTCTTAACTTATCCTTTCTCCCTAATAATGTCACCTTGTAATAGAAAACAAGGTGATATCCCTGCCTAACCCCCAGTTCCCTTCCTGATATGCCTATTCAACACTCCAAACCACAGATTGGTGTGCTTTACAACACAATCAATTCCTTTCCCTCACCATTTCCCGAACTGCCCCGTCAATTATATATTCCACCCTCCCCCATCTAAGGGCTTTTTACTCTAACAGGCCATGTAATCGCAGGTGAAACAAAAAAAAACAAAGATACAATTTGTAGGTACAATCGAAAGCATATCCCTCTGCAGAAAGATGTGCCAGTGTTAAATTTAAAACCAATAGATATGTGATGGGAAGGGTTACAATCTGCACTTTTGTGAATAGGAACCCATCCTGCATAAAGACCAAATTACTTACCGCTGGTAATGTTCTTTCGGTGTAATGTTCCTCCCAAGTATTCCTCATCTATGATACATTCCATAGAGCGTTGGCTGCTATATATTGTATTCAGCATCAGCTGCTTTGGAAACCTTTTTCTCAGCAGAGGGCACTGAGCGTCATCGACTCGATGCCCCTCGACGGACTACGTCTGCTCTCGAGCATGAAGTCGCCGACTGTATATATAATACGCACTGCGCCCGTTGGTTCTGTTCTTAGTTCTTCCCCTCTCATAAGCATAGATGTTCGTAAGGCCATATGGCACTCAGACGTTGGAAGAGAGGAAGGTGTAATACACAGAAATTCTCCCAAAGGAAGAGGGTAGAATGGGAGAGGCGATGAGGAATACGTGGGAGGAACATCCAATCAAAAGAACATTACAAGGGGTAAGTAATTCGTTCTTCAAATGGATTGTGTCCTCATCCATGATAGACTCCCACAGCAGTACGCTGCAGGAGGTGGGACCAGATCATTCATTCGTCATTGATGCTGTGCCAAACAGAATTCCCAAACCTCACCTCCTGACCCGATGCAGAATCCAGGCAGTAATGTTTTGTGCAAGTATGAAGAGACGACCAAGTAGCAGCACTACAAATGTCCTGCACTGGAACCCCTCTTTGCAGAGGTGATGAAGTAACCACACCACTGGTTGAGTGTGCTCGTAAACCCACAGAGGCGTCCTTACCCACTAAATTGTAGCATTCCGATATGCAAAGGATAATCCAGTGGGATAAGGCTTGCTTGGTTACTGCTAAACCTAGCTTGTGACCAGCATATCTCACAAACAATTGGTTGTTTTGTCTAAGTTTTTCCATTCTGTTGATGTAGAAGTTCAAGGCTCTCTTATGATCAAGACGATGAAGCCCTGCCTCCTCTTTGGAGGGGTGCAGTGGAGGGTAAAAGATGAAATTCTGAAACTACCTTAAGAAGAAAGGAAGGGCGGACCCACAGCACAACCTTCTTGTTGTAAAAGGTGGCAAATGGAGGAATACAAGACAGAGCTTTAAACTCACTAATGCTCACATCGCTGCCAGTTAACACTTTGAAGTTGCAACTTGCAGCCCCTGATGGGTTGAATGAAGTAAAAAAAAAACACGACTAGCGTGTTACAGGAAAAAGGGTCAACATTCTTAGCTCTGCACCAGCTGCAAATCTTTCCAATGGCAATGGTACAGTGACTTTGTTCCCAGAGATCCCAATCTTTGTATCTCAACCTCTCAGAAACCAGGCAGAACCTCCTACTTGCGAGAGCAGATCACAGATCACAGATCAAGATCACAGATCTTACAGTGCAATCAGTGAAGGAGGTGCCCGCAACTACTGTAATCCGGCCATGGTGCCAAAGGTTTTCCCCCCTTCAACACGTTCTCTTTGCAGGCCCACCACAAGAGATCCTGTGTGATCTTGCCCAGGACCTGAAGTAGATCCGTCATTCTGACGGAGAACTGTGACCACTGGGATCTGAGGGCCCACTGAAGAGACCTCATTCTCAGACGGGCCTCTGGCACCAGAGAAATGCAGGATGCCATGAGACCGAGCAACCTTAGAAAGTCAAAGACAAGTAGACGTTGGTAATTTTGAAACGTCATGACCATCTGCTGAATATGATAAGCCCTCAACTCGGCAGCAAGGGTTTGGCCATGGAAGCATCCAGGACCATTCCAATGAATTGAAGCTTTTGAAAAGGTGGCATGTGGGACTTCTTGAAATTGAGGAAGAAGCCTAGCTTGTGGAAAGAGTCGTAGGTGATGCTGAGATGCACCAGGACCTGTTCCGGGTAACAGGCCCTGATCAGCCAATTGTCTAGGTAGGGGTAGATGTGAATCCACCTCCTGATACTTGCTGCCACTACCGCCATTAACTTGGTGAAAACCCTCGGGCAGAGGTGAGCCCGAATGGCAGAACTCAAAACTGAAAATGAGAACTGCCAATGGTCTGATCATCATGCCATCTCTTTTAAGTTGAACATCACTAAGGAGCCACCCCGGCCAGTTGAACCACTCCAGCCAGCCTTTTGCAGGAGTTCCCGGCAGCTAACCAAGGAAAGGCTCCTGCCCTACCTCCAAGCGCCTGCCCTCAAAGCACCATTTTCTAAGGACCCAGATTCCTTGGCCGCCACCTACAACACCATCATCACCAACGCGGTGGAAGCCACTGCCCCGCTGACTCTCAAGAAAGCCAAACTGAAAAAACACACTAACACTTGGTTCTCCTCCGAACTCCTAGAAATGCGTGCTAGAAAACCTCTCACTCTGCATGAGTAGCCAAACCCGTCACCCCACTGAAGCAGCATTCAAGGCCATCATCAAAGTCAAGAGCAACTCTTTCAATACGGGGATATCCAACGCTAAATCAGGGTCCAAAGAAATCTTTTCTATTTTTAGAGAGTTGGAATCACCAGCACCTTCTCCGCCCTCCACTTCCAATAGTGCAGACTGGTGCACTAGTATCCAGTCAGCCATGATTGACAAGCTCAACCTACTACAAAGCAAAATCATTGCCCATCAAAAGGCTTTAAGCCAACAAATTGCTGACCTCCATTGCAGCAGGAAGTCATTGCATTACTCAAATCTATCAAGCCGTCTAACTGAAAAGGGGATGTCTGTCCTGCACAGCTCATCAAAGATTGTGCCCCCACGTTATCACCCTTCTTGACAGCTTTCATCAATGCTCCTTTCACTTCCCGGCATGTCTTAAGGAAGCTTGGGTACGCCCGCTGTTGAAGAAACCTGCACTGGACCCAGCCGTCCCTGGGAATTATAGGCCCATTACCACGGTCCCTTTCCTTCTAAAAATACTAGACAAGGCAGCTTATCTGCAGGTCCAAAACTTCCTGGAGGCTAACAACCTCCTTGGTCTACACCAGTCAGGCCTCCGTCCAGGTCATGGGACGGAAACTGCGCTTCTAGATCTTAAAAATCAAATTGATGACCTCAGAGACGCTGGCAAACCGGCTCTCCTTCTACTACTCGACCTACCTATTTTCATCTGGTCGATCATAGCTCCCTCTGCCACCTCCTATCTTCCACGGCCAACTTCTCCTCCAAGGCCACTGAATGGATTGCCTCATTTTTCCAGGGCAGAGTCATCAAAGTATTTTCAGACCAAGCTTGCGCCAAACCGGATATTATCAAATGCGGCATACCACAAGGTTCCTGCATTTCTCCCACCCTCTACAACCTTTTCATGAAGCCCTTATTCAATTTCTTGGACGAGCTAGGTATATCATATACCAACTATGCGGACGACACGCAGGTGCTCATCTCCGTCACCGGCGACTATAACAATGACATGGAACAGCTTAATTCTATTTACTCCGAAATTCAAACCTGGATGGCAGAAAATGAGGAAAAAACTGAACTGCTTCTTATTGGGGCCCCGGCAACCCTAAAGAAACTGAGCAAAAATACAACTCCTTCACCATTGACATTACTCCTATCCCTGTGTTGCATGTGGTTTTCTTAGACTCCAAACTTACCATGAGCAGACAAGTCAATGCGACTGCATCAACAGCGTCATAACATGCAAAATTGATCAATGCAGCCAGACCCGTCTTGCCCAAAGAGAAGTGCCTCACCATAGCAAGGGCTATAATTGAATCAAGGCTAGACTACTGCAATGCCCTCTTGGCTGGCACCTCTGTAAAAAACGTAACAAAACTTCAGACCATACAGAACAATGCCCTCCGGGCGGCCAGCGGCATATCGAACAGAGAACATATCTCTGCCTCCAGAAGATAAGTACACTGGCTTCCGATCAAGGAACGCAACACCTTCAAAATTCTCGCCATCGCACACAAATGTCTCAACAATACTGCACCCCGGTATCTCTCCCAGAGATTTGGTACACCCATCTCGGATAGGCCTACCAGAACGGCCTACTCCAACAGGGTCACTGTTCCCAAAATCTCCAGGTCTATCGCTGGGGGCTCTAGTTTCCCCTTCATCGCCGCGTCTGAATGGAACTTCCTACCTACACACATAAGGAGCATAGAGTCACACACAGCTTTCAGGAGAGCCCTCAAAACCTGGCTTTTTGTATAAAAGGCCTCTTGGTGTTGTTCGCCGTCTTTCTGCTTCAACATGTCACATATGCACTGTAACTTACTGTCTTATGATTTTCGTTGTTTTTTCTTGTACATTTATACCTGCCTCATGCTCATTATGCCCAGGTTCGGCATTCTGTAACCCATGAGCGATCCTCCATAATGCTGTAACTAAGACATTTGCTTGCAACAGCGCCTCGATGCCTGTGGGCTATAGTGCGCTTTACAAATACAAAAAATAGATAAAGTTCCAATAATACCATCCAGTCATGGAGCTGGGGGGCCTAGAGGATTTGCGAGAGAGTGACCATCTTGAACTTGTCCTTCATGAGGAACTTGTTCCAGCATCTCGGGTCCAAGATGGGTCTCAATCCTCCGTCCTTCTTGGTGATCAGAAAATAAGGGGAGTATCACCCTTTGTTCCTCTTCGCCTAAGGTGCTTGCTCTATAGCGTCTTTCTCCAGCAGGATGGCGATCTCCTGCAAAAGGAGCAAATCCGGAAACCTTGAAGGAGTGGCTCATTGGTGGACAATTAGGAGGCCTTTTCAAGAAAGGGAGGCAGTAACCCTGGGCTACCGTTTGCAAGGCCCAGGCATCGGAAGTAACGCCTCTGCATTCTTCCAAATGTTGAGCAAGCCTGCTCCCCACCACGGCCCTGTCAAACAAGGCCTCAGAGAGGTTTTGGTGTAGCAGTGGCACCAGCTGATGGCAAAGAGGCTGCAGCAGCTTGGGTGGCTTGACCATCTTAACTTTGTCCACCACAAGGAAATCTCGTCTGGCCCTTTATGAGGCCTCACACTTGTCCTTCCGATTGATTACTAATATCGAAAGGACCGGCCCCTCCAACCTTGAGGAGCCGAGTGGGTCTACTGCGGCTGCCGAATTGCTGCACCCAGCGATTCCGCCACCACCTTTGATGAATGTAACCTTTCCAAGTCTCATCAGATTTGCTGACAAACAAATGGGCGCCATCAAAAAGGCATATTTAATAACCTTGCCTGTACATCAGGTGCAACACCCAACTTACGCAGCCATGTAAATCTCGGTGAGATAGTGCTGTCTGCCTTCGACCCGGCTGACGCTATCAGCTGAGTCCCGCTCCGTCTAAAGTGACTGGCACATTGCCTCCTTGCCATTCTTAATGATGTCCATGAAGCCATCCCTTTCTTCCCCCTCCAGAATATGGTCTTTAGCCATAGCTATGATATCCCATACTGTAAAGGACGTGGCCAAAGCACAAGTAGCTTTAATAGACTTTAAAACTCTCCTTACCAGGGTGTCAAACCTTTTATCATACCAGTCAGGTGGTAGGCAGAATGGTAGGGTAGGCAGCAGCCCTAGAAGATGTCATGGCAGCCTGTACTACAAGTCCTTCAGGAGTCAGATGTTTGGGCAAAAATTCTGCATCTACAAAAGACATTTATATTTCATTGTGTGATCTTTGCTAACCGCAGGATTAGTATCCGGAGCCTTCCAGTTAGCCATAACCCTACTCTTTAGAGCAGTATGAAAAGGAAGGATAGGGTCTTTAGGAGGGCCCTTGGCCAGAATATCGGTGAGGTCATCCTGTTGAAAAAATGGAGCAGGTCTATCCAACCCAAATATTCAGTTATCCTACTCATAAGTGCTCTGTAAGAAACATCTGCATGAGATAAGGGTTTTGGACTAGGACAATTTACCTCGGGAGAAGTATCAAGGCCACTTGGATTCCACAATGAGTCCACTAGATGTTGCATCTTAGACTCTTCCAAAATAGAAGCCTCTGGAACATTTGGAGTCCCACACTCCAGGCCAAAAGGAGAGGTGTCCTGTTCTGAAACTCTTCCTTCTCAAAGATTGAGAACATAGATTTATAAAAGTATTTTCTTGGTTGAGGCTTCTAATCCTTGGAAGGTTCCGTTGATGACGTTGATGGTTTCACCATCGAAGATCCCGACGTCTAAGTACCTGACTTCAATCCCATCGAAGGAGCTGAAGTATGAGGCCCAGGCTTCACCTCATCTCAAGGCTTCAAGCCTTCTCGAGGGATCAACCCTTCTTGAGGGATTGAAGGTTTGAAATCTGGGCTTAAGGGCGTGCAAGTAACAACCTTAACTGACATCTTGTCGGCCTTACAAGGTTTGACAGGGGCATGAGATTTCTTCAGCTCAATGGAAGGAGCGGGAGCAGCCACCTTCTTGAAAATGTTTAACATCTGGAGGCGGAAATCTTCCCATTCGGCTTTGGAAGCCAACGTACCTGGACAAGTGATTCAGCGATCGGGCGAGGAGTTGGAGGACGAAGAACTCAATCAATGACATCTCTTCTTGGCCTTTTTCCGAGAGGGTGAGGACAAACAGTGGTGAGAACCACTCCTGGATCGAGAATGCTTTTTAGAGCACTTCTGAGGTGGCAAGCACCCCTCAAACTTTTCTCGTGTGAAAATATCCACTTGAAGGAGACGTCAATTGGGATTTTCATAGGGGCTTACATGCAGTGAGTTCCCCCTTCCTCTCCTTCAAGGCCTTTCCTGTCATGGACTGACAAGAACCGCAGTTGTCAGTCTTGTGCTCGATTCCAAGACATCAAAGGCAGATACTGTGTGGGTCTGTGATTGACATCTTCGTCCCATAATCTGCACACCTCTTGAAGATAGTTTTTGGAGTCGACATTGTAAGAAATAACCATTGACAAGTAGTCAAAGAACCATCCTAAGCCTACTGTGCAGTGGAAAATGGAACTGAACCAACAAGCGCAGTGCGTGCTATATATGCTGTCGGTGACGTCATGCCCGAGAGACGACAGAGGCCGATGAGGGATATCAAATCGACAACGCACAGCGCCCTCACCTGAGAAAAAAGTTTCCAAAGCAGCTGACGCAAGATGGAATATATAGCAGCGGAGACTGGATGGAATATATCATAGATGAGGAGTACATGGGAGGACCCAATTTACTTAGATTGTTCTGTTAATTTTTTTTTTTTTAATTTAATTTTTTTTTTAATTTAAAATATATTTGTTGTTTTTAGTTCGTTTTACAAACTTTTACAACAATTTTTGCGTTTCTTGAAACATTTTCAGTTCACATTATTCTTTTTTCCACATTTAACATTTGCTATATACAAAATTTCACAATAATTCATATATCTTTTTCATTACATATAACAAGTTCTAAAATCATATTTACACTTCATAATCACAAATTACAATGTCGCCGCTACTTTACTAAGCACCTGTTGCATGTATGCTGTTGACACCAGCCTTTCATTAACTGTTTGCCTGTGCCCAGACGGTACGTTTCACCGATTTCAGTTATAGTGGGAGATCACACAATTTCCATTTGCTTTATTAAGGATACATTCAATCGAATACATTTATTAAAATTCGACATATGGTCAACTACTGCATTTACTGGAGCCTTTTAAGTTAAGTCCACATGAATTACATTTGCCCTTATGGCATTGCTATCAGTGTTTAACATTAACCATGTTACTGGTCGGACGCTGTCCTTCCTTGTTTTGCAGCACAGCTCAAGCGCTTCATTTACAGGTCAGGTCTCACCCATGCCTTATAGTCAACTAATTTCTGTTGAAGTTGCGTATTAATAATGCTTAAGAACCTTGTCAATGACAGAATCAGTGTTACATTTGTACCCCACATGCAACAAATCCACAGCCATTCTCTCCCTAGTGTTGTGATATCAGTTTTATTTTTGACAAAGAAAGTGATGCAATGTGTTTCAAAGTGCCTACAATAAACAATGAGATGCTTAAGAGTTTCCTTTATGGTGTGATTGCCACAGAATCGACATCCACCATGTGCGGTTTCTACGGGCGTGATTCTCCAATATTGGATTTTTTCAATAGTCGGAAACTGATTTAACTTAAATCGTAAGTAAATGTCCTGTTCTAATTTTGCCGGGAATTGCATCAAATATCTTGCTCTTGGGGTGTATCTAGTAATAAACTGTGCTATTTCTGTGTACATTGTCAGCATTGAAAGGGTCTCAAGGGTGATTCTCCAATCATGTTCATATAGCTTTTTTTTAACATATGCTGGGCGCAACTGCAAGTCATCAATTGTTGCATTGATATTTGATAATAAGTTCAACATTTCCCCATAATATTTTTTTATAGATTTGGAAGATTTCTCTGTGATCATGGTTGACAGATTTTCATACAGAGAGTTTTGTGGTGGAGTAAGCATTTTTGAAAGATTGTTAAGACACCTCCAGTGAAGGCGAGCAGATAGGGATATGAGACCAAGCTCATGTCGTATCACTGCACTAGGAATTGCATTAGATAGCCTTAACGTTTTTTTCCATATCACGGATTGAGCCTGATTTAGATCTGGTCCGATGTTTATCAAACACATGTTCAGACTATATAACACTATTGCTTCTACTTTTAACGTGTAGTATTCAAATTTAGGAGACAGAGTACTCGCAGTATCTATTGAATATAATTTTCATTTGTGCATATAGTGGTTTGATCTTGTCTTGAATGCGAGCTTTCCACATGCTTTTCGACTCGTTGTTAGATAGATTGTATCCAAGATATTTCACCGAGTGTATGCATTCAACTCGAGTATCATTTAGTGCCCACTTATATTTGACATATTTTTTACTGGAGTTACTGAATATAATGATGTTTGATTTCAATGCATTTGCACTCAGATTATGTGATAGTGCGAATTTTGCAAACATCTCTAATTTAGTTTGCAGACCAGATGGCGTGAGGTCGAACAGTAATATATCGTCCGCAATCGCCAACCACTGTATGCGCAAGCCCCCCAGCTTGGCAGGATAGATGGAAGTACCCTGCCATATGTTATCCATATCACACAAATAGGCATTAAACAGAGTGGATGCTAAATTGCATCCCTGTCTGACGCCAATAAACGTAGGGACTGCGTCAGATAAGTTGCCTTGTTGAGTGATACGAATCCGGACTTGCGTGTTTTCATGGAGACGAGCCAACATGTGTAATAACATTGGATCAAACCCTGATTTTTTTAACTTGGACCATAATAATGATCAGATGACTGTGTCAAACGCAGATGTTAAATCCAGGGAGGCCATATAGATAGGACCACATTCACCATGTTTTGATTTTGTAAGTAAGTGCGCTAGGATGGTGGCATTCAGAGGAGTGCCCATAGCCCGTCGAAAGCCCACTTGAAATCTTGAAAGCATGTTTTTGTCTTTCATGTGATGTTCCAGTTCCTTTAGAATCAAAATAGAAAATACTTTTTCTGAGGTGTCTAGGAGGGCGATAGCTCTATAGCTGGCTGGATCTTCTCTGCTTCCTTTTTTCCAGATGGGCACTACTATGGCAGTGTTCCATGATGTAGGGATTGATTTGGATTTAAATATGTTATCATATTTGATTTTACATATGGAGGCCCATAATCCAGGATCTTGTTTCATGACACATGCCGGGATGCCATCGGGCCCCGGTGCCTTTGAGTATTTTAGGTTGTTTATCACCCATTTAATGTCTAGTTCTGACCACGGACAGACAGATACAGTTGTATAATTCGTATCGCATGGATCCGTTTGCTGGAACGCGAGGGGGAGTTGGTATTTCCTTTTTATGAATGTCGTCCAAGTTGATGCAGAGATTGGAGATGTCATTACTTTTGATTTTTTGTCTACGCCACTGCGGAGCATCGCCCATATGGATCTCCTGTTGTTTGTGCACAGAAATAGGACCATGTTTTGATTATTTTTGATTTTTGCACTCCAATTGATGTTAGATTGTTCTGTTAATGTATGAGTTTCACCAAATATCGAGCCAAATTCCCCTCGCCTCAATGGATTATAATCAAACTCATAGAAAAATAATTAGTGGGCTTACTCGATGCCCTTGAGTAACATGAAAAAATAAATTAATTAGTGCATGATTAGGGGTCAAAACTGTATGTCCTTCTAACCAAAAAGAACAGAGAGCTTTCTGATTATAGCACCTCTTCAAAGGAATGCGAAGTTCCTTGGATACAATCCTAAGTATTAGTATTGTCTGACTAACACGTGTTTCAAGAAACCGTTGTGTGTGTCTAGTGGACATGCTTATTCAGGGACATAATCTGTTCCTTCTTGTACATTATAGAAAGTTATAGAAAGTAACAGAAGCTGACACAGGCCCGTGTTTCATGCTTACATCTTTGTTAAGTCTAGGTACATTACATCTGTAACTACATTTACAAAGAAGTAGATGACAACATGACATAATCCTACTATTATAGCATAAAGAGAAAAGTTGACAAGGGAAAAGAGAAAGATTTCTCATTTCGTTATGTGAAGATATCAAGCAGCAATGGTGCAAAACCTGGCAGGCTGCTCTTTCTAATCCATAGTAGGTAACCATTCAACAATAGCCATTTATACAATTAGCAGCATAGCCATAGATGTGTTCCTCATTCATGGTAGTAGTTCTTCCATCGTATAAATATTTTTGTAAAGCCGTGATAAATTAAAGAGAATGGATTACAAATGCAGAGTTTACAGACTTTTCAAAACATTTGTTAAGGAAATGTTTACATTTTTCTTTCTTAGAAACAGGACACTGAGAATGTGTTTACTGGGCCGTAGCCATGATATTCCCGGGAAATTCGGAGGCACTGCGTTAAGCGATTTTCCCAACCAAAACAATGCAAATGCAACCTCCTGGAAACTATGCATTTCCCAAACTCTCAAAATATGACCCGTGTACTTTATCCCATAGAAGCAAGAGTTAGTGTGTAAATCATAAATGTTGTCGCCCCAAGGATTTTGCATTCTGTCTAACAGATGTCAAACCGTTGCCATAGTAAGAGCAGTAAAACAATTATGTCTACTGTAAGGGTCCAGAAGTAAGACTCGGACACAAAGGTGGCATGCATTTGGGTAAAGACTTTTATTAAATAATAAAAGGGTTGAAAAAGGCATTTCTGTTCCTTTGTCTAGGAGGGATTTCCCTACGTCAAAAGAAACGAGTGTAATTGTCAGGCAGTCCAAAACTGTACAGTTAGTGATTACTGTCCACAAACCCTACGTCTGCCCCTACAACTAATATTCTAAGATAAATGTGCAAGGAAGGTCTTTTCTCCAAGTCTAAAGCATTCATAGTATTTTCGCCAAACAGAAAAGTTCTCAGCTTTGCTGGTGTTTAATAAAGAAAGTCATGTTCCTAAATACAACGTTCAAGGCTACGGTGGCACTCCTTTCCTCGAGACTTCTTATTCTCCTTTAATGCTTTTAAGTATATGAATGATTGTCTCTTGTGCGCCCTCTTAGCATCCTGCCACCTTAAGATCTTTTACAAGTGTGGATCCTCTTTACCGGTTTTAGAACTAAAGATTTCCTGCATTTTGGTTTCTTGTATGGGAGGAGGCCAGACTTCCACAGAAATGGTTGGCTTGGTTCTTCCTCTTGTCAAATTACGAAATTCTTATATAATGTTTTCCTTATCTTTTTTATTAGAACTGGAATCCTTTTATGATTTTACTACTCATATGGGTACAAGTTTTTGACTTGTACCACCTTGTTGTTTTGTCTTGGTTTACTCCTCTGCCAATTAGGCAGTTGTCTCTGTGTTACTTCAGATTCCCAGACCCTCTCTGGGAGGTTCGGGTCCTTGACTCGCACAATGTCGTTGTTTTCCCTTGGTTCACTCTCCTGCCAAGTGCACAACTCCCTCAGGAATCCTTCAGGGTCCCAGACCCTCTCCTTGAGGTGCGGTTTCTCGACTTGCACAATGGCGTTATCTCCCCTTGGTTCACTCTCCTGCCAAGTAGACAACTCTCTTGAGCTTTGTTCAGGGTCCCAGAACCTCTCATTGAGCTGCGGGTCCTCGACTCGCACAATGGTGCTGTATTCCATTGGTTTACTTTCCTGCCAAGTAGAGAAGTCACTTGGGCTTCCTTCAGAGTCCCAGACCCCCGCTTTGAGGTACACTTGCTCGGCCTTGTTTCTCCCTGGACCTCGTGCAGCTTCCAGTCAACCCACGTACCTGTTTCTTCTCTCCAGGTGGGTACCGGGGCATCATCAAACTTCCGCTGCTTCCCTGGAGGCTCTGGTCGCTGTCGGGACTACATCACAGTCAGCAGCGGTCGTTTGGCGTTCGCTGGTGAAATGGGAGCCTGGAGGTCTTTCACAGCGGTCACGAGAGCAGTCCTGGTGTTAGGCACCTCTCTCGCGTTCTTCCTCTCTGTGCTTGGCTTCCCTGGGGCAAGCCCTCGCCTCGCTCCCTGCTTCACAGCTTGCGGCTGCAGCTGAGTCTGAACACCTTTGAAATTCCTGCAAAGGATAATTATACTGCTTCAGACAAATCACCGGTCTCAGGAGTCTAGACCACACATTCTGTTTCTCAGACATAATCTTTGTACTCCCGGTCCTCTTCCCAGTACTAGTCTTAAAACAATATGTCTAATATCTCGAAGTCTTTGGATTCTCATAGTTGTCTGCTAAGCCAGAGGTAGTACATTGATTGGCAAAACAATGTCAGTTCTATCTGAACAGGTATAAGAAGGATGTATACAGGAAGAAGGTATAGGATCTATTTCATTGGATAGAACCTGTGTTTTCTGATGTTGTTTGCCTCTAACAGCCCCACAGGGGAACTTCTTCTCCACATAACCCTCTCCCTGTGTGTCACCTGCAGGGGAGTCCTTATCCTGTTTATGTATTGTCCTGGCATTCTGGGATAGGCCTCCCCTTAGGGAGGACGAGGACGACATCCTCAGATTCTTCACACTACACTACACTTTCCCCAATGTAATTATTTATACAGTTTGCCTTTAGAAAACCACCTTATCTGACTCATGCTATGCATAATCCCTACATTATTATGGCCCTTCAGTTCAGTTGTTGATATTGCTAGAAGTGATCATAATGAATAATGTTCACTTGCTAGGGGCAATGTGCTAGGAGCAGAACATGAGTACAGTGAAAGCTTTGTCATCCATCACTCTGGTTTAAGAAATGCTAAATGACAAAGTTTCCATGTCGGATAATTGAATGTCTCGTAGGAACAGTGGTGGTAAACAGAACAAAAAGGGAGTTTTTTTTATCCATCCTTGTTAACTGGCTCTTTTCATCCAGAATAACCAATACTGGGTAATTTGGCATATTTGCTTATCTGGCATCATCAGCGTCCAAATGATGTTGGATAAGAAACCTTTCACCGTTTTTTCTCATTACAATGAAAATGTTGTTCAAATGCTATTGTTTGTGACACAATCTATTGTCAACGCTTCACTGATTTACAGCATCTTTTTGGCAGAATTCAAGACTTCTTTCATCAAGCCCCTCCTTAAAATGGCATCCCTAGACCCCCTTCACCTGCCAAAAACAGACCGTATCAAATAACCGGTTTATAGCCAATTGGCAGACAGCGCAGCTTACTCGCAACTATTCCTCCTCTCAGAAACCAACAAGATCCTAGATGCTGCTCAATCAGAGTTCAGACCATTAAGAGGAACATAATCCTGCCTAGTTTCCATCTGGGATGATCTAAAAAGACACACTGACTCAAATGGATGCATTGCGCTAATCCTACTCGATCTCTCAGTAGCATTCAATACCATAGACCACTCCATCCTGATTGAGAGGCTACACACTCTAGGCATCCGGGATCTAGGTCTGAAAGGGACATTCTCCTTCCGCTCCAACAGGTCACAAATTGTTCCTCTGCCTCCGTTCCCCCATCGATACCCCAGCCAGTTCTGCACAGGGTACCACAAAGTGCCTCTCTCTCCCCCTCCCCTCCTAAACCTCCACCTAAACCCACTGCCTACCCTCATCCAAGCTCATGGTCTATTGTGCAACAACTATGCTGACAACACCCAACTTATGTTCAAAATCTCAAATAGGCCTTCCACTTTTGCCCTCGATCTCACATTCTGCCTCTCCAAAATCAAACACGGGAAGACGGGCAATTAACATCTACTCAACCCAGACAAAACAGACATCATGCTATGTGAGAAAACTGCCCTCTTCCCCAAACATCCCTGGCCCCCATCCCTAGGCCTATCCCACCCCCTGCCAATACAGTACAAAATCTTGGATGCATTATGGACTAACTCTGTCTCATCTCATCAACTCAGTAGCCAGAACCTGTTTCCTCCACATATGGATCCTTCGCTGCATCTTTCCTTTACTGACCTTTCCACACAGAGTCACTGCTATTTTTGACATCATCTTTTCGTACATAGACTATGCCAATGCTCTTTAGTTGGGAGCTCCCGCTATGCAGCTTAGAAAACTCCAACAATTGCAAAATACTACCTCAAGACTCCTCCTAGCTTTAGGCCCTAGAGAATGCATCTCCCCTGCCCTCTGAGTCCTCCACTGGCTACCGGTCTGTTAGTGAGCTTCCTTCTACTCAATGTGTATCATTCATCGAGCCTTCTACAATAAAGGACCTGAATACCTCCATCTAGGTAGGGGTACCTCGACTTTCTGACCTTGTTTCCAGACTCATTGCGTTTCGGTCTGGACCTCTTAATTACTGTGTTTCTTGCTGTAAGTTATCGTGAGCCGTGAGTTCACACTTTGTCCCTGTGTGAATCGGGGGATTCTTTTCTGGTAGACGTAGCTGCCGTGGTGTAAGTTTCAATTTACTTACCCATTCATATTGTAACTGAAAACATTGTAGAAGCAGGGGTAGCACTTCTTCCTGTCCTTTTTGATAGGAAGTGCACCACCTCCTTCCTAGGGATAGCAGACCTTATAGGGATAGGGTGTTCTTCTGTCTAGAGAAGTTTGCAGCAAACACATTTGATGAGAATATGTAAACCAGCTTCAAAAAGCATTCGAGTATGCTCCTTGAAGGTGTTCATGTGTGTTATAACTATTGTTGTACCTAACACTTTAGGATATTTTGCTTCCCGCAACTAGATTCCCTGATTGTTGTTACATTACTTAGATATGACAAGATGTGACCCACCTAAAGGGAAACCAGTCCTGTGCCCCTCCTGTCCATGAGAAACCCATTAGGACGAGTCCGTTTCTCGTCCAGTTTACTAATTGTCAAGGCCCACATTTCTGACATTTCTGCCAGCAGTGGGGTCCGTATTGTGATTGGAGAAGTAAGGGATAGACAGAATGTAAAGCCCTGGCCCTAATTGGCTTGTGGGTCTGCCAGGGATGGAAAGGCCTGACTCATTAGACAAGGGCATGTTGAGCCAGGAGGTGAGAAATGGATTGGGTAAGGTCTTGCTCACCCAAATGGATCTGGAGCATGTAGTGGGAAAAACCCATCGATCAGAAATGACTGGCCCAGGGCTTGGTTATGAAGGAAAAGGACTTACTGAAGAAATGAGGAAATGTCATGCTGGGCAAACCCCAGCTCAGGTCTTACTCTTCATGATTGGTCTTGGTAAACTGGTGCCAGTCTTCATGAGTGAAGGCCTCTGATGGAGATGCTGGTAAACGGCAAACACAGGGGTAGTGTATTGTAGGAATGGACGATTCTGCTGCTACCTCACCAATTGTTGAGGATAAGTGCAAGGTAGGAAAGGTTACATGTAAATGGATCACTAATTGAATATACTTGTGCAAAGCAGCAGTTAGCCATATATGAATTTAGATTTTAGTGCCACATTTGACAAAATCATTATAGACTGCCTATGGCACAAGTTAGACGCATGTGATATACCTAAAGGTCTATTATCTATGATAATGCAACTACATACAGACACAGGGGTTAGAATAAGATGAGTTGGAACTGGCTTTGTCACTAATGGATTTACGACATGCTGAGGGGTCAAACAGGGATGTATATTTGCACCATCCGGGTTTAGCCTGTATTTAGCTGACTTGGAAAATGTATTTGATTTGCCTGAAGCCAACTCTATAACATTTGGTGCCAATAAAAAATCTTGGATGGGCTATGCTGATGATTTAGTAATCCTTGATTATACACCTGAATGATTACAAGCCAAACTGAATGTGCTGGGGAATATGCAGAATTTAATGGCTTAAAAATGAATGTGGGGATTCCATAATGGCGGCCGGCAGAGGAGGACGTGCCTAAGTGTCTCTCCTCGCTTCAACTAGCCCATCAAAAAAGCGTTCCGGGCGAGTCCAAGCCCAAGAACAACAAGAGGAAGCAGTTTGCAACAACTGGAGAAGCAAAGGGAAATTGCCGCAAAAAAATTCATATGCTGGAGGAACAGCGTATTAAACCCAGATGCCCAGCGGAGAAGCCAAGAGCCCCCCGACTGGTCAAGGGGATGGAGACGCAGAGCGAGGCAGTAGCGTACTGGACCCCTTCAACCATGACAACGCACGCCCCGGGGCCACCCACCCGAACCAGAGGGCACCGGGTGCATCGGGAGTGCCCATAACAGTGTGAACCCTCCAATCGGATTTGCGCCCAAAGCTGCCGTCAAGACAGCAGAGGAACAGGGCAGCCAGGCAAGTGAGTAGGGTGGGTCCGCTCCCACGGATCAGGAGAAGCCAGCAACACAAATCGATTGAATTGGAACACAACCACAAGCACCAGCTCAGGGTGACACCCCCCAGCCCATGAGAACGGAGTAGACGACTACAACGATCAATCACACGCCACCCCCGGTGCCCAATAAAGGTCCTCCCAACCATAAAGCCATGAGCCTTACTTGCCGCCGGGACCACGCAGAGGTGGCGCCAGGGACCACAGCATCCAGATAGCAGGGGACAAGCAGCAGATGCAGTGGGGACACCGCTCCCAACCCCAAGACACAACGTGGAACGTGTCACAGAGTGGGGAACTAAAGGGAATATCTCCCCAACAATAAAGAGAGCCCGGCGTGGTACATACACTGCATAAAATTGGAAGCAAGCCGACAAGGAGATCACATTCAAAAGAACGGAGCACAGTGAGTATGAACAGACCCCTGAAAAGCCCCGCAAAACACACCCCATATGAATAAAACAGTGGCTGCTTAACGTGCACACCTGAAGAGTCCAAAGTGAAAGGGACACTGTCATGATTCCTGCCCCTCATGTCCCCAGCCCTTCAAGATGTCAGGCTGGAGCAAGGCCACGATCACCTACATGGCCCTCAAGGGCCTCTCCATCCCTCCAAAGACCCACTTGGAGTCAGATTTGGCGCTTGTGGCACCAGACTCACTCACTCCCATAGGATAACATTGGGTATTGGACTTGTAGTGCATTGATGTGGACAAGATGGATGCCCCCACATATTTCGGTTCCCAGAACTGCATGTGCGGTCTAGTCTTTTGGGTGTGGTTCAGCCCAGAGACACCTAGGATACCCAGAGACGATTTAAGCCACACCCAGGCTGAGAAACATGCTTTGCGTTTTCTGCTCCTGCAGCGTGACACTCATCGTGTTCGGATCGGTCTCCAGTAGGTCTGCATCTTTCTTCTGCGCTCAGCTCCTGCAAGAACAAGAACACCGTTAGGAACAGCCTTACCTTGTGGCGCTTCTGCCCATCATTCATCGCTCCTTCTGTTCTGCGGACATCTTCGGCGGTGTCATTCCCATCCCGGCACGTCGCTTCCTAAGGAAAAGGGAAAGGAACAGAAAAAAGACATTAGTAAGCATTCTGCAAATCTTCGCTTATTTTTAAATACTGTACGAGCTTCAAACGCTTACCTGAATCCCAGCCGCTCTGGGGGAACTCTGTCTCCGGAACTTCTCATCCATCTGCAAGAGAGAAAAGACACTCCAGGTTAGCGTGGAAACATCTAGAGGCGCTGCATACTGGGCTTACCCACTGCATTTGTTCTTCATAACCGGCATCCACGCTGAAAACGTCTCGGCACCTAAAAGACACAGAAAAAGAACTCAGTTCAATGCCAATACGAAAGGGGTGCATCGCGCATCCCGCTCTCACTCACCTTCAGCGCTACTCATCTCAGTAACATGCCCCAATCCCCGGATGCCTGCCATCATCTAAGGAAAGAAAAGAAACGAAGTTAGAGAACTGTTCAAAAGACTCACTTACCTGTCGGACTCTTGCCAGTGAAGTAACTAGGCAGCAACGAGCCCGCATCAATCGGCGCGCCACTGCGCTGAAAGCAGGATGGAGAGCACACTATCCAAGAAAACAACGTGAGCTGTGGATCAAACAGAAGGGTTGGACCCCGGGGAAGAAGGGGTTCGAGCACACAGAGACAATAGGGAGTTAAACGCTACCAATCCTGTGTTTCAGGCCCAGTCTCCAGTCGAATAGCCTCCAGGGAAGGGTTCGAGGTCGTAAGAGGTCAGAACAGGCTGAGTGACGTGCCCGTGGATACCAGGTGAGCGTTACAGACACCCTAGCATTACATGGGGTAAAGAAGCAACGTCTGCTCACCACACGGCAGCCTGCAGGGAAAGGAAGAAATTGCACAGGAGGTCAAGGAACAGAGGCCTGTGTACACAGACCATAAAATGGGGAAAAAAAGGAAGAAACACAACCAAAACAGAGACAGAGTCAGGCGAAAAAGCAAGAGGGCGAGGACACACCAACAACCAAGGAGGACAGCAGCGCAAAGGGCAACAGAACGCAAAACAAAATAGCCCGATCTAAAATATAGCGGGAGGTGGACATCAAACAATAGGGGTCCCAAGCATGTGACATCACTGCGAAGAAGCACCCCTCGACACATTGCACAAGCAGAAAGAACTACGGCCACAAGAACCAGGAGACAGACAGTCAAGGGGGACCCAACCCCAGGGAGAAGAGGCAGAACGGGGATAAAACAGCGGATGCACATCCACCGCGCATGGGGGTATAAACAACAACAGCCTCATGTCACCTGCAGGATAGCAAATAATCCACGCCAAAAACATGTCCAAGTCCAGAGCTAAGACCCCCAGCACAGCCCCCCCCCCAAAGGAAACAAAATTAAAAAAACTTTGGAGTACGCAAGACACAATCCAGACAAACAAAGGAGAAGCAGCAATACCAGATCCACACGACTTCCCCCAGCAGGCCATGGAAGACAACATGATGACGAAAAGTGAAATGCAGAACTGCTTTAAAGAACTACAAAATCAATTCCTGCTCTCTATACAAGAACAATTCCAAACATTGCGAGATGACCTGAAACAGTCCCTACAAAAGGTCAGGGTAGATATCGCGAAGCTGGAAGAGAGAACCAACACTCTTGAGAAAAAAGTCCAACAGTGGGAAGAGGATACGCAGAAAACGGATGAAGTATTAGATCAATTGGCACGCGCCTCCACTACACTGGAGCTCTAATACGAGGACTTGGAAAATAGGTTGAGGAGGTCAAACATCAGGATAAAGAACTTACCAGAGTCGGTCGAAGGCAAAGACCTAGAGGGAACGATTAACCAGCTCTTCACAGAAATCCTGGCGGATGGCATAGAACCACAAATAAAAATAGATAGGCTGCACAGAGTGGGCCCCAAAAGAACGGCGGAACCAGGGACCACACCAAGGGATACCCCATCAGCAATGACCTCTTACACCCAAAAAGAACAGATGAGCCACTCTAATGCGAGTGAATGGCCAAGAAGTCCAATTATATCAAGATTTAGCCCAATCCACCCTGATGAAGAGATGAAAAATGGGTCCAGTGGTCCAACACTTAACGGTCAACCAAGTAAAATACAAATGGACCTTCCCATTTGGCCTCCTGTTCACCTGGGAAGGTACACAACACATGTTAATGACATGTGAGGAAGGAGAACATATCCCGGGGCTACAACAAGGAGACAAAGACACCCACGATCAACAACAAAGAATAAGAGGCCCCAACGGGCCGGGGAGTTGGAAAACGGTGTCGAAGAAAAACAGAGGAAGAAAGAACTGATAAAACCTACCGGATCCGGAAGATGAAGAGAGATGGCGTACAAAAAAACCACACAATGATCGGAGAAATAGAATGCATGGAAGGGCAGAGACTCGCACGGAACAACAAAACACAGCCCCAGGACATAGGCGGAAGGGCATGTTTGGAAAACAGTGGGGTTTAGGACCCCCCACAACCGGAAACTGAGGTAGATAGGGGGCCAGGAGCAAGGGACACTACGTCCGGTCGCATGTAGGAACCTAGCTCCCCCTCAGGGGGAAAGGGGAATTGGGGAAGGAAAGGGGGAGGCGGGAGGGAATCGATGGCAGGGGAAAACCAAGATGTTGGAACATGGAAAACCAAGGAAGCACTGCGAGAAAGGAAAATGGGATAAGAAATCCACGAAGCAGATAAGGATATTGTCGCACAACATTAGCGGAATGAACACTCTGACAAAAAGGATAAAATTGGAACGGCAAGCATGGAAAATGAAGGCAGATATCGTTATGTACCAGGAGACACACGTAAAAAAGGGCGAAAAATCACAGATGAGGATATGGGGAGCCTCACACATATCAATCCAACGCAGAGAGCAAGAGGGCGGGAGTCCTCATCGCAATACAGGACAGACTTAAAGCACAAATACAAAACTACCAGTGAGACAAAGAAGGAGGGTATCTTTTCTTGAACATTACACTGGAAGGAAAACAAGTCACACTAGCCTCTGTATACGCTCCCAACACAGGGCAGGAAGGATTCCTCAAAGGAACCCGAGCAGCGCTAGAATAATTTGCGACAGGGGACATTATCCTGGGGGGGGGGGGGGATATCAACATGGCATGGAACCCCAAACTGGACAGAAGCTCCAGAACACGAACAGAGGCAAGCGCTCCCTCGAAAACACTGAAGAAGGCATTCGAACCACTGACCCTTCATGACCTATGGCGGGCAAAGAGGGGAGAAAAACAAGGCTTCACACGCTACTCCCACATCTACAATACACAGTCCAGAACAGACTACATGTGGGCCTCAACAGGCCTAGTGGGGAAGGAGGCAGACATAGAAATCGTCCCAATCTCACTTTCAGACCATGCTCCGATAATAACCACCCTCAACATTCCGAGCCCGAAAGGAGGAGTCTGGACCTGAACATTTCCAACGGACATACTGCAAGATATAACGATGGTAAAAACAATACAGGACAAGATAGACCTGTACTTCGCCGAGAACGACACAAGCTCCACTCCCCAGGGAGTACTATGGGACGCATTAAAAATTCAAGGCAGTTCTACGGGGAGAGTTGATAGCTATGAAGGCCAAGCGAGACAGACAACGCATGAAATGGGAAGAAGAACTTGAAGAAAAACTTTCAGAAGTACGAAGAGAATTCGTGAACAACCCCAGTGTAACGCTTACCTGGACTCCTCAGGAGCGTAATATTCCTTCAACCCGTATACTTGTTACCTTGAAGCCTTTAGGATTCTTTTTCTGTTAAGACAGACAGATAACAACAATGGAGATGCTATAAATACTGTAAATGGGGATAACTGCTAGATGAAATGTGTATCAATACCTAGAAATGTACTGCCCTCTAAGTCTAATGCTAAATACCCGTCTCACCTGCGTTTTGTAATTGTGGAGCTCTCCATCCTGCTTTTAACAGGGGCGCTTTGAGATGGTGACATTGCCAAAACCTGGAATGCTGAAGAACTCAGTAATTCTTTGAGGGAGAGTGTCTTATTTAAAGAATGAGTCTTTAGGTAGATAAACAAATGAAGATACTGTAATCCTTCAGAGTTTTAAATGATTCCTACGTTGGAGAGCTCTTTCGTACTAATTACTTTATCTATTCCCCTTTTTGAAGGTTCTAGGGAGTTGGAACGCTGACTACAAATGATGCACACTTTTAAGGATGAGTTTTCTTCATGAAGAAAGGAACTATGGATGCGGAATGGTTGCAGGAATACTCACAATGAGAAAATGTTAAAACGTAAGTTTGTCTATTCAGAGTAATTGCAACCTTCAAAAGTGAAGCGCTGTAACAACTGTGAGGGGTTAGCTTGGTGAAACTTCAGGTACGTAAGCGCATTAAGATATGTCTTCTATTTTGACTCTGTAAAGTTTGTTTTTAAATAATTAAATACCTTTTGTGTTTTCAGCTGGTTTCGGAATTCTGAGGAAAAACCTTCGGAAGATGTTGCGGCTGCGAGTGAAATCTTGTGACTGAAGAGGTGCTGCGAAAGAATAATTATTCTTCTACGAAAAGGACAGCGTCGAAGGAAAGCTTCTGACAGGTAAGTCTTGTCTGTGTGCTTTGATGTTCTGTAATCTATCGCATGACTAATATTTCTCTTTTCTTTAGTGTCTTTAGATTCTGAGAGGAGAAACATTGGTAGCGTTACACTGCTGACAGAGGAGCAGATGCAAATCGCACGTTCCAATGGAGGCGGGGTTTAAGTAGCTCCCTATGACAAATGATTAGTGCTGTGCTGCTTCTTGTAAATGTAAACTCTAGGTGGCCATCTTATGAGTATGGAATTACTATTCTAACCCATGGAAGTCTATGGAATTGGATGCTGTGAATGGTGTAAATGTCATATGTGCCAGGCTAACACCCACCTTTGACCTGCTGATTGATGTAATGTGTTCCGCCTAGTTTGAATGTCTGAGTGACGACTATGTTCTGCTGACTGGGATCATGACAGTTTGTCT
This sequence comes from Ambystoma mexicanum, assembly GCF_040938575.1. Classification (NCBI taxonomy): domain Eukaryota; kingdom Metazoa; phylum Chordata; class Amphibia; order Caudata; family Ambystomatidae; genus Ambystoma; species Ambystoma mexicanum. The sequence continues at coordinate 1,161,678,749 of NC_090937.1, forward strand.
CCCCCCCATAAGACCCATCCTAAGGATGGACCCTCCGTCCTGGTTGGGTGATTCTGATGAAACTCCTGAAGTAATTTGGCAGCATGAACATTAGAACTCGTGTCAAGAAGTGGAGTAGCCGTTTCCAGGGTGCCATGCCTGCCAGGAAGGACTGCGCTTACCTTCAAGAAGCAACCAAGAAAGACTTGCCCTGACGAAGGATTTGTAAATCCGAAATGCATTGGCAAAAGATTGTTTTGGTCTGACATAAAATGCTATTGGCTTTTTTCTTCCTCACTAAGAAGATATTAGTGACGCCTCATACCAAGAGACGTATTTTTTCACAAAACCAGTGATTGATAAAAATCTTTATGAGATACCACTGAACTTTCATTATTATCATTATTTTTTTGAATATGTAAACAATTTTACTTTGGAGTCTATCAAGCTTTATAGAGTTTACATAACTTACATACCCTGATTGGGTCTTCTAAGAGAGCGGCTGTGTTACCTTTCATCCGACTTGGTCTTTGGCTTTTTGTGTATTTTTGAATTAGGGTGTCTCCTTATTCGTCACAGCCAGCTCCTTTTTATAATTTGACAACAAGGAATCTTCAGAGCAACGAAACTTCTACATAGAAACAATTATTTGATAAATGTGAATATCGTATAGTGGTGCCCACTCTTTTTGATTTCTGCATTAGAACTCGGTTGCCAAGTTCTGTCTTGTGGACCAAAACCTTTCCAATCTACTAAGTAGAACAGTTTCCTTTTGACAATCTTGGAATCTAGGATTTCTTTCACTAAGAATTCAGGTTCACCCTCTGGATAATCATGGGTTTGGGTGATTTTTGTAGTCTGGTTCCCGGATTCATTAGTTTCAATAAGGAAACGTGAAATACAGGATGAATTCGCATGTGAGATGGTAGGGTTAATCTTACTGCTACAAGATTGATGACAGCTTCCACTGAAAATGGGCCCAGAAACCTAGGCTGGAATTTACATGGGCCCTTAAGTGCAATGTGTTTTGAAGCTAACCATACTTTGTATCCCACCTTATAATCTGGCAGTTTTCTTTCAAGTTGATCCGTAAATTTCTTTTGAATTTCTTTTGCTACAGTTAAATGCCTCAAGACCTCCTTCTGTAAGCGGGTAATGGTCTCATGAAGATTTTGCACGGCAGGCATCTCTAAAGAATCTGTTGGATCTAAGGTAGAGGTCCGAAGGTGTGAACCATTAAGAATGTAAAAAGGGGTATGCCCTGTAGAGGTGTGCTCAGCGTTATTGTAAGCATACTCTGCAACCCAGAGCACATCCACCCAAGAATATCTGTTTGATGGAGTAGACACCGAAGGTATTGTTCTAAGGTTTGATTTGTTCTCTCAGTTTGACCGTCAGTTTGTGGATGGTGACTGGTAGATAAACGTACTTCAATTTGAGCCAACTAACGAACATTTTTCCAGAATTGGGAGGCAAATTGACTCCCTCTATCAGAGATCACCACTGACGGAAATCCATGAAGACATACAATTTGTTCCAGAAATACTTTTGCCAAGACTGATGACGAGGCAAGTCCCTTCAGGGCAATAAAATGAGCCATTTTGGAGAATAAATCCACCACTACTAAAATTGTATTATAACCCGAACAAGGGGGTAACTCAGTAATAAAGTCCATTGAAATGGTGTGCCATGGTGCTGGTGGAATAGGTAAGGGTTGAAGGAGTCCTGATGGTCTCTGATTTGAACTTTTGTTTTGGGAACAAATACCACAAGTTTGGATGAATTCTATGATATCCTTGTGCCATGTTGGCCACCAAAAATGTCTTTTGATCTTGGCTGTAGTTCTAGCAATTCATGGATGGCCTTCTTGTATTGCTCCATGATAATCTGCTATGGCCTTTCTTTATAGTTCCTGTGTTGGTAAATAAAGAAGACTCTGGAAATAGGGTAAACCTTCTTGAATGAGACACTTTGGTCTTTTTGACTCCCAGGTCTCTAACTCAGAAGTGGTCATGCTAAATTTAATCTGTAACTTTAGGTCTTCTTCTGAAAATCGAATGACTCCCAGCATCTTCTCTTCCGGAATTATGCTCACTGGACCCGAGATATTTTGGACCTCCTCCTTCTCTACGATTCTTGACAAGGCATCCGCTTTACTATAACGTACTCCTGGGCGGTAAATTATAATAAAGTTATTCACCGTAGTGACTACCTTACTCCTAGTCCATAGTCCCCTTTCCTCCATACTTATGGGACATTCCTCCATCCTGTGAGACGGGACCGGAGCACTTTGTAAAAAGCATCACATTTTTCAAAATGTGCCCTTCTTCTCTTTTTATACGGGGTACCGCACACGGCCATAACCCTACCCACCTTAGCTCCACCCAGTGCATCGCCCATCAGTCCTTTTCTATTGCCAGGTCTATGGCCTTTAAGCAATAACAGAGGAACTTTTTTAGAGGGGACGGCGGGCAGGCGTATGGAGGAAAGGGGACTATGGACTAGGAGTAAGGTAGTCACTACGGTGAGTAACTTTATTATACTCCTACGTCCCGTCCCATTTCCTCCATACTTATGGGAGTTCCCAAGCACTCCTCACAGGAATTACGGGTGGATGGAAACTCCTTACTGAAAAAGGTTCTTAAGCACAGCTTGACCGAACTGAGCATCAGCCCTGGAGCTCAGGTCCAGACAGTAATGCTTACAAAAAGTCGATGAGGAGGCCCACGTAGACACTTTCACGATGGTCTCCCAGGGAACATATTTTTGGAAGGCAACAGCAGCCGCCTTGCCCCGCACAAGATGAGCATGAATTCCCTTTGGGGCCCGAAGATCCTGAATGGTATACGCCTCAGAAATACAGGTAGCGATCCACCTTGAGATGGTCGCTTTCGAGGCCGGCTTCCCTTGTCGATTTCCGAAGGTCACAAAAAGCTGCAAGGAGTTCCTGAGCTCTGATGTTATGTCTAGATAGAACTTAAGGGCTCTTCTAATGTCCAGGCAGTGCAGAACCCTTTCGGCCTCTGAGGCCGGGTCTGGGAAGAATACAGGCAATGAAATCGAGTGATTCAGGTGAAAATCAGAGACTACCTAAGGAAGAAAGGTGGGTTTCATTCGCAGGACAACCTTATCTTTATGAAAAGTAAGGAAGGGATGCTCAACCGACAAGGCCTGAAGCTCACTTACACGCCTTGCTGAAGTCACAGCAATCAAAAAGGACACGTTCCAGGAAAGGTACATAAAATCGACAGTAGCCATGGACTCAACAGGCTTATGACACAAGGCCGCAAGGACCACATTCAAATCCCACCTTGGATGCAGGTTGTGAACAATAGGATAAAGATGCATCTGGCCCACAAAGTGTCTTTTAATGAATGGATTAGACATTGAAAAGGAACACTGGTCAGTGGACAAATAAGCGGCACCAGCCAATAAATATGTCCTGCAGGACAAGACATGGATGCCAGACTCTGCCAGATGTGAGACAAAAGACAGGACTGTGTTGATAGTAGCCTCCCTGGGGTCTAGCTGCCTAGCCAAACACCAGTGACAGAAGCGTAGCCATTTACTTTTATACTGAGAACTTGTTGAAGGCTTCCTGGCCGCTTGAATAATGTGCATTATATCCGCAGACAAGTTGAAGCGCTCTAAAGATCTGAACTCAGGCACCAAGCCACCAAGCTGAACAATTGTGGGGAGGGGTGCCACAGTTGTTGATCACTCTGGTGAAGCAGGTCGGGAACCAGCGGAAGCTTGAGCGGCGGGCACACTGATAGATGCTGAAGCTCTGAAAACCAAAACCTGGATGGCCACCAAGGGGCTATCAACAGCAGGCACCAATTCACTGTGTTCTTCAGCTTGCAAAGCACCTGTTGGATCAGAGGAAAAGGCAGAAAAGCATAGGCCTTCATATTGTGCCATGGGATTTCGAGAGCATCCCAGAGTGAGGAGGCTCCAAGCCCGTTCCTGGAGGCATACAGGGGAAGCTTCTTGTTTATAGATGTCGCAAAGAGGTCCACTTCTGGAGTGCCCCAACAACGACAAATGGCCGAGAGGATCTCTGTGTTCAGTTCCCACTCGTAGCTGACAATTACCCGTCGGCTAAGAGCATCCGCAGTGACATTCAGCTGGCCCGGGATGTGAACGGCTACCAGCCAGATACCATGTTGAATGGCCCATTCCCAGATCTGAATGGCAAGATCCACAAGAGGAGGAGACCTGGTACCCCCTGCTTGTTGATATAGAACATGGACACTGCATTGTCCTTGCGGACACGGACCACCTTGTTGACAATACCTGGTTTGAACGCTTTCAGTGCCAGGAATATAGCCAGAAGCTCCAGATAATTTATATGAAGCTTTCTGTCCTGTGGCGACCAGAGATCTGAAACTTGAAGATGATCCAGCATCGTCCCCCAACCCAGAAGGGAGGAGTCTGTTGTGACAGTCAATAGCGGGCAAGGGTCCTGGAAGGGAGCACCCACCGACAGATTGCAGAGAGACGACCACCAAAAGAGGTCCGTCCTCATGAACGATGGAAGAGCCATCTGTGTCCGCCTCATCTTGAGACGAGCAAGAGGAAGCGCAAGAATGCACAAAGCCATGAGGCCCAGAAGCCTCTGAAACCACCAGGCCGACATGCTCTCCTACTGCATAAACACCTGACATGTGGCAAACAGATCTGCCATTCTGTCCCCAGTCAGGTATACCTTCCAACGAAAACCCATGAAAATCAAGTCCTGAGAGACCGTCATGGAGGATTTCCGCCATTTCACCGACAGCCCAAGGTGTAACAGGAGCTGGAGGAGAGACTGAAGGTTGGTCGAGGCTTTCAGTGGACAGGGACTGTGCAACAGCCAGTCATCCAAATACGGATACACATGGATACCCTGAAGCCAAAGATAAGCTGCGATGACCGAAATCATCTTCGTAAAGACATGTGGTGCCGAGCTGAGACCAAAGGAGAGCACACGAAACTGGAAATGCTCCTCCCCCATGGAAAACTGCAGGTATTTCCAATGTGGGCTCCAAATGAGGATATACATATACGCGTCCTGAAGAACCACCACACTGAGCCAGTCGCCCTTCTGATGAGAGGACTTTATCTGGCTGGGGGTGATCCTCTTGAATTTCTCTTGGGGAAGAGAAAGGCTGAACTGGGAAAGGTCTAGGATGGTGTGCAGGCCAGCCTGGTTGGGTTTGGGCACGGTGAGCAGACGGGAGTAGAAGCCCTCCCCTCGCACCCCTAGGGGAACTGGTTCCACCAACTTGAGATCCAGAAGCTTCTGGACTTCGGCTCTGAGGAAGGGTGCCCCTGACTGCTGGAAAGGAGGTTTGAAGGGTGAGGTATGGGGAAAGGGCAAGCGGAAGCCTGCCTGAGCTACTGACAAGACCCACAAGACCCACAGGTCCTCGGTGATGGTCTGCCATGCCTCCCAGTGAGACACAATGCGCCCTCCCACCGGGGTCTCATGCAAGCGCCAAAAACCCTCATTAAGCAGGTTTCTCAGAGGCGGGACCCCCAGAACCTGAGGCGGAGGCCGAGCACCGAGAGAAAAACCGGCCTCGATGCTGACGCCGGCAGGAATTTCCAGCTGGAGGTTCGACTCTCTGTGTTTTCCGATCTAGAAACCCCCCCGAAAACCAGAGGAAGACAGAGGCTGCAAAGGCATTCTCTGAGCCCTAAAATGTGGCTTAACCAGAACGGACAAAGACTTGGCCGTCTGAGTGCTGCCCTTTGTTTTAGTCAGCTCTACGTTCCCTTGACGAATGGAACAGTTCTTTGCTGTCAAAGGGCAGGTTCAGAACTTTATCCTGCATCTCCTTGGAAAACTTTGTGGCGTGAAGCCAAGCTTGATGAGACGTGTCCACGCCAAGCATGAGGCCCCGAGCCAAGGTGTCGACATGGTATGCTGCAGTCTCAAGCATATCCTACGCCAGGACTCTGGCATCTGGAAAGCCAGCCTTAAAATCATCCAGCTTGTCCGCAGGAATGAACTCCTCAAATTCCGACAGACCTTTCCACATTTTCATATTTGCCCCTGCTAAAATGAGCTGCACGTTCGCCTGGCGCAACTGCAAAGCCGAATTAGCAAAGATCTTCCTTCCCAAAGAGTCAAGCAGCTTGTCCTCTTTGGCCAGAACCTGAGCAGCCACTGTAGATGACGCTGAAACAGGTCTGGATTGAAGCGTAGCGGCCGTCACCACTGTGGAGGAAGGAAGCAGGCAAGACGCTAAGGCTACCTCCTCCGAAGTATGACGCTTATAACGAGCGTCAATCTTTTTGTTAACATGCAGTCCAGAGTGTGGCTTATCCCAGACTTTGCGGACCTTGGCCAAAACGTCCTTCTGAAAGAACAAGCCGGTGCGCTCCTGAGGAGACAAGGTGAACGCCCCCGAAAGCATCCCTTCCTGCGGATAGGGTGCCACAGGTACTGGAACATCCAAAAGAGTCATCATGTCCAGTACTCATGTGAAGACTTGTCAATTGGAGACAAGGGCGGCGGAGGAGGAAGGGCTGGAGCTGGGCCAACTGGTAGAGGTGGGACAGCTGCCAGAACAACCAGTGCTGTGATGGGAACCGTCGGAACGGAACCAGGCCCTGGAGGGCAGATTTCCTTAAAAAGACCTCGGAAATATTCCTTCAAGGAGTCGGAATGCATTAGCTTCTGAACATTTCCGAAGAAGGCATCCTCCACCGAAGGCTTAGACACTGTGGCAGGAGGAAGCCTGTCATGAGCGGAATAGCTCCAGGGCTGCAAAGGAGAGGGTTGCCAAGAGGGGCCCTCACCAGTCGGGTTGACATAGATTAATGGCGCAGACGCTGCAGGGAGCAAGACCTGGTGCTGTAATGGCCTCTGAGCGTTCCAGTCATAAACGGGACGAAGCGGTGCACCATGAAAACGCTGTTCACCCGAAAAGATGCTCCCAGCACCCAACGCCGATGGAGTAGGTGTAAGGGAAGAGTCCAAAATGGCTGTCGCAGTTCGCGCGGGAACAGGCACCATTTTGTCAGCGTCTGAAGAGAACTGCGTCACATTTGTGAGTGAGGCAGGGTTCTCCACAGACAGGTCAGGGGTCTTCACTTTAGCCTTGACACAAGGAACCTTGGCAGAGCCGGTACTGTGTGGCCTAGGATGTTTCTGAGACATACTAATAGCCAAATTAGCCTCTGAAAGAGGAACCCCGGCCACGCCCGTAACAGAGGAATTACGGTCAGCGACCTCACTCTGTGCCCCCTCAACAGAACCGGGATCCTCACTAGAGCGGGACCGATGAGGAACTCACCTCACCACCAAGACCTTAACAGGCCTCTCAGTTCTGTCAGTCACCTTAGCCTCCGATAGAGGAACCTCGGACCCGAGTCCGGTAACAGCTCCCTCACGAGGGGCCTTGTACCTTGGTTTGGTACAGAAAACCTTAATAGAGGCCTCGGGGCACCCTCTGGTGTCTGTATGGGAAGCACCAGACAAGGAGACCTCGAAGCAAGCTCCGGTACCCACCACCTCAGTAGAACTGGGCCATTGAATAGCCCCCACAGGAGGGGCCTCGAATTGGAATCCGGTGTGAGTAGGCCCCTTACGGAGACCCTCTGAGAAAACTCAAGAGACCTTACAGAGACCCTCTGAGACTCCCGGTCAGGCTGCCCTAAAAACTAAAGAACTTACCGGGCGTCTCTTCTTCTCGTCGATGAAACTCTGAAAATGCGGAGGAGGAACACGCTGGAACACCTCCTCCCACCGTTCCAGACGATCTTGAAGAGCCCGGACCGAAAGGGAATCGCAGTAGAAGCGCGTGTCCCACCAGTGATCCGGACCCAAACACTCTAAACAAAGAGGAGAGGTTTCCGCCCTAGCGAAACGTCGTTTGCAGGAAGAACAGTTAGGAAAATCTAACTGAAACGGCATAGATGGACTACTACGCGACAGCTAAACCGGAGCAGAAGAGAAGGACACTGGAAGGAAAAAATCTTCCGAAGATGCAAGTGTGTCCAGTCCTGAACATGCAGAGAAAAGGACTGATGGGCGATGCGCGGAGCTAAGGAGGGCGGGGTTACGGCCGCGTGCGGTACCCCACGTAAAAAGAGAAGGAGGACACATTTTGAAAAATGTGATGCTTTTTACAAAGTGCCCCGGTCCCGTCCCACAGGACGGAGGAATGTCCCATAAGTATGGAGGAAAAAGGAGTATGACAAAATCGTATTCCAAAAAAACAATGCCCAACAGAGTTGTCATGAGGACTGAGTCTTTGCATTGTGTAAATATTGCAGGTTTCTGTGGTCAGTGAGAACCGTGATGGTATGGTTGGCCCCCAATAAATGGTGTCTCCATTCCTTGAAAGCGTTCTTTATTGCTAATAATTCTTTATCTGTGATACTATAATTTAACTCTGCTGTTGAGAACTTTTGACCAAAAGGCCACTGGATGCAATTGTCCGGTTTCAGAATCTTTTTGAGATAATACAGCTTCCATTACAGCACTGGACGTGTCAGTTTCTACCACAAACGGTAACTCAGGTTGTTGGTGTCTTATAATGGGAGCAATGGTAAAGTTGTTCTTTAAGATCGGGAAAGCCTCTTTTGCTTCCTTGGTCCAGGCAAATTTCTTGTGCTTTCGTAATAACATTATTGGATGGATTAGCTGGGAAAATCCTGCAAAAAAGCGTCTATAAAAATTGGTGAATCCCAGAAAACTTTGGACTCCTTTCACTGACGTAGGGGAAGGCCAATTTAAAACTGCCTCAACCTTTCTGTTGTCCATTTGAATTCCCAATGGTGACAGGATGAATCCCAAACATTCCACTCAGGTCACATGAAACAAGCATATTTCCAGTACTGCTCTCACATGAGCTATGTGCTCCTGGGCCGAGCTTGAATAAATTAGAATGTCATTGATGTACACTACGACACAAATATCTAGCAATTCACGTAGAACATCATTCATAAAGTTCTGAAAAGCTGCTGTAGCATTGCATAAACCAAATGGCATAACGTGATACTCATATAAACCATATTTTGTGCAGAAGGCAGTTTTCCATTCATCCCCTTCTTTGATTCTCACTAAATGGTAAGCTCCCCGAAGATCAATTTTGGTAAAAAATTTTGCATTTTTGACTTGGTCCATTAACACTGGAATGAGTGGAAGGGGGTATCTGTTCTTTACTGTGATCTGGTTTAAAGCATGATAGTCTATGTAAGTACGAAGGTCCCCTTCCTTCTTGGGCACGAAGAACAGAGGAGAGGCCATTGGGGACGTGGATGGCCGAATAAAACCATTGGCTAAGTACTTATCCAAATATGTCTCCAAATAAATATTTTCTTGTTCGGTTAAGGCATAGATTCTACTACATGGGATTTGAGACCCTGGGATTAAATCAATTTGACAGTCATATGGCCGATGTGGGGGTAACTCGTTGGCCTGTTCTTCAAAAACTTCTTGAAAATCCAGATACTCTGGTTGTAGAATTCTTATTAATCATAAAGTGGGATTTCCTCTTGAAATAGTCTGTAATTCTTTTCCTGAGTTTCCGCCTTGAACATAGCATGACTGTTTGCATTCCTCAGTGAATACTAAGGTTCTGGCACGCCAATCAATCTGTGGATTATGTTTCTCTAACCATGGAATACCTAATATTATTTTAAACTGTGGAGCACTTAGGTTAAACGAAATCCTTTCTCCATGTCCATCCTGGCAAAACAAGGTACAGACTTCAGTACACTTTGTCACTGGTCCGGATATTAGCGGAGTACCATCAACTGCTGTGATATTCTCTACCACAGACTTTGGATGCAAACCAATATCCATCTTGCCTGCTAGTTCGTAATCCATGTAGTTTCCAATCGCACCATGTCCACATATACTTCACAAGCATATACCATGGAAGCTTGAAGGTCAATACTTATGATACCTGGAACAACGAAATGAGAGATCTGAATTTCCTTCTTCTGGCTCGACAAGTCGACCTCTAAACTTGTCGGGCGTTGGAGTTTTCCGTCAGTTCATTTTTTGTTACGTTCCTGTCAGTCTTGTCTACAGCTCCCACTGGTTTCCATGGAGGTTTCACTGGGCAATTACGAAGATGATGACCAGCTGAACCACAATAGAGGCACACATTCTGTTGCCTTTGAAATTGGACCCCAAACACCTCCCAACTGCACTGGTTCTGAATGACCCTCAGTCACTTGACAAATTCTACTGTCTTTTGAATGGACATAGAGTAATCTATTTTCTGATCCGACATGATCAGTTTGTCGATCTTGCAATTGATGATCCAATGGTATAGTAAGGTCTATGAATTCGGCACAACCTGTAGGAGGGTTCACTACTTGAGTCAATATGTCTTTGAGTTCTCCTCATAATCCTTGCTAAAAGAGGGTTGTCCTCTTCTCTTCAGGCCAAATAGTTTCTGCTACTAATCGATTAAAAGAAGCTATGTAAGCAAACAAATCTTGACTACCTTGGCGTAAAGAGAGCAGCTCATTATCTAAGGCCTGTCTCTGTGTATGACGGGCAAAGAGGTTTTCTAATTCCTGCTGCTTTCTTAATAACGGGTCATCACAATTGACTAAGGAAATGGACCAATCAGCAGCATGTCCACCCAAATAGGATAACCCAAATGCCACCTTAGCCTGATCTGAAGGAAAGACCCCGAGTCGACATAGGAAATGTAAATTACATTGATTCATGAAGACTGCAAACGCTTCGGATCCCCCATAAACCTTGCTGGGGGGGTGGGGCTAATGGAATGTTTCCCGGTAAAACCACCTGCAGAGGAGGACTAGGAGCGGAAACCTGAACCGGTGGAAGACCACCAGGAAGTGCTGCTTGTCCTGCTTGAGACTGTAATAATTGGTGACCCAATTCATCAGTGCATTCCCTGTTAACCACCAACTCTCTCCTAAGGGAATTGGTTTTTGACCTTGCTGCGTGGACTTCTGCCCATAACTCCCCCAAAGTCTGGGACAAATTGTCTATTTCTGTGTTTTCCATTATGCTCAGGTGGAGTATTTTAAGTACTGTCTTTGCGTTCTGTCACTCTTACCTGGATTCCTTCAACCGTAGACCTGTTACCTTGAAGACTTTAGGATTCTTTTTCTGTTAAAACAGACAGATAACAACAATGGAGATGCTATAAATACTGTAAATGGGGATACTAGATGAAATGTGTATCAATACATAGAAATTGACTCCCCTCTAACTCTAGTGCTAAATATCCATCTCACCTGTGTTTTGTAATTGTGGAGCTCTCCATCCTGCTTTTAACAGGGGCGCGTTGAGATGGTGACATTGCCAAAACTTGGAATGCTGAAGAACTCGGTAATTCTTTGAGGGAGAGTGTCTTATTTAAAGAATGAGTCTTTAGGTAGGTAAACAAATGAAGATACTGTAGTCCTTCAGAGTTTTAAATGATTCCTACGTTGGAGCGATCTCTCGTACTAATTACTTTTGTCTTTTCTACTTTCAGCAGGTTCTAGGGAGTTGGAACACTGATTACAAATGATGCGCACTTTTAAGGATGAGTTTTCTTCATGAAGAAAGCAACTATGGATGCAGATTGGTTGTAGGGATACTCACAATGAGAAAACGTTAAAACGTAAGTTTGTCTATTCAGAGTAATTACAACCTTCAAAAACTAAGCGCGGAAACAACTGTGAGGTGATAGCTTGGTGAAACTTCAGGTACATAAGCGCATTAAGAAACGTCTTCTGTTTTGACTCTGTAAAGTTTGTTTTTTAATAATTAAATACCTTTTGTGTTTTCTGCAGGTTTCGGAATGCTGAGGGAAAACCTTTGAAGATGCTGCGGCTGCGAGTGAAAACTTCTGACTGAAGAGGAGCTGCAAACGAACAATTATTCTACGAAAATGACAGCGTCGAAGGAATGCTTCTGTCAGGTAAGTCTTATCTGTGGTCTGTGATGTTCTGTAATCTATTGCAAGACTAATATTTCTGTTTTCTTTAGTTTCTTTAGATTCTGTGAGGAGAAACACTGGTAGCGTTACACCGCTGTCAGCAGAGCAGACGCGAAGCGTGCGTTCCAGCGGAGGCGGGGCTTTAGTAGCTCCCTATGACAAATGATTAGTAACGTGCTGCTTCTTGTAAAAAGATCCTCTAGGCGGCCATCTTATGAGTATGGAATTACTATTGTAACCCATGGAAGTCTATGGAATTGGATGCTGTGAATGGTGTAAATGCCACATGTGCCAGGCTAACACCCACCTTTGACCTGCTGATTGATGTAATGTGTTCCGCCTATCCTGAATGTCTGAGTCAAGACCATGTGTTCTGACGGGGATCATGGCACCCAGCAGAAAAGCGAAAATTGCCATGAAACACATCCAGGGCCAACTGGGGTTGCTTCAGACCAGAAAAGCAGAACTAACCCTCCTAAGTACCAGGCAGATGTACTATATTAGCGCCAACAAAGCCGATAAACTTCTGGCACGAAACTTCGTGACAGAGGTCGGAAAACAACAATAAGGGGGTTTTAAGACCCACAAGGCACCATCAAGACAACCAATGAGGAGATGGGAGAGATAATGAGAACATATTATCAGGCTCTGTACCAATCAGATAACCCAAAGACAGATTGCCAAAAACCTATCTAGAAATAACCGTAACAAGCAAACAAATGCTGGAGAGGGACATACAAACAGAAGAAGTCAGACAGGCAATCAAGAAGCCGCCAAAAAACAAAGCACCAGGTCCAGATGGCTACACAGAGACTTTCTACTGGCCCTGAGACTGACCACACTATTCAATAGCTTCAAAACACAGGGCAACATAACCCCTTCAATGAACGAAGCGAAACTAGTGATTTTCCCCAAGCCAGGAAAAGACCCGATACTACCGGGATCGTACCGCCCAATCGCCCTATCAATCTAGACGCCAAGCTCTGCACAAAAATATTGGCAGATATGCTATCAGGGCTCTTATCGACTATTGTGGCTCCAGATAAGTCAAGATTTATCCCAAAGAGGCAAACAGTGGACAATACAGGAAGGTTGAGCCACCTCATCGAGGAAGTGGAACACACATGTACCCCGGCGATTCTGGTTTCGCTTGACGCAGAAAAAGCGTTCAACCGAGTCGAATGGACGCAAGTATTTAATACAATGTAACGCATGGGCTTCGGACAATCATATATGCGGATGTTCAAGGCCAACTACAACACGCCCACAATGGGAATATCACTTATCGCCCCAAATTGCACTAACCAGAGGTACAAAACAGGGATGCCCATTGTCGCTCCTTCTGTAAGCACTCTTCTTAGAACTATTATTGATAAGAATACGAACACAGCAACAAATAAGAGGTATACGGATGGGTGGAGAAGAGCATAAAACAATGGCCTTTGTGGACGACATGCTACTGGCCCTTTCGGACCCAAACCAATTCCTTTTGGCATTTCTGGGAGAGCTGGACCTCTTCGGGTCCATATCCGGCCTGTAGATCAATAGACACAAATTAGAGATCCTGAACCTAACAGCGGACCCGATAGAAATTGAAGAGCTCGCCCGTACAACCCATATCAATAAGGCAACGGACAGCATCACATATTTAGGGATCAAACTGACGCCATCAATAAAGCAATTATACACAGCCAAATTCCCAAGCCTGCTTACTAAACTCAAATCAGACCTCATGAAATGGAACCCCCTCAACATAGCATGGTGGGGTAGAATGACATCATCAAAATGACTGTCCTATCAAAGCTCTTATATTACTTTCAGACGCTCCCGATCAAACATCCAAAGTCATTCTTCAAAACATTAAACAAAACAATATCTGCTTATATATGGTAACACAAACCACCAAGAGTGGCAATGGCAATATTGACAGCCCACAAGAACGAAGGAGGCCCTACATTTCCCCACTTTAGAAAATATTACAAGACAGTGCAGCAAGGGTTATAAAAGAGTACGTCGCACAGTCCCATCAACATGTATGGTCAAAACAAGATGAAGCGGTCGCCGGAGCACCCCTATCGGACCTACTATGGAAGGACGAGAGAGACAAACACCCCAACACCAGAATAAGTGAAATCATGGGAGCGGGACTAGAAGCGTGGGCTACAGCGACCAAGAGAGGGAACCTGACAACGTATCCGTCACCCTTTACTCTAATGTTCAGAAATCCGGATTTCCCACTGGGAATGGAAACCAAAGCATACACCGGCTGGATCCAAGCGGGATGTACAAAAATACGAGACATGTATAAAGGACCATCGGCTAGAAAGGAAGGAATAAATCAGACGGAAAAATATAAGCACCTACAGCTGTTACACTGGCTCTTATCTCCCATCAACAAAGCTGCCGCCACGAGACAGCTAACCCGGTTCGAAACATTCATGACAACAGACGCAGGTTCCCACAAACTGATATCAAAATCCTGAATGAACAAGGAGAGGAGATCCAATGGATATACATGAAGAAGTGGGAAAAGACCCTGGGTGAGCCAATATCGCAAGACCAATGGAGAGAGGTATGGAACAAAATTCCCAAACTGACACGTTCTATACAATTGAGGGCATGTGGCAAAAAATCCTCCTCCAGTGGCACCTCACTTTCGAAAGACACCACACAATGTACCCCACCACAAGCGAGAAATGCTGGTGGGGAAGCCAACCAATAGGGGACTGGAAGCATGTTTGGTGGGACTGCCCGGGTATAACAAATTACTGGAGGGAGATAAAGGAACAAGTGGGGAACATGATACAGGGTACTGAAGGACTAAACAATAGAATATGGCTGGCGGGCATGTGGGACTCAACTCATAAAATGTACACGAAGCAACAAAAAAAAAGAGGTAATGATGCTGATCATAGCGGCATGGCTGACACTGGCCCAACGTTGGAAACAAAAAGACCCACCTACACAAATAGACTGAATCCAGAAAGTATGGACATTTGTATCACTATCTTTCGAGCAAACTGGGACACTGTGCTGTTATACCTTCAGAGCGACTACATGCTCCAATGGTGCCCAAACAAGATCCAAATCGTGGATATTCTGTAACTCAAACAACATTAAGGCATCAAGGAATACATCCGTCATCCGGAGGGGGGGGAGACAGGGAGAGGGGAGGAGGGACGGGACGTTATGGTTATTGTTATATAATTATGTAAAACCAATAAAAACACGTTTAAAAAAAATGAATGTGGCCAAAACTATTATCATGGCATTTAGGCCCACCAGAGCAACTAAGATCAACTATAGGTGGACTATAAATAAGAAGGATGTGGAACATGTTACCGTCTATAAGTATTTAGGTGCTATTATTAATGATCGTCTGAATTGGCAGGAGTATGTACGAGAAAAAACTGCACAGCAAACGGGCACTTTGTGCACATATGCTGATAGTAACCGCAGATATACTATTGAATCTGTCATTACTATATATCGGACGAAAATCATGTATATTATATGGTATTGAATTATGTGGTAGGAAATATATAAATGCCTTGCAGAAACTTGAATATTTAAAAAGCTATTAAGGCTCCCCAAATCCCTGTCGGTTGACTAAATACTTGTAGAATGTAATATAACAAGTATTGAAGCTCTGATGATAATAAAGTTGTTGATGTTAGATAGGAAGATATATAACTTGCATCAGGGTGCAATCAGCTATTACATACCTATAATAACATGGAGCAGCTGATGAGAAATTGTCGTACGGAATGGGTTCAAATAACTTGTATGCATTAGCTGCCTATTATGGGATTACAAGCTGTACAGCTACTGACTTCTAGATACAAGATAACAAAGTATTATAAAGAAGACATTAAAGTGCTTTGATAAAGAACGTGCTGTAGTTGAATTAGCAACTAAAGTGAACAGAAGTGTATTTCTTAGATATATACTGAAGCTGAGACATAAACCTGAATATATAAGTGCATTGTAGTTCAAGTGTATTACTTTGAATTTTGGCGTTGCCCCACTGCATTTTAGCATAAGTGTATTACCTCGAATCTAGGTGTTGCCCCACAGGCCTGCCCCCACCTAGTTCTATCTAGATATACGCAAACCCCAGCCTGTGTTACTCATCCAACTAGCTTCACAACTTAAACCACCAGCACTGCGTAACCTCTGTAGCCAGACCATGATCACCTGGTTTTCTCTTATCATGTTCCCCTTGTGTGTCATGCTGGACAACGTACCTTGTAGCGGGAATAACTACATAGCCTTCAAGGATGGCCTAGCCAAACTTGGATGTTCAAGACACTACCCTATCCCCAGCCCCACATCCTTCCTACCACCCCTGCTCCCCTTCACACCTACCTACCACCCGCCTTCAACCTCCCCCATAAACACTGCCCTCCCAACCAACACTGATAAAACCCCCAGCTACCTTAAACACAATGCTCCAGGAAGCGCCTCACCCTTTACTAAGTCTAATCACACCAAACCAAATACCATGCCTACCGCCCCACCTAAGCCTCCAGGACCTACTCCCAATATCAAACCGAACCTCACAGACTGCAACAATAGACTAGGCACTAGGATCCCCGTTACAACTAGCAGGCCTACTGCCAAATCCAACACCAAAACCAACAAGAAGCACAAGGTACCCAACAAGCCCAAACTACTCCCACTAAAAGGAGCCTTACTTAATGTCAGATCCCTTGCAGCCCACCCCACTCCACTGAAATCTCCAACATCATTCTAACTAATGGTCTAGCCTTAACTGAAACTTGGCTTGATGAAGCGTCCGGGCCATACTTATCGCTAGCCATCCCAGACAAATACTCAATCCTCAGAGCTGATAGACCCAACACCAGGGGAGGAGGCGTAGCGATCATCTCCAGATCCACCTTAGACTTTAGATCAATCTCCTCAGTCCCACTTAAATCCTGTGAGCTACTCACAGCCAAGCTGCAAACTTCCCCCACAAGCACGATCACTGTTCACCTCATATATCAACCCCCAGGCCCCCTTGGGGTCTTTGAAGAAGACATCACCTCTCTCATTGCTGAAAACTCCAAGCCACCAGCACAAATCTATATCCTCAGAGACTTTAACCTTGGTTATCACGACCCCAATGACGCCCCTGCTGCATCCTTAGCCAATGCCCTAACATAACACGGCTTTGCACAACTTAACATCCTCCCCACCCATCTGAAAGGTAGAATCATCGACTGGGTAGCAACATACAACTGCAACACAAACTGTAAGGACCACCAACCTCTTGCATGGACGGATCACTATCTCATCCCTCTTGAAGCATAATCATGTAGCACCCAAAAAATGCCCCATGGCACCAGCCTGTCCCACCAGAAATAAACGCAACATTACTGCTGAGGCCCTACTACCCCTGACCCTGCGCACCCTCAACACACTTCCAGCCAATGCTGATCTAAACCTACTAATTGACACCTTCAATGACTCCATGGCCAATGCAATGGATACCATTGCCCCTCTGAAACTTTGCAAAGATAAACCAAGAGCTCATCTGAACTCGTGGTACACCCACGAACTCAAGCTACTCAGAAAAAAGAAAGCTAAGGCACAACTCCTTTGGAAAACCAATCCCTCTGCGGAGAATAAATCCAATCTTACAAATATATCTTCTTTATACAAAAGTGAGATAATTTGCACCAAAAAAGATGCATACAACGTCAGGATTGATCAGGCAGGATCGTGCACTAAAGAATTATTTAAAATTCTAAAAGAACTAGAAAATCCCACTCCACCTATAGACACCTGCTTGAAAGACAAACCTTGGTGCACCAGCATCCAAAACGCCCTTAACAACAAAATTAAAGGACTCCAAACAAAAATTGAGGACAAACGTCAACAAATCTCCAACAAGTTTACCAACCTTAGCCCACTAACGCCCATTGATACCAAATCAGCATTCACATTCAAGAAAGTAACTACGGCTGAAGTTAAAAAAATCATCACCACCTTAAAACCCTCGAACTGCAAAGGGGACAGCTGTCCCGCCCAGATCATAAAAGACGCAGCTAGAGATCTATCCCCCTTCATCACTAAACTTATCAACCTTTCATTCATCAATAACTCAGTCCCCAGCAACCTAAAACACTCTTGGGTTCTCCCACTCCTAAAAAAATTATCTCTAGACCCAGCCATAACCACCAATTACAGACCCATCACCACAGTCCCATTCCTACTAAAAATCCTGGACAGAGTAGACTACCTCCAAATTCAGGAATATCTGGAATCCAACCAACTGCTAGGAATACGTCAATCTGGCTTCAGACCTCAACATGGAACAGAAACTGCCCTTGTTGACCTCAAAAGCCAGATTGATGAAATCAAAGACAAAGGTAATGCCACCATCCCACTCCTCCAAGACCTTTCAGCGGCCTTCGATCTGGTCGATCACAAAATCCTCTGCAGCCACCTAGCCACCGAAGCTCACTTCTCCTCCTCTGCCGTCACATGGATACAGAACCATGCAAGTTTTCTCTACAACAGCTGCAGCAGACCCCGTCCCCATTACATGCGGGGTTCCACAAGGCTCCTGTGTCTCCCACACTTTGTATAACATATTTACAAAGCCACTATTTGACCAACTGGACCATCTGGGTGCCACCTACACGAATTATGCAGATGACACCCATGTACTCCTCACCATCACAGGTAAAACCTGTCGGACGTCACCCGGATTAATGAAATATTCTCCATCATTCAGGCGTGGATGGCCTTTCATGGCCTCTGCCTGAATGATGAGAAGACGGAGCTCCACCTTGCCGGCTCTCCCAGTAACCTGTCTAAACTTAATCCTAAATACAATAACATCATTATTGATGGTCATACCATCCCTATTGCTAAAAATGTGAAAACTCTCGGCTTTCATCTTGATGCTAACCTCATCAAACAAACTAACATGATCGCCTCAGCCTCCGCCTACACCGGCAAACTTTTAGGGCCAGTAGGCCCTTCCCATCACCTAATCATTGCCTCACTCTTGCCAGAGCCCTCATTGAGTTCAAACTGGACTATTGCAATAGCCTGTACCTAGGTGCTAACCAATCTATAATTAACAAATTACAGGTACTTCAAAACAACGCACTACGTGCAGCACTTAACATCCCCAGGCGAGAGCACATCTCCTCGACTAGGAAATCGTGCAAATGGCTCTCCAAACGACAAAAAATTGACTTGAAAACTATTTGCTTCACATACAAGGCACTAAACCACCTAGCCCCACCTTATCTCACTAATAAATTTACTATGAAACCCACCACCAGAACCACCAGATCCTCCAACACTTTATGTCTGACAGTGCCTAGATTCTCCTTAAAGAGAGCTGGAGGTTCCAGCTTCCCAGTACTTGCCGCCCAACTTTGGAACACCTTACCACTCAACATTAAAACCATTGAGTCCTTCCAGATCTTCAGGAAACATGTTATCGGTTGGCTCCTGTACAAAGAGTAGCATGTACCCCCCAGATATGTGTGTACACCTCCCTCGGCTTAACTATGTTTATGAGCGTTGTAAATTGTTGTATATTGTAACTGTATATATCACGCCATGTAACCGTCTTCTTTAAGCGCCCTTCTGCCTCCGGGTTTGGAGCGCTATACAAATAAAATAAACAAACAAACATATCCAGACAGTTATATTAGCAGGCGATACATGAAAATAAAATGTACTACTGTTTAATCATATGAGATCGAAGGTGCAAGACTGGGCATTCCTCGTAACGAAAGGATGTGTAGATGCGTGGAGATTGTGTCCTAGAATGTACTAAACATCTCATTGTGTGAGCTCCGACACTGTACTTTAGCTAAGTATAAAAATGTGACTAGTGGAATAATCTTGCAGGAGCTTTGGGTTAATTTTATGGATGGAAATTATTTTTAACTTATGCTTCTCTTTCTTTATTAAATAATTAAAGAGAGCGCTCAGCAGCAAGATACTTTTTCTTTTTTTTTGTAAACAGAAAAAATATATATAACAATAAATTTAACAATGAAGTGACATAAAATGTCCTAAGAGTCTGTAAAGTAACGAAAATTACATTTCCCAGGGGTCTGAGGAAAGTTCAGCACCAGAACACCAACATGTGACCAGTATCCTCCAATCAATGGCCAAGTCCCCACATAAACAGTCTTGAATATGATGCACTTCCTCTTTCTTTGCTGCTCATAGCAAGAGATAAGTACATCATATTTGAAACTGTTTATCTTCTACTTGTTGCTATTGTTGTACTGTTCATAGTTTGCTTATATGGAAGCTTCGCTTCAGAACTAACGTTCATGCGTCCTTTAATACTGTATTTCTTTCCTTTTTCTAGTCACGGACGCATTACGCGTCATCCGTTCCGCGATCAACTCTCTCCGACGCCAGCTACTTCCTGCTGGCGTCGGAGAGTACTGCGCAGCGTTGCGATCAGTATTTCGGCTTTCACAAGCCGCGTATTCTACTATTGCGAGGGCCCAACATCGCGAGCCCCCACCCGCGTTCTTCGTTCTTGTGCGACGGAGCCTCGGGAAACAGCAGCTCGAACCTCTGTGTGATCGCGGTTCCTCCTGCGGTCACCAGAGGGAGTGCCTGCTTCTGCAGGTGCCCTTTTCAGCTTTCTGGCGCTCGCGAGTGCAATTTTTCATTACGTTCCATAACGAACTTGCGATCGCGGGCGCCAGGAGCTGTTACTTCGCACAGCCTCATTCTAATACGAATTTTGACTGAATAAAAAAAAAAAAAAAATGAAGACAGCAAGGGGAGACATAATCTAACACTGACATTGTCAGGTCATCAGAGCTTGAGGCTCACCTCATACTGAACTGTGGATTTGAGAGGAGGCGGTCTGTGCCCACAATAAAAAGAAAAAAAAAGTATATACAAGAATATATATATACATTTATAAGAAAACTCAGGAGTACCAGGATTAGCCTGAATATGAGGATTGATGAAGTGGCAATGGCAAACATCCTGGAAAAGGTGCTGGGTTCCTCTGTGGAGACCAGCATCAGGAGAGCTGTATCAGAGATGCTCCTGCCTATCCAGCAGCTTTCAGATGGGGGATGTATTCCGGCTCGATTGAATAAAGACTCTACGACCTCCCCGAGCCAGCCAGAACCCGCCACTTCTGCCTTTTCAGACGCCTTCTCCAGGCTGAAAAAGGCCTTTTTGAATAGGAAGGAGAACCCTTCCGCTGATGGACCCTCTCATCCCGAGGAAGAAAACAGGGGCACTAGACCCTCTAGCCCGGAGGGATACTAACAGAGCTTTGATCAAGAAAGTTGTGATTACAACAGTTTGTCTCCCGCTTCTTCCAATGAAGATACACAAACAATAGGGTCACGGCCCTCCACTTTAGGGATCGCGGCAGGCCCCGTCCCTAAGAAGACAGTCAACAACCTTTCTTCTTCTAAGGAGATGTTTTCACCAGAAGACTTAGTGCATCCCAGATCTTCCGACTGGGAGCCATCTATAAGAACAACAGAGTATATTAAAGAGAGGTTGCGCAAGCCCTTAGCTAAAGAAGTCCAAGCAAGACTCAGAGCAGGATGCCCACGACTGGGAATTCCAGACAAGATAGGCCTGACACCGGAGTTGGACTCCAAGATGATTACTTTCCTGGGAAAGAACGTCAAGGATCCAAGAGAGGGCATTGATCGTGCCTGGAAGTCCTGCCAAGACAAGGTGCTGGATGTCATCGGTCCGCTAGCTAAAATGATGGACTTGGCCGAAGAAGACATAGCCATTAGTGCTCCTGTTGACCCAGTGATACTCTCGGGCTGGGCTCAAAGAGCCATTTTTTTGTTGGGCAATGCCAGCTGCGCCATTTCTGCGGAGCGCCGCAAGGGTATCTTTTATAAGATCGATGCAAAACTCTCTGAGCTAGCAGATACCGAGTCAGGAGCCGCAGCCCAAGGTCTACTCTTTGGCGACTCCTTCGTCAAGGAGATGTCTAAATTTGTGGGCACCTTTACCGCACTTGACAAAGCGCAATCCTCAATTAAAAGAGTTTTCTCTGCAAAGATTTTCGCCAGGGCCGGTCGAGGTAGCGGTTGCTCGTCCAGCCAATACTCTATTGACCGGAGACCTCAGCAACCCAGGGACCATCAAGCCTGGCAGGATCCCACAGACACCTTCTTCCCTTCGAGGGGGCGAGGAAGAGGTTGTGGCTGGAGGAGAGCTGCCCGGCATCCAGCACAGCACCAAACCACGGGTCAGTCTGCCTATTACAGCGCCCGCGGCATTAACGCCTATAGGAGGGAGGCTAGCTCCTTTTGCGCATGCATGGGATTCCTTATCTGGGGACGCGTGAGTCAGAGACACAGTTTGTGGCATGCGCCTGGAATTTTTTGCACAACCTTTTCAGACAGATTGTCCCATTCCGATCACAATGTCCAAAGAGGACAAGGTAGCGCTGGACAAGGAAATACAAACTTTAGCATTGACACAAGCGATTCGTCCCTGCACAAGTCTAGGAGGTTTCTTCAGCCCCATATTTCTCCTGTGCAGGAAACAGAAAGTGCGTCCAGTCATAAACCTCAAGGCCCTCAACAATTTTATTGTTTATCAGCATTTCAAAATGGAGGGTATTCACATGCTCAGGGACCTCTTGAGACCCAACGACTGCCTTATGCGCCTGAACCTGAAGGATGCGTACCTTGCGGTGCCCATATATCAGGACCAGATAAGCTACCTGTGATTCTCCTGGAAACACTGAGACTGGGAATTCACGAGCCTACCTTTCGGTCTCTCTTCAGCTCCTTGGGCCTTCACCAAGCTCCTGAGATCAGTAGTGGCTCATTTAAGAGAACAAGGCGTCAGACTGATAATATACTTGGACGATATTATCTTCATGGCGCAATCACAAGCTCTAGTAGAGCAGCAAGCCAAGCTGGCCATAGACCTACTTCACAGGCTCGTATTTCTCTTAAATTGGGAGAAATCTTGCCTCCGCGCATCCAAAAACCTGGAGTTTTTAGGATTCGTCGTCGACACCGAAGCGGCTCAACTCTGTCTTCCGGCGGCCAAGATCCACTCCACCAAACGGGAAATTTGCAGACTCCTGCAGAGGGACGATATATCTCTGAGAGACTTAGCGAGGGTAATAGGACTTCTCTCCTCCTCCATCCAAGCTATGTTTCCCGGACCTCTGCACTATCGAGAGTTGCAGAGGATAAAGGGATTACATCTGAGGCACGGTCTTTCTTATTCACAGCGACTGACTCTATCACCAGAAGCGAGAACGGAACTCAACTGGTGTGGCTCTTACACATGGAGGCCTGGAACGGCCGGGCGATCTTCGGATCTGCCCCTGACATAGTGAGTCAGACGCCAGCCTTTCCGGCTGGGGAGTGAGATGTGGTCCGGTGGCCACAGGAAGGACATGGTCGCCGCAGCAACTCGGAATGCATATAAATTGCCTAGAGCTCTTAGCGGGTTACTTCGCAGTATGCTCCTTTACCAAAATCAGAGTGAGCTGTTGTATCTTACGAAAGATGGACAACATTTCAGCTGTAAGATACATCAATCATCTGGGTGGCACCAAATCTCGGCCCCTAGCAGAACTGGCGAAAGATTTTTGGCATTACTCTATAGAGAGCCGGATTTCAGTAACAGCAGAGTACCTACCGTGCCTTACGAACGTAGTGGCGGATTGGTACTCCCGGCATGCAGTCGATTACAGAGAAGTCTTCCTTCGACTTCAGCAGGTCTGAGGTCCCATGTCCAAAGACCTGTTTGCCTCACGCCTGAACACTCAGCTACCAGCGTTTTTCAGCTGGAATCCAGATCCAGCAGCAACTGCAACGGATGCTTTTCTCCAACATTGGACCGAAGGAGTGCACTACGCCTTTCCCCCCTTCAACATGATTGCGAGGACCCTGGCGAAGGCCCGTCAAGAACAAACAGAATTGGTTCATGTAGCCCCGGTCTGGACCTCTCAGACCTGGTATCCAGTTCTTCTGGAACTTTCTTCGGATTTTCCAATCCTTCTACCCCAATTTCCGGATCTCCTGCTGGATCCTGCGGGGCGACGGCACCATCTTCTCCTTCAAGGTATTCTGGTCTTAGCAGCCTGGAGGATTTCAGGTCTAGGTGGAGAGTTCCAGGCATGTCTCACACCGCTGTCAGCCTCATCGAGGAGAGTTGGGCCCCGGGGACTCTCAAAAGATACTCTAACTCATGGAATGCCTGGAGGAGTTGGTGTCAAGACAAAGGCTTACATCCAGTTTCGGCACCTATAGAGGAAATTCTGAATTTCCTGGCGTCCTTAGCGGAAAAGGATCTAGTTTACAGAACTGTTAACGCATATCGCTCTGCTATTTCAGCAGGCCACGACCCCATAGAAGGAATTCCGGCAGGTGAGCATCACCTAGTCTGCAGATTACTTAGGGCATCAGACTCACAGCTCCGCCCCCATCTTGTTACGGTAAACTATGGGATGTCAACAAAGTGTTGAACCTATTTCTATCCTGGCCAGTTAATGAGGAATTATCTTGCACTGCCTTATCCGGCAAACTCACTACACTGCTCTGTCTCGACTCCTGCAGGAGGGTCTCTGACGTCAGAGCCCTCGATCTGGCAGGCAGAACCATCTCCCCTGATGGCATAGTGTTCCACATACATAGAAGGATGAAGTGCAACTCAAGAGTGATTTCTTATTCTGCCTTCGGAGAGCAGCCTAAGCTCTGCTTAGTCAGATGTCTTAAGGCTTATGAGAAAGTCAGGCTTCCCTCAGAACCTCGGCTGACGGACAACTCTTAATAGCCTTACATAAGCCGCATAAACCAGTTTCCACCCCAACCCTAGCACGCTGGGTGAGGTGGACCCTAACCCAAGCAGGAATAGATACCTTGCACTTCGGAGCCCACTCCGTGAGAGGAGCTATGGCTTCTAAGGCTTTCCAGGTCGGGATCCGACTGGAAGATATCATGAGAATGGCGGACTGGGCAAGCGAATCGGTATTCAAGCAATTCTACCAAAAACCGGTAGAACAGCCGGCATCTATTGTGGTATGTAAGCTTTAAACAAGCATAATGGGAGCCTCCGGTCTTGACATAGAATAAAGATTTTCCATAATAACTTACTAGAAAGACTTAATTCTATTAAAGACACGGAGCCGAGCAATATCCCACCTGGCGAGAAAGAATGTACTATGTTCAGAGATTATGTATCTATGTTGATAACTTACATGATTTTGAATGCATGACTGTTATTTCAGATAACGCAACGTATTTCTCTCCCACCCCTCTAAGGGATATAGGGATGTAATATACCTGAACTAACTGTAATTATTTCTCTCTCTTAACAGTGTCTACCAACAAATACGTCCTAATTCTTGGAACCTCTTTTACCTACTATTTCGAGTTGTCTTCAGTTCCGAATCTTCTGTCAGTCAAGTTCGCAGCTACAAAAGAGGAAGTGCATCATATTCAAGACTGTTTATGTGGGGACTTGGCCATTCATTGGAGGATACTGGTCACATGTTGGTGTTCTGGTGCTGAACTTTCCTCAGACCCCTGGGAAATGTAGTTCTCGTTACTTTACAGACTCTTAGGACATTTATGTCACTTCATTGTTAAATTTATTGTTATATATATTTTTTCTGTTTACAAAAAAAAAAAGAAAACATATCTTGCTGTTGAGCGCTCTCTTTAACTTTTTAATAAAGAAAGAGAAGCATAATGCTCGCATCCGTGTCTTTAATAGAATTGAGACTTTCTAGTAAGTTATTATGGAAAATCTTTATTCTAAAGGGATTGCTCTCTGAAATGATGTTTCTAAGGGCCGTCGATGTTTGAAAGTCCAAAACCAAAATCCATCTGTGACTAAACCTTTGCTTGCCCTCACTCTTTGACAACATGTGATAGGGTGTCTTCTTACAGAAAAATAGCATTTCAAGAAAAAGGATATGTAAACAGCAGCTGGTTTCAGGTAGTTTTACCAATGTGTGTAGTTCTGCCAGTGCAAAATAGTTAATCTCAAAAGGGTTGCCCTCAGAACCTTCCATGTAGGGTTATTTCAGCAAAACAATAACGTTCACAATGTCTCTGGGTCTCTTGGGGTTCCCTTTTACTAGCTCGGACTCCTCTGGTTCCAAGCAAAAATACATAGTTCTTGTCAGGCCTCTCAGGGTTATCTTCCCCAAGTCTAGGCCTCTCTTAACAACGTTCAACAATGTCTCTTACGCAAGTCTTGTTAGGCCTCTCAGGGTTCCCTTCCCCAAGTGTAGGTCCCTTTTGTATTCAAACAAAGTTGTCCTTGTCAGGATGTAACTTTCACTGCACAGTTCTTACACGGGGTAGTATCTGAGACCTTCGAAAACGCTGGGCTCTTTGCTCCTCTCAGGCACGACAACTCTGACCTCTAATCCGTCTCCTTATTCTCTGACCTTTTCTTCTGGCACCTTTTCCCTTCTGTCCCTCTTTCACTCTGTTTTCTTACACTTCACTGTTCCTCCTGCATGCCTTCTTTTCTATTGTGCACACTTGCACCCTCTTTTCCTCTGGCTGTGTCTCTTGCACACTCCTCTTGTCTTTAACGTGGCACACTCTGTTCCTTTGGTTGTTGTTAGGACTGATTTTCTATACCCTGGCTTGGTAGACAGATGTATAGAAGGCCAACCTATATTGTGACAGGGGTAACTCTGGGGAGTTGTAGCCAAACCAGTTCAGGTATCAGTGACAGGTGGTCTAGGCTAAGTTCCTCAGAGGTGGTGAGCTTGTAAAGGGTCCACAATGAGTTCACACAATGGGAATCACAGATCACACTTAGACAGGATGTATAGAAATAAAATTATTATTTATTGGCAAAGCACACTATAGAAAAATGACTACTAGCAGGTAGAGTTATCACACAACACTAGTAAAAATAGATACATTTATACATTAACTTATTAAAAGTTCATAATATTCAACACAAACTCCTGCAAAGGAAAGGTAAGATTATATTATGCACTTATAGGTCCACAGAGAATGATCCCCTAACTCAAATTGTCCAGCCCTAAATTGTCTGGGGCCTTTTGCCCAATAGTGCATGTAAAATTCCACAGAAACTTTGAAGCAGGAGCAAATGCAGGTAGGGTCTCTGGGGTCCAGTGAAGGGTTCCAATTGTCAGAGTACAAGTTAAACTAGCTAACAGAAGTAGCCCCAACTTTCACAAGTCTTTCACAAGCAAGTAATGGCAAATCCAGTATTGTTATAATAAAGTTAATTATAAGCCCATTGACTTATAATGGGAGTATAAGGGTAGGTAAGAAGCTCTGTAACTTACCCCCCGTACTCCGATTCTTCCTCAGACTTGGCATGCCAAAGGAAGAGGGTCTGAGGTTGCTAATCCGGCTGAATGTTGCAGTCTTCGATTTGTAAGGTTGCAGGTTCTAGCTGAGCTCCGGTTGCTGTCCTTCACTGTTGCAGGGACTCTTGAATGAAGAATGCAGCAAAACTTGATGCAGGACCCCTCCTAGGACGGGACTCGGGTCAGGTAAGCAATTTTGGATGGTGGTCACCGCAGCACGGCGACACAAAGGGCCTCAACTGCCACGGTCGGACTTTCACCCTATCTCAGTACCCCTTGAAGCTAGGACGCCAAAATTTCGCAACGGTTAGTATCGTAGGGCCAGCTGGGGATCCTCAAAGTTCAAGGTCAAAACTCAGAAAGGTGACATCAGCAGCACGGTAGCCCAAACTCAGAGCTGGTCAGCTACAGGGCGGTCCCGGGACATTTCCGAAGGCTCTCCTTTGCAGGATACCGAGCAGACGTCAGGAAAGGATGTTCCCTCCACTCCAAGGGTCACATCTCCCTCGCAGTACTGCTTAAGATCTGCAGCAAGACAGGGTTCCTCCAGGACAGCAGCAGAAGTTGGTAGCCAGCCTTCCAACCAACAGGTCTCCGGTTTCTTCACAAGTCTGAAAGCTGGATAGGATTCTTGGCTCCTTCAGGTTTCTCCAGGAACTCTGAGGAATGGGTGCAGGTGTCCTCTGCTTTTTTTTAAAAAACCTTTTTTATTTGCATTTGCAACACAAAACATAACATTTAACAACTTCAAACAACAACACGCGTCACTCTTCTACTGGCACGTTCAAGTTGGAGTTTGTAAGCTGTTGTCCAGGTGTCCTCTTCTTATCCTAAAAGCCAGGTAATAGCTGCTGCCCTCACTAGCCAATGACAGGACTAGCCCACACACACACACACCAGCAGAGTTCCAATCAGGACCACTGGCGGGAACATTCATGCATACCAGGACACACTGAAACAAGTTTGTGGATTGGGACCAGACAGTACCAGCCCACATCCTGCCAGCAAATACACACAGCCCTCCAGTAGCCTGCCAAAAGCTTCTGCTATCCCGGGCACTGGAAGTCCTTATAAGGATTTTCCTGGCCTCTCAGGCCAGGAAGAAGGCTAAAGAACAAGATGCAAAAGGACAAGCGTAAAACCATGTGGCACGGCCATGTTTGGCCAGTCGCCACAGTTAGTAGCCAAATGTGGTAAGGCTAAAACTAGCTTATCCTTTTAGAACACCTAGAGTAACAAAAAATCCTCTGAGTGTTAGTCTAGGGCAAAACTAAAATGTACCCCATTGTACTGCACTGTAAGCTTCATTGTACAATGATAACAAGTTAGCACAGATGGTACAAAAGTAACCAAAAATAGTAGCACAGCAACACAACTAAGGGAAACAATGTTTTCCAGTACTGACAGCCTGAAGGACATGTCAGTTTCCCCATAACATATGAGCAAACGTCAGTGTAGTGAACTTTAAGGCTTCGCTGACAAAAAAACCTAGGTATTTCATGGCAGGTTGAGCCAACTTGCATTTTCTTGGATTGACTTTTAATCCTGCTTTTCTCAAGGCTCTTACTACAGTGTATAGATGGTACAAAGGGTCTTCCCAGGTTGGACTGTGGATTACAATATCGTTGATGTATGCCTTGCAAAATTCTGAATAAGGCTGGAGACTCTTATCCATCAACCTTTGGAAAGTTGCTGGAGCACCATGCAACCCGAAGGGTAAGACTTTAAACTGATATAGACCTATTGGGGTGGCAAAGGAGGTATTTTCTTTATCTGGTCCGTGTAGTGGGACTTGCCAATAACCCTTGGTTAAGTCTAGGGTGGACAAATAGATGGCATTCCCCAATTTATCGATAAGATCATCAATGCGAAGCATTGGGTAGACGTCGAAGGGTGAGATGTTGTTCACCTTTTGGAAGTCTGTTCAGAACCTCCAACTTTTGGCTGGTTTTTCTACTAGCACAATGAGAGAGGACCAGGGACTGGTAGATGGTTCAATTATGTTGGCTTGGAGCATTTGCTCTACCTCTTTGATGACAATATTTCTACGGGTCTCAGGTAGTTGATATGGTTTAAGATGTACTACCTTGCCTGCAGGAGTGTGAATATGATGGTATATTCCTTTCATCCTGCCAGGCTCCACATGGAAAACATCTGGGAATTGTTTTAGCAACTCAAGGAGATCTTGTTGTTGAGTGTTAGTAATATCAGAGGGAATTAGAATGCTATTATTGACCTCTTCCGGTATCAAACAAGATAACACTGTGGCATTAGACCCAGCGATGTTCTCCTTCCACTCTTTGAACAAGTTTACATGGTAGATCTGCATCGTCTGGCGGCAGTCTGGTTGGGCGATCTTATAACTACACAGTCCTGTCTTGTCTAATACCTCATATGGCCCATGCCATTTAGAAATAAGCTTGCTGTCTGATGTAGGGAGAAGTACAAGGATCTTTTTCCCAAGGTAGTCTTGTACCAGGGATCAAACAGCTGTCATATGTTCTTTTAACCGAGAGGCTGTCTGGGAGAGTGGTATTGGAGCTGCTTTCCTTTCCTCCCATGTTTCTCGAAGCATGTCCAAAACATCTCTGGCTTCTCGCCCATACAGTAATTCAAAGGGTGTGAAACAAGTTGAGGCTTGAGGTATTTTTCTTTTGGAAAACAAGGCCCACAGATTCATCCGATCCCAGTTGGTTCCGTTCTGGTCAATTAACATTCCTAAGATAGTCTTAAGGGTCTTGTTAAACCATTCAACTAATCCATCTGTTTAGAGATGGTAATGTGAAGTAGCTCTCTTAGCTCCCCCACAAACTTACTCATAAAGGTGGTACCCTGGCCCATTAGGGTTTCTTTAGGGAAGCCCACGCGAGAGAAGAAGGGAAGTAAATGTTTTAGTATCTGTTGGGTGGTATTATTGCACAGGGGAAATGCCTCTGGGTATCAGGTGGCATACTCAGATATTGCAAGCACATATGGGAGTTGGTCCCCAACTTGGAATTTTCAAGGGGACCCAATAATATCCATCCCAATCCTCGAGAATGGTACTTCAGTGATGGGTAATGGATTTAAAGGGGATGGTGGTGGTGAGTGCTGGTGCGCTGACATATTTCACAAGTCTGGATGACAGTTTTCTTGTGGACGTGTATCCCTGGCCAGTAGAATTTGTTGGCTAGGCTCAGATGTCCTCCTAGCTGTGTTTTTGGTATCCCTTCCAAAGTAACATCCCCTCCATACAGGAGCCCTTTCTTTAAAATGAAAAATAACCCTTCCCTCCCTTCTGTCCCACAGGCTCAGGTACAACTTGTAGGAGGTCTTCAGCAAGTAAGGGATTGTTTCGCTGAGCAAAGGCCAAATCGGGAAGTATGTCAGAACTTTCGCCACTGATGGGTGGAGGTTGGATAGAACTAGGTTGGGCATCACCTTCCTATCTCAGTGGTATCTTTCTCAGCCTCTTCTTGGAGGACAGGTAACATCATCCTTTCAAGTATCCCCTGGGATATTTGATCCCCTGACTAGATCTGAAAGGCCTCTTCCCCATTAATTATGGAGTAATACCTTCACATCCCCTCTAAAATGAGGGTCGATAACCCCGGCCAGGGCGTCAATGCCAACTTCCAAGCAAGTCCTGATTTGGGTGCCAACCTGATGTAGGTTCCCGAAGGTGGAATAAGGCCAATATCAGTGGGGATGAGACGTCCTTCTTTTTGCGGGATGGTTTCTGACCGGCTACTACAAAGACCATACCCAACAGAACCTTTAGTGCCCACTATGGGGTTGGAGGCTCTATTACTTAATTTCTCCTATTTCAGGGTCCCCCAACCTGTTTCGGTTGAGTTGCATCCCGCCCTGACACCATATGTAAGACAGGCATGGTATGAAGAGAGACACAGACTCAAAGGTAACAGTTTAAAAAAACCTTTATTTAATAAAGTTCCGGGGTTGGTGTAATACCTAACTAGCCCTAACTCTAAAGGGATCTAACTGATGTTTCCTTTGGTTCTGCACCCTTGCACCTTCCTTTCTCTTTGTCGTGCCACTTGCACTTTCCCTTTTCAACTTTCGGGTCGCTAGTACCCTCTTTTCCTGCTTTTCGGTAGCTTGCACCCTCTGTTTGCTTTATATTCGTTAAAGAGTTCAACCTCCGTCGATTGTCTCCTTTAAAAAAAATATGGAAAATCTGCTTGCGGAAATAGGCTTAGCGTGTGATGACTTATTGATTCGTCCTGGATATGTAAAAAGAATACTCTTTGATTATGACTGGTGCAGAACTGTTGATGCATTGAGTCAATATACATGCTACAAAGACAATGCAAAATGTATTCTTAATAGGCATCCTCGCCAGCTATATCTCTTATGCTTTCCTCCTTTGCACAAGGCATGAGAGACATACTTAAGATTTAAGCTTAATCAGAGGTGGACATATGAAAAGATAAAACACTGGGCGCACACACAACCACAAATGACCATAGTACTCTGCAGGTTCTGCAAAGCTGACAATCAGACAGAAACGCATAAACATCTGGTGATTTATTGTGTATATTATAATAACCAGCAAATTAATGTGTTTGGACAAGAACTAACTGGTGATACTCACCTTGCATGTGAATCTCTGTGGGTACGCTGTATGACAGGCACCAATTTTAAAATCCTGTTGTCACTAACACAGCTCCTTGATTACATCAACGAGGCACTGGGTCGATTAATGAATGCATCTACTGGTTAACATGATCTCCTGTAATGATACTTTCTTGTTAGCGTATTTTATCTGATTTTACTCCCTCTTAGCAGGAGTCTTATACAATTTATTGGCTACATCTTATTTCTTATGAAGTGAGTCTTGATGCTCAGTAGATTGTTTTGGTAAGGATCTCACTCTAAGGCTTTTTTGGAAATGTAACCTGTGCCTGATGAACTCTATGCACTGTGTATTATATGATACAGGGCATTTTGGGGTACTTCTGGTGCTGCTATCTTAATTTGATATGCACTATTCAAGTACGATGACCTGTCAGTAATTCCCTTTCTAAACTGTCGCGAATTCTGTTTCGAGTAAGGACAGAATCATGCGTATTATTTCAAATGACTGTACCTGTCGAATCTTATCCTCCCTGCCAGGACAAAAGGAAAATGTATAATTGGGTAACGCAACACTGTTGTATACATTGATCTATGCGCAAAAAACATATGCATGTGTAGTATGATTCCCCAATTCTTTTCTCGGCTTTCAAACAAAAATGACATTTTTTTATATGTACTCCCTATCAAATAGATTTTGCTATTTGCACATGAACCAAGGATTATTCTAATCGCTTACACAGTGTGTTTTCTGTATATGAATCTGTGTATACTGGACTATTAGACAAAGTGAAGAATCTTGAATGAGTAATTTTGTTTAATTTTATTCAATATGTTTAAAAAATTGTTTTAGATATGTGTTTTATAGCATTTCATGCACTGTTTATATAAGTTACACATATGATTATGGTTTGGAGATTCATTGTTCTTTAATTTGTAATGTAAAAGTTTTAAATTTGAAACTAAATACAACAATAAAAAATGTTTTAAAAGAGTTCACTTTCCTCTTATCTCTCTTTACTTTCGCGCCGCTAGCGTATCTTTCTTCATGCTTTCTCTCTTGCTTTCCGCTTTCTTTAATTTCTCTCTTGCTTTCCGCTTTCTTTAATTTCTCTCTTGCTTTCTGCCTTCTTTACCTTTGTGTGGCTTGTATATCTTGTCTGTTTCCACTCCCACTCCAGCCACCCGCACGCTATCGAGTTTCTCTCTTCACTTTCACGAAACTCACGGGTAGTGTGGCGCTGGTGAGTGGTCTCCACAGGATACATTGGGTCGAGGTCGGGGTCTCACCACCTGCCCCTCAGACACCCTTGGGACTGGCACACAGCCCTCGGAACTGAGCATCCCTCTGGGCCAGCAGGTCGCAGTCTGCCTCACTCTGGCTCTCTGGAGACACGACTCCATAGCCACGCTGCGGCCCATCAAAAACAACGGGCCAGCGTCTCGGCGCGTCACTCTCCTCTCCATGCTTCTCTACCTGCCACTTCCTGCACCTTGGCTCCTCTGGTCCAGTCAGTATCCCCTGGTCGCTCATACTCTTTGGCAGAACCACACCTTTTATACTGGTGTAGAGTCAATTGGAGTCAGGTGTGCACAGTTGGAGTAAAGTGCCTGACCTTGCCTGACTCTATTAGTGGGATAATTCAAAGGTGTTACATTTGCATTCCTATGTTGTTCCTATGGTAATCCCCATTGCTCCCGTTTACCTCTTCTTCGTCCCAGTACTTATTAGAAATGGGGAGGGGGAGATGGGGTGTGATTGGAAATACCCTAATAAGGCTGAGGGAGAGTGGGTTGGTGTATAATCGGGAAAAGTGGAATACCATGTCTCACCCTTGGGTATTCTCCTCCCAATTCTCTGTGACACTCCACTCAGGTGATCCTCCTTCGCTTGTCCACCCCCAGAGTCGGGATCCAAAAGCCATGGCCCTTCCCTGGGCCCCTGAATGAAAGGTCCAGGGGAGTAGGTGGGAGAATGCCGTCAGGTGGCTCACACTGGGCATCATTAAAACGATTGCAGACATAAAATGTGATCTCTAGCAGAGGGCAATGGTTCAGGGTAATGTGAGGGCTATCAATTAAGTCGATTATTTAGTTGTACGTGAAAACTCTGCTCGCTTAAGGCGGCTCCTAAAAAGTGCCACTTTATATGACTGTGTCGCAGTGGCCTCAAATGGGCGGGAATATGCATTCATCAGGGGGAGGGTCTTTCACCCCCAAACACTTCCAAGCACCCATGCCCTGCCTCTATCACTGCGTCTTGTCTTCCTCGCCTCGTCTTTCAACACTCCATGTTACTTTATCCCCCTCCTCCACCAGGCCACTGCCCCTGCCACTAGAACAATCCCTCTCAAACCAGTTACTGGCTCCAGCAACCTCCTTTCCCTGGCGTTTCCTGGACAGCCTTCTTTCTGGGTGGTCCAGGAAACAAAGCCCATAGACCTGCAACAGATTATTTGTTAGATACTGGGACCTTTTTATCTATGACTACAGCCACATGCAATAATTTGTCATCCCTTCATATGATGTACTTGCTGGGACTTAAGGACCGTAGGTTAACATTGGAGGAGAACATTCTGCATGTTGCTATAGGGATTAAATGTGAGGACTTGGGGTGTGTGAACATTGCAGAAACAAAAATCTGAGTTAAGTTGGTGACCGAATGGCGATTGTTGGTTGACACTGTACATTGCGTGTGTGTTATGGCTGTTGCCAGTGGTTTCATGGAACACCCCCTCAAAACAGTATCCTTGTTACACTGCATACAAAACGTAGACTTGGTAGATGAACCCTGATCGCTTACATCAACTCTGAGTAAATTGATGGATCAATGGATCAAGATTTACAAACAAGGGCCAGGGTAAGTCTAACCTGGCTGGCTGGTAGTGACACAATTTTAGCATGATTTCAAACGAAATTCGCTTTCTTTTGGGGTTATATTATCGGCCTGCTGCTGGGGGCGTGGCCAAGCAGCCATGGAGTAGGCTGCGATTCCTTGGAGCTCCATGATCCGACTTATTGATTCGAAGCAAAACGCATGTGTTGACGGCTGATTCCAGCGACAAAAGATACTGTATCTGGGTGAATACCTCAGGTAGCAGATGAGCGTATCGGCGAGAGAAAGTGGGCACAGCAGATTGAATTAGGCCACTTTGAGTCCTGATCCGAGAGCGGCGCAATGGATACTAAGATGGCTGCTTGCCAACACAAAGGGACCCCCGGCGGCACTTGAAATCGGGTGCCAGGCGGGCAGTGAACGGACTGCAGGCATGCAGCGCGGATGGAACAGTGAGTGGCCGACTACCGGAGAGAAGCCCACGAATAGCCCTAGAGGATGTACACAGCATTGGGCCACTGGGCCATGGGATGGGCGGCACGTCCTTGGTGCTCCCACTAGACCAGGACGATGTATACCCGAAACGTACAAGAAGGACAGCGTTCACACAATAAGGTGGAAGCGTCGAGCACGTAGGGATTACATCCCGAAGCCGCACTGAGGAGTGGATGAGCAAATACGGACACAATAAGTGGCGCCGAGATCTGTACGCCCGAAACAAAATGGCGACCAATCCTGAACAAAGGATTACACTGGTGGACCGTGAAGCGGCCTCGTAAGGGTTGGGATGCAGCAAATGGGTATATGCATCTTGTAGGTACCATCGGCCTTTGCAAGGTTGCATCATTCGGAGAAAAGTCTGAGAACCAAGACCAGACAACCCACAATGGAGGTCTTCGCGAAAGCGCAGAGGACCCCCACAACACCTGAGTGGAGCGCGTCCACGACTACTGCTGAAGAAGCCCCAGAAGGAGATAAGCACCAAATCCTGGAGGCTATATCGGAGCTGAGCACCAAGTGGGGCACAGCAATGGCGGACTTACGGACAGCCCTGGAGGGCAAAATTGATGCGGTTGGGACTGAACTTGCCCTGTTACGGCAAGATGTCAGGGGACTGGCAGAGAGAACAAGTGGGCTGGAGAGTGCAGTAAAGACCAATACTGATGTCAGCACAACTAATGCAAAGGAAGTTCATGTGCTCAAACAGCAGGTTGCTAACCTCAAAAATCGGGTGGAAGAAGCGGAGGGAAGAGCGAGGAGAAATAACATACGGGTGGTCAGCCTGCCGGAGCGGGAGGAGGGTCAAGACCATACAACCTATGTTGAAAACTTGATCCTACAAGAAATAGGAGCAGATAAGCTTTTGCAGGGATTCACAATGGAGCAGGCGCACCGGGCCTTGAGGAGGAAACCGCGACCTGGGGCTCCGCCGCGTCCTATCATAGCGAGGATCTTGAACTATAAAGATAGGGAGAAGATCCTGGAATATTTTCGTAAAGGTGGGACAATACAGAGAGCATCCGCCAACATTACAGCATACCCGGATTATACGTTGCTGGTGCAGAGACTGAGATACAGCTACGTGGCAGTCAAGAGGAGGCTGCGAGCAGCAGGCATCAAGTACATGCTCCTGTACTCAGCAAAGCTGAAGGTACTACATAAGAGCAGAGTGCTCTTTTTTGACACTCCCGAGGAGGTGGTAATATTGTTGGATCTGCAGGGATGCTCGGAACAAGAAGTGGACCATGACCGGCAGGAACAGGACGGCTGAAAAACTGGTGCCACGGACATTGGGGGTACCGGATTATACCGGGAAGCGAGGCAGGTCGAACACTGGATAGCATTCGGGCCTGGTGCCCGTCATAGACTGGAATATAGTAGGTAAATTGCAATTGGAACTGCATAGGGTTAACACAATGCGTAATACATTTGTTAATAGGTGCAATAGGATGGAGGCAACCCACCCCCGAAATACTAATAGTTAAGTGGCCATTAGGGCGACTCTACCCTACTGAGCCCTGAGCATAAGTTTGTGCTGGAAGGGGCTAGATGTGGGGGTGCCTGAGATCCAGGGATGGAGCTAGGCAACAGTTGGAGGGGGCGTTGTTGGGAAGGGGTTGGGTAGGGGGAGGGAAGGGAGGTGGGAAGTTTGGGGTGTACATAGTTTTGGGGGGTTTAAGTTTGAACATGAGCCTACATGGACGAGTTGGTGGGTTGTATCTGCATAGCATGACCGGGAGGGCTTGGTTGGAAATGAGGGAAGAAGATATCAAAGCGCTATGGGAGATCTCAGGATAGTGACGTGGAATGTCAGGGGACTTAACAGTTATATGTAGAGGAATAAGGTCATGCTGTATTTGAAAAGGCAAAAGATAGATGTTGCATTGTTACAGGAGACGCATTTGACGCAGGAGAAGCTGGAGCTAGTTGGGTAAAAATGGAAAAGTGGTGGGTTCGTCGTACTCTGCTTACGCTAGGGGAGTGCTTGTCTGGGTGGCACCTCATGTCCCGTTTCAGCTACTGCAGGAAATGGCGGAAACTGACGGGATGGTTATATTGAGAGGGCTGTTGGAGAATACAGAGGTATGCATCGTGAATACGTATGCTCCTAACCATAACACAGCGGCATACTTCAGGACTCTGTGCACCAGTCTTAGTATGTGTGTGGGAAGCGTGGTTATTTGGGGCAGGGATTTCAATTGTGTAATGAACCCCAAGGTGGATAGATCTGACAGCAGGATTGATAGGCCCAACCCAACGGCCAAAGCATTGCAGGTGTTACTAGATGATTTCGGCTTGGTAAATGTATGGAGAGCAAAACATCCCAATGATAGGCAATATTTGCATTATTCTGCCCCGCAGCAGCTACACACGAGATTGGACTATGTCTTTGCCATGCCGGATGTGGTGGCAGAGAGCACTCAAATAGAACACAAGGCGAGGGTCCTCTCGGATCACTCGCCCCTGATTCTTGGGTGGCAATACTGTCCCCTCAGGGCGCGGATCCCGACGTGGCGCCTCCGAGCGGAGGCACTCAAAGATCCGGTCTTTCGTGAGGACATAAGAGATGAGATCATTAACTATTTTGAAACGAATACTGGTAGTTTTGACTCGGCGGGTACACTATGGGAAGCTTTTAAGGTGGTGATGCGGGGGGCAGCCATAGCTACGTCAAAGGGCCTGCAAGGTGGGGTTCTGGCTGACCTACAAAGAGTTGAAGATGAACTAGAAAGAACATTAGGAAGTGACAGTGTGGACACTGAGCTAGTACTTAAACTACAACAGCAATGCGCAGAACATTGGGAAAGGCTCTGTAACCTCAATTATAAAATGCATGTAGAAAGACGCGGGAGGAGATAAAACAGGTAGGCTTTTAGCATGGCTGTGCAAGAGTGAGACCCCTAGACCCCCGATTAGGACAATAACTAGAGAAGATGGCGATGTAGTAAACACTCAAGAGGGAGTCAACAAGGAATTTGCGGATTATTATAGGGTGTTATACGGGGACAAGGAGGGAAGTAGTCAAGAGGAGATAAACAAAACACTAGAAGATATAGGATTACCTAAGATAAGTGATGAGGAGAGAGAAGAGCTTGATGCACCAATTACCCTGGAGGAGTTGAAGGAGGTTGTGAAGCAGTTGCCCACCAGTAAGACCCCAGGAGCAGACGGGTTCCCTAGCAAATTTTACAAAGTATATAGAGAAGAAGTACTACCCCCAATGCTAGACATGCTTAACGAAGCGTTTGAGATGGGAAGGTTGCCGGAGTCACTGAGAGAAGCGATCATAATACCGCTTCCTAAACCCAACAAACCGAGGTATAGTTGTAGCTCCTATAGGCCTTTATCGATGCTGAACCAGGACAGCAAGATACTGACGGCTGTCCTGGCAAACAGATTGCGGAAAGTAATTAGTAAATTAATCCACCCAGACCAAACGGGCTATGTTCCGAACAGGAATATAACCCATAATCACTGTGTGCACGATTGGGCGGATAGAAATGAAGGCGAAATGGCGATTGTATCCCTAGATGTAGTAAAAGCTTTTGACTCTGTTAAGTGGCCATGGCTGCTGGCGGCCCTGGGAGGTCACAGAGTAGGGCCGGGGTATATCAGGTGGGCGAAAATGCTATACAGTGAGCCGTTAGCCAGAGTTCGAACGGGATCAGTGATATCCGAGAGATGGCAGCTTAGTAGAGGTACCAGAGAGGGGTGCCCCTGGTCCCCGATGCTTTACATTCTAGCCCTGGAGCCCCTAGCGATATACCGCAGGCAACAGTAAGATACGATAGGTATTGAGGTTGGGGGGGGGAGCGGCATCTAATATCCTTATATGCGGATGATTTATTACTGTACCTGAAATACCCGGAAGAGAATCTTCAATATATCCTTGAAGTGATGGAGAAATACGCGGGGTTGTCCGGCATTGCGGTAAACCCTCAAAAATCCAGTATATTCCCCCTAGGTAGCTATAAGGGTACCCCGAAGGAAAGGTTGCCGGTGTTACAGATACCATGGGTGACTGGTTCTTTCCGTTACCTTGGCGTAGATGTGTATCACACCGCAGAAGAGGAACATAAGCACAACACTGTGTTAGCTGTTGAGAAAATCCGGAAATGCATGAAGTTTTGGGAGAAGTTGCCCCTAGCCATGATGGGACGGGGGTCCATGCTTAAGATGGCCTAGGCTTTTACATTATTTTAATAATATCCCACATATGATACCCAAGAAGTTCTTCACTGAATTGAATAGTATATGCAGGGACTTCCTATGGCATGGTACCCGGAATAGAGTAGCGCTATGGAAGTTGCAGAACTTCTACGAAAAGGGAGGTATCAGGCTGCCCAATTTTGAGGTCTACTATATAGCAAGTCAATTACAATATGTGGCCAATTGGCTCTCCGACGAAGTGACCCCTGAACATAGGTTGTTTGGGCGGGTTTGCACCCCATTTTTTGCTTAAGGGAAATGATATGGTTGCCTGAGACAGATATGAAGGAGCGCCCTAAAATGATGATGTTGGGGTGGAAAATGTGGCGTCGAGTGTGTCGGATGATGGAGGACCCATTCCCGTGCTCCCCGCAAGTACCGCTGGTCACATTAGCGGGAGGGGACAAGCAGCTGAGGGTGATTATCAGAACCTACTGGGAATCGGTGGAGCTGGTAACGTTAGGGGACATCTGGCAAGAGGGGACCATTAGAGATTTCGAAGAACTTGGGGAGGAGGTGGGATTACACACCGGCCAATATGTTACATACCATAGGATGGTTCAGAAAATTCGGAAAACGTGGCCTGAAACAGTGTTGGCAGAGGAACCAGATGCTAATGTGGGGGTAATATATGACATATCGGAAGGGGGGCATGAGATTTCTAGATTGTATGAGATGGTGATGACCAAGGTGGGGAAGGAATTGACACATCTGAGACTTGATTGGGAGGAGGAGGTGGGGGCCCCAATGGGAGATGGGATGTGGGAACGCGCCCTGGGATATCACAAAAAAGTGTCAAGAAACGCTAGACTTAAACAAATACAGCTGCACATAAAGCATAGAGCATACATGACCCCTCTGAGGATATCTAAGTTCCGGAACGCTGGGTGACAGGCGTGCCCTAAGTGTGACATGGAAAACGCTAACATGACACACATGTTTTGGTCATGCCCAGTAATCAAAAGTTTCTGGGGCAAAGTGGCACAAAAATTAGCAACAAAAAGGGTCACACATGTCATAGATACGGCCTGGGCCTGCTTGCTGGGAGGGTTCCGCAGACCACGGAAACTTAAACATGTTGAGAAACTGAGAAACTTGGCATATGTGCTAGCAAAACGGAGGATCGCCATGGGATGGAAGAAATGCCACAAGCCACGGGTGGAGGTATGGTGGAAGGAGTTACAGAAATGGGCGGAGGCTGAAACGGTAGTATGGCAGGAGGCGAGCAGCATGAGTGGGGAGGAAGAAATGGGTACCTTGATGGCATGGAAATTATTAATAGCGGAACTGTTCGGATCTATATCGGACCGGACGGAATCCGAAGATAGTGAGACCCGGCCACATGTAGCAGATGCTGAACGCGAAGTACAAATAGGCTCATGATGGAGGGTGGGACTTGGGGAGCAGTGGCAAAATGGAAATACAAATGGTGTCTAATGGAATTGTAAATTACACTGCATGTTGGATTTGTTTGCATTGTTGTTTGGTTTGAATAAAATTAATAAAATATTTTTTTTTAAAAAAAATATTATCGGCCTGTTGCCCTTTGTGCAACTCCCTCTCTCCCACTTCCCTGCCTCCCCCACCCGATTCCCCTGCAATCTTGTTCCCGCCTCCCCACCCTGCACCGCGGACCGTAATTGGGCCTACCTGATCGCTGGAAGACCTGCGAGGGTCCACACCCTGCAGTCCGTGGCCAGAGGCATTTACAAACAAAAGCCAGGGTAAGTCTAAACTTGCTGGCTGAGAGCGACACCATTTTCGTTTAATTTCAAACGAAATTCATTTTCTTTTGGGGTTATATTATCGGCCTGCTGCTCTGACCCTTTGTACAACTCCCTCTCTCCCACTTCCCTGCCTGCCCCCTGCCTGATTCCCATGCACACCCTGCACTGCGGACCGTGATTGGGCCTACCTGATCACCGGAAGACCTGCAAGGGTTCGAGACCCTGCAGTCTGTTGCCAGAGGCATTTACAAACAAGAGCCAGGGTAAGTCTAACCTTGGTGGCTGTGAGCGACATCATTTTCATTTGATTTCAAACCAAATTTGATTTCTTTTGTGGTATATTATCGGCCTGATGCTCTGGCCCTTTGTGCAACTCCCTCTCTCCCACTTCCCTGCCTCCCTCACCCGATTTCCCTACAATCTTGTTTCCACCTTCCAACCTGCACCGCGGACCGTGACTGGGCCTGGCAACCCCTTGAAGCAGCCTCCTAGGGCAGCCCCTGCCCGTTGCAGCCCCCTCAGCTAAGGACCCTCGTCAAAGGACACCTCTGAAGAAACAGTTCCAGACCGTGTTGGCCCGTGTTAGCCTGTGGGGCCTGCAACTGTCACCCAGCAGCCACTGACTGATGGTTACGGGCGGAGGGTGCAGTCATTACTGCCCCCCACTAAACTAGCCAACCCAAACCCTCCTTATTACATTCGCACTAAACCTGAGTGTGCCAGATAGCCTGACTGTGCCAGACAGCCTAATAGTGCCAGATAGCCTGATTACGCCAGATAGCCTGATAGTGCCAGGTAGCCTAATTGTGCCACATAGCCTGATTGTGACAGATAGCCTGATTGTACTAGATAACAGCATTCCACATCTAGCCTGATTGTGCCAGATAGCCTGATTGTGCCAGATAGCCTAATTGTGCCACATAGCCTGATTGTGCCAGATAGCCTATGTGTGCCAGAAAGCAGCATTCCACATCTAGCCTGATTGGGCCAGGTAACCTGATTGTGTCAGATAGCCTGCTTATGCCAGATAGCCTGATTGTGCCAGATAGCTTGATTATGCAATATAACAGCATTCCACAGCTAGCCTGATTGTGCCAGATATACCAATTGTGCCAGATAGCTTGATTATGCAATATAACAGCATTCCACAGATAGCCTGATTGTGCCAGATAGCCTATTTGTGCCATAAAGCAGCGTTCCACATCTAGCCCGTTTATGCCAGATAGCCTGATTATGCCAGATAACAGCATTCCACGTCTAACCTGATTGTGCCTGGTTGTGCCAGCTAGCCTAATTGTGCCAGATAGCCTATTTGTGCAAGAAAGCAGTGTTCCACATCTAGCCTGATTGTGCCAAGTAACCTGATTGTGTCAGATAGCCTGTTTATGCCAGGTAACCTGATTGTGCAAGATAGCCTGATTGTACCAGATAGCAGCATTCCACATCTAGTCTGATGGTGCCAGTTAACCTGATTGCGCCATTTAGCCTGTTTGTACCAGATAGCACCACTCCAAATTCAGCCTGATTGTGCCTGATAGCCTAATTGTACCAGATAGCAGCGTTCCACACCTAGCCTGATTGTGCCAGGTAAGCTAATTGTACCAGACAGCCTTATTGTGCCAGATAGCCTATTTGTGCCATATAGTCTGGTTGTGCCAGATAGCACCACTCCACATTCAGCCTGATTGTGCCAGGTAACCTGATTGTGTCAGATAGCCTGTTTGTGCCAGATGGCACCACTCCACATTCAGCCTGATTGTGCCAGGCAACCTAATTGTACCAGATAGCCTGATTATCCCAGATAGACTAATTGTGCCAGATAGCCTGATTGTGCCAGATAGCCCGATTGTGTCTGATAGCCTATTTGTACCAGATAGCAGCATTCCGTATCTAGTCTGATTGTGCCAGGTAACCTGATTGTGCCAGATAACCTATTTGTGCCAGATTGCAGCATTCCACATCCAGTCTGATTGTGCCAGGTAACCTCATTGTGCCAGATAACCTGATTGTGCCAGATAACAGCATTCAACAATCTAGCCTGATTGTGCCAGACAGCCTGGTTGTGAATCTAGCCTGATTGTGCCAGACAGCCTGGTTATGGCAGATAACCTGATTGTGCCAGATAACAGCATTCCACAATCTAGCCTGATTGTGCCAGATAGTCTGATTATGCCAGATAACCTGATTGTGCCAGATAACAGCATTCCCCATCTAGCCAGATTGTGCCAGATAGCCTGATTGTGCCAGGTAACCTAATTGTACCAGATAGCCTTATTGTGCCAGATAGCCTAATTGTGCCA
Source organism: Ambystoma mexicanum (assembly GCF_040938575.1). NCBI lineage: Eukaryota > Metazoa > Chordata > Amphibia > Caudata > Ambystomatidae > Ambystoma > Ambystoma mexicanum. The sequence goes on from NC_090937.1 coordinate 1,161,722,101, forward strand.
GTTAACCTGACTGTGCCAGATAGCCTGTTTGTGCCAGATAGCAGCATTCCACATCTAGCCTTATTGCATCAGATAACCAGACTGTGTCAAATAGCCTTATCTCGCATTCACCTGATTGTGCCAGAGAGCCTACTTCAAAGTTTAGCCTGACTGACCCCAAAAAACCGCAATTGGCATTTAGCCTTACCTGTACTGGGTAGCCGGGCTGTGCCTGATAACCATAGTTCAACTACCTAGAAAACTCAAATCTTGTATTGTCACTATCTCTATAACTACTGTGCTCTGAAACTTGGGCCTTCTCCCCACTGTCCAGAAAAAAAAAGAAAAAAAGATAAGGTCTTCCTCATTGACTCCTATATCTAAAACTAGACTAAGCCTTTTAGAGATAACCAGAAACCCCAACAATAAACCATGAATCCCATCAAATCTAGGACCTCCCGGACCACCCGATGGAAATCCAACACTAAGGCAAGAACCCCCAGGTTACTCTCCCCAACAGATTTCCCCCCCTCCCGTCTAAACCATCCGACATACCAAGTCATTAGATTAGCCAACGCTAAACCACTACGCCTACAATCGCAAATGTAAGGAAGCCAACAACCATCACAATCCAACCAGGAGAGCGTTGCATGTGGGCTACACCCCTGCAAGCTGAAAAGAAAGCAAGACCACAAACAAACTTACAAACGATGAAACCCAAAAAAGATCACAACACAGGCAACCCAAACGCAAACAAACACCTAAAACAACCTACCGCTAAGGAACGCAACATGCCATGAAAACTAACGGGACCAAGTGACAGACAACCAGGCGTAGGAATGAACCAAATGGAACCACACCACACAATCACAACCCCAGAACACACACCCACAAACACAGCCGACCACCGAACAAACGCCAAAAGAAGAGAACCATCTCTATATCTAAAACCATACCTCACGACCAACAACTCACCAGAACAAGTCCATTCGACCAACGTTGCGAGAGGGACCAACATCAAAATGTAACCGTGCAGAAAAAGAACAGCTCAGAACATAGAAGAGGAACCTGAAGAAAAAAAGAACCCAATACTTAACCTAGCATACTTACTCAATGACGACACAGACACGAATGAACCACCATCACACCCGAGAGCAACATTGAAGGAAACCAATGCAACAACCACAAGACAAAACCGATATTAAAAGACAAACAAAACTAAGCCGTAAAAATCCACTGCAACTTAATCAACGGAAGGTCAATGCCAAAACACGCCACAGAGATATATGACCTGCTCTGCGACTACGGCATTGACGTCCTATTCATCACAGAAACATGGTTGGATGACAACTACAAAATCACACTCCACAGCTGCTTACCCGACAACTTCAAATGCACACAGTTAAACAGGAAAGGAAAAAAAGGAGGAGGTCTTGCAATAGCTTTCAAAGAACACCTGAAAATAAAAACAGACGAACCTTTAAACAATAAAAACTGTGAATCCATGGTCCTTCACTTAGAAGTAAACCCAAAAACAAACATAAAATTCATACTGATTTACAGACCACCGACATACGACCCAATTTTGTTATGCTATGTTATGTAATGTACACTTGAATAGCGCACGGTCGCCCAAAGCCATCATGGCACTGGAGAAGCAAGTAACTAACAAACCGGGGCAACACGGCACAAGGCCATCAGCCGCAGAGATCAAGATAGATGTGTTTTTAGGCCTTTACTGAAGACCAAATGATTAGGCATTTTTTCATTGCCAGCGGAAGATCGTTCTACAGCTGAGCCGCAGCGATGGAAAACGCATGACCCCCAATACGGGAGCGACAGAAGGCGGGCAGACATAACAGACCTGCCGACGCTGAACGTAAAGAGCGCTTGAGGATATAACGCACAACCTTAGTGCGGAGATACTCTGTCCCCTGAACAATACAAAGAGCTTTGAATCGTATATGCTGAGCCACGGGAGCCAGTGCAGAGGACGTAAAACTGGTGAAATATGGACCCGACAGGGTGTTCCAGTTGCCACACATGCCACCAGGTTTCGAAGACTTTGAAGTCGGTGGTCCAAACCCTTGGGCTGCGCCAGATTAAGAGAGTTGCAGTAATCCAACCGGCTCAGAACCATGGCAGCTAAAACCGGCGCACAGAGTAATACCGGTATCACGTGGAGCATCTTTTTCACTTGGGCATCCATAGAAAGGGTAGCCGTCATGATAACCCTGTAGGAGCCGGGAGAGAACCCAAAGAAGAAGGCCAGAAAGCAGCAATCCAAAGTGAAGGATTAGAGGGGAACCCATCGCCAACACCTCCGTTTTGTCCCCTTTCAACTTCAACCAGTTATGGCCCATTCACTCCGCCACGGCTGTCAGGCACTTCTGAAGGCACAATGACACCTCAGGATGTGGGTGTTGTCGGCATAGGAATAGCACCTGATGCCGAAGGAGCGGATGAGACACAGCAGTACATAGATGTAAATATTGAATAGAATAGGGGACAGAGCTGAGCCCTGCGGCACACCAAAGCTAAGGTGGCAGGAATTAGATGTAAAAGGAGGGAGAGAAAGAGATTGAGATCTGTCGGTCAGGAAGGAAGAAACTTAGGCCAACACTTGACCCGATATTCCGATCTGGGCGAGGCGGGCGAGCAGGGTGGGATGCTCCACAGTGTCGAAAGCCGCTGTCAGGTCTAATAAAATCAGGGCGCCGACACCCAGTGTCCAGCAGCCTGCCCATGTCGTCCGGGACAGAGACCAGGGCACTCTCCGTGCCCCTGCCAGGCCGAAAGCCTGACTGGGTCGGGTCAAGAAGATCAGATGACTCAAGAAAAGACAGGAGAGGAGAGACCAGTGATTCCAAATGTTTCATCAGAAAGGTAAAAGAGAAATAGGGCGGAAATTAGATGGAAGGGAGGGATCCAGCAAGGGTTTTTTCAAAATGGGGATTACCGTGGCAGCTTTTAACTCAGGAACGATAAACCCAGACTGGCAGGAGGATTTCACGGCTGCTGTGATCTCCCCTAGAGGGTCAAACGAAAAATCTCCTTTATAACTCCCAGTGGGACCACATCAGATGGAGCGCTCGACTTGATCTCTTGAATGGCCTTACATACCACCCCCTCAGAAAAGAGGTTCCCAGGGGTGGAAGTGAGAACCACAGGAGTACAGATCTCCGAAATATTGGTGCAATTGGTCTTAATCTTCTTAATAAAATACTGGGATAAAGAATCACAGAGCTCCTGAGTGGGCTCAATACTGGGAACACACTTAATCGAAGACGATCAAGATTTAACAACTGCAAAGAGAGTCTTTGGCTGACACAAGGAGATTTCAAGTTTCCAGGCAAAATAGGATTTTTTTGTCGCAAAAATTGTGGCCGAATAGGCTGCTAAGCAAGCCTTATAGTGGGTCTTGAGAGTTGGGTCATAGTTGATGCGCCATTTCCGTTCTGACTTTCTAAGTTTCAATCGGTCAGATTTCAACTGTTCCTAAAACCACAGCTCCGAAAGGAAGCCTACGAGGTTGAAAACGCTGAAGTGGAGCCACTTCATCAGCTGCTACCTGGAGAGCAGTAGCCAAAAGCGAGAGAGAAGGAGCAGTAGACGCCATACACTTTGCTCTGACCGTGGATACAATGCCTTGTAAATTAGCCGAGTGCCAACAGCGCTGCCAGAATCTACCCAGCGGAGTCTTAGGCTGTACTTGAGCTGGTAACAGTGAACAGATCACCAGATAGTGATTAGTCCAAAGTATGGGCTCAGCAGATTGAAAGGAGAGAACAGTTTTATTTGCCAATACCACATCCAGAGTATTACCCATCTTATGAGTAGGCCCTTACACATGCTTTAGGTGGTCAAAGTCCAACAGGCTATCAAAGAGTACATCCAGGTCAGGAGCCCTAGGGGAATTACATTTCAAATTCAAGTCACCCAACACAATCAAATCGGAATATTGGATTTGAAGATCAGCTATGAAGTCCACCAAAGGTGCTAATAGTCTGGCATAGGATCCTGGGGGGTGATAAATAACCAGAATGTGAACAGAAGAGATCACACACCTCAGTAACATAGCCTCCACACTCAAGGAATGAGGACAGCTCAACTGGGTCAAAACAAATTCTGCTTTAAAAATAGCAGCAACCCCCCTTCCGTGCTGAGGCGCAGGTCGATCCAAATGGATAATCTTATATTCATCAGGAATAGCCTGGACCAAGGCTAGGGCCAAGCTATCCTGGAGCCACGTCTCGGTTAAAAACAGCATAGCAGGGCGGCGATCAGATAATAGAAAATACATTTCTGTGGCATGCGCCGGCAGTAACCGGGTGTTTCACTGCAGTAAAGGCAGTGCCAGCTAATTAACATCCTCCTGACGCTGATGTTGCATGCAAGATGGTATGCTCTTAGCAAGGACGTCAGTCCACCCAGAAGGAGAATGCATGCATAAAGGTGCCAAAGAAAGAAGCCTATCCCTAGAGTAGCATGGGAGAATCCACCCACGTCCTTCGCACGGATGGGCACAGACGGGCTTGCCTTAAGCTTAACCACGCTGACGGCGTGCCTGGTGCTCCCGTCCGCTGTGTGAGTGACCAATGTGGCACATAAATGCTGGTGTGGAGAGGGAGGTGAAGCGAAGACTGCCCCCTCACCGAAAAGGAGAGCGGACTGACCGCAACTGCGGCGTCTGAAATAGTAAAAGTCCCACGTTCCAATATGAGTCAGTGGCACACACAAATTAAGTAAAACATTAGCAGCATTCAAAACACATCAGCACATTCAAATCAATACAGGATGTTTGCCCATAGCGGCTTTATAATGGCAGTTCAAGAGAACAGCCTCACCTCTCAGCTTGCGCGCCGACCAATGTGGCACGTAAATAAACATTAGCAGCATGCAAAACGCATCAGCACATTAAAATCAATACGGGATGTTTGCCCAGAGCAGCTTTATAATGGCAGTTCAAGAGAACAACCTCACCTCTCGGCTTGCGCAGCTACCAATGTGGCACATAAATGTTGGTGTGGAGAGGGAGGTGAAGCGAAGACCGCCCCCTCGCTGAAAAGGAAAGCGGACTCAGGAAGGCACACAAAGAAAGGCTCTCTCCTGTCGTGAGCCTGTCTGGAGCCGGCAGAGGCCTGAGTCACGCCACGCCATCTGCCCAATCGCTCCCTGGCACCCTGCGCATCCGGCATAGCACCTCCTGACCGCCACACAGGGTATGTACCCCCTGCAACTGCACTAACGCCGGAACTATTATCAACACATAAAGTAAGTTTGAGGCCAAGTGGTAGCTTGAAAACTGTCCCTCTCCTTTCACACAAGGTGCACCTGCATATTACTGCTCTTAAGGTGCTCTTACCCTGACCTTCTATTATGCCTAACTCTCATTGCTGCTCCAGGCTACTCCCTCTTAACGATAGCACAAGCATTTTACTGGCTGCCCCATCTGTTCACTCAGTATAAACCTGCCGAAAATCACACACTGCCTAGTTAGGCGCCAACTAGTGCATCCATTGTCCAATTATGTCCTGTGACCTACATGCTTGTTGCCTGTCACCTTGAACCTTTTATGCGTGCTTGCACAGATTCCGTCCTGCTGCTCTGTTATACCTAGACATAGATGGTTCTAAACTGGATCGACGACCTCTGATCCATGCTGGTGTATTGCATTCAGCCTATGTTGGCTTGCCCTTGCTGGATCATTGCATTGAGCCTATGTTGACTTGCCCATGCTGGTCTACTGCATTTAGCCTATGCTGACTTGCCCATGCTGGTCTACTGCATTTAGCCTATGTTGATTTGCCCATGCTGGATCACTGCATTTAGCCTATGTTGACTTGCCCATGCCGGTGTATTGCATTTAACCTATGTTGACTTGCCTATGCTGGTCTATTGCATTTAGCCCATGTTGATTTACCCATGCTCTAATGCACCCAGCCCCAGGTGGCCCTACGCCTTACTGCCCATCCATCGTTAGAGGAAGCCCCTACTAGCCTGTCTCTCACCTACCATACCTGTCACTGCAGTCAGTGCGCCGACTTTATATGTCTCTATGTGCCTACCCACGCCTGCCCAGCATATACACCCAGTTGTTACCCTATGGCATTTAGCCTCAGAGTGTATTTCCCAAACTAGGCATTGCCCCAAGGTAACCCAACCTAAGAGTGCACTGGACCTGCATCGCGCAACCTCACGCCCAGACCATGATCACCTGGCATATCCTTACCATGTTCCCCTTCTGCATCATGCTAGACAATGTACCCTGTAGCAGCAACAACTTCATAACCTTCAACGATGGCCTAACCACTCTTGGATTGCCTAGGCACTACCCAATCCCTTGCCCCAAGCCCTTCCTACCCTCCCTGCCGCCCTTCCCACCCAACATCCACCCCCACCATAACCCCTCCACAGACAATAGCCCCCTTGACAACACTATCTCCAACATAACTCCTAATTATAGTAGACCCAGTGTCCCATGCCACACTGCACCTCCCACACTGAAATCCCCATATTCCGTATGCTCTGCTAATCCGGATATCACGGCCCGCAACAACAGACTAGGCACTAGGCTCCCCCATATAACTAGCAACCACCCTGCAAAATTCAACCCCAAAACTATAAAGAAATTAAAAACCCCCAACAAGTCGGAACCACTCCTCCTAAAAAGAGCCCTACTCAATGTCAGATCCCTGGCCGCACACCCCACAGAAATTGCCGACACCATTCTAATCCATGATCTCGACTTCCTTGCCCTAACAGAAACATGGCTACACGAGGCATCTGGACCACATCTATCGCTAGCTATTCCTACCGACTACTCCATCCTCAGAGCTGACAGACCTAATGGTAAAGGAGGAGGCGTAGCAATTATTTCCAAATCACTACTAGGCTGTAGACTTGTCTCCACCCAAACACTTAAATCCTACGAGCTACTCACAGTCAAGATTCAAACCTCTCCCACAAGCACGATCACCCTTCACCTCATATATAGACCCCCAGGCCCTCCTGGAGTCTTCGAAGAAGACATCGCTGCACTCATCACTGCAAATTGCAGACCACTGGCACAAACGATTATCCTCGGTGACTTCAATCTTGGCTACAACGACCCCAAGGACGCCCCAGCCACATATCTAACTAACGCCCTAACTGAGCATGGATTTACTCAACTCAGTACCTCACCGACTCATCAGAAATGTAGACTCATCGACTGGGTTGCAACTCTTAACTGTAACACCCACCACCTGTAGGGACCCCCAACCTCTCACATGGACGGATCATTACCTTATCCCTCTCGAAATTCACATCAACCACACACTTCCTAAAAAATGCCCCATGGCACCTGCCTGCCCAACCAGAAACAAGCACAACATCACAGCTGAAGCCCTAGTACCTCTGGTCCTACCTGCCCTTAACACTCTACCAGACAATGCTGACCTTAACCTACTTGTTGACACCTTCAACAACTCTATGGCCACTGCCATTGACACCATTGCCCCTTTGAAACTACGTAAAAGCAAGCCAATAAACCACTTAAATTCGTGGTACACCCCCAAACTTAAAAAAGAAGGCCAAAGCTGAACTCTCATGGAAAACTAACCCATCTTCTGAAAATAAATCCACACCCTCAAGAACATCTCCGCGCTATACAAAAGTGAGATAATTCGCACCAAAAAAGAGGCCTACAACGTTAGGATAGATAAGGCAGGCTCCTCCACTAAAGAACTATTCAAAATACTAAAGGAGCTAGAAAACCCCAATCCACCTCCAGACACCTGCTCAAAAGATAAACCTTGGTGCACCAGCATCCAGAACGCACTTAACAACAAAATCATAGGACTCCAAACCAAAATTGAGGACAAACGTCAACAACTTTTCAGCAATTTGACCAGGAACCCAATCCTTAACGCACCAACGCCTGCCAAAGTTAATACAGCCTTCACCTTTAAGAAAGTAACTATTCTAGAAGTCCAAAAAATGATCACCTCCTTAAAACCATCCAACTGTAAAGGGGACAGCTGTCCTGCACAGATAATAAAAGACGCAGCCAGAGACCTTTCCCCTTTCATCACTAAACTAATCAACCTGTCATTTGCTAACAACTCTGTCCCTAGCAACCTAAAACAGTCCTGGGTTCTCCCTATCCTAAAAGAACAATCACTAGACCCAGCCATACCAACCAATTATAGACCCATCACCACTGTCCCTTTCCTGTTAAAAATCTTGGACAGAGTAGCCTACATCCAGATTCAGGAGTACCTAGAATCCAACCAACTGCTAGGTATACGTCAATCTGGCTTCAGACCACAACACGGTACAGAAACCGCTTTGGTTGACCTCAAAAGCCAGATTGATGAAATCAAAGACAAAGGCAATGCAGCAATCCTACTTCTCTTAAACCTCTCAGCAGCCTTCGATTTAGTCGACCATGAACTCCTCTGCAGCCACCTATCTATTGCAGCCCACTTCTCTTCCTCTGCCTCTGCATGGATACAATCCTTCCTGGTGAATAGAACTATGCAAGTTTTCTCCACAACAGCAGCAGCGGACCCTATCCCCATCGCATCCGGAGTCCCACAAGGCTCCTGTGTCTCCCCCACTTTGTATAATATATTTACAAAGCCGCTATTCAACAAACTGGACCGTCTGGGTGTCACCTACACCAACTACGCAGATGACACCCAGATCCTCCTTACCATCTCGCGCAACTACAATGCAGATGTCACCCGGATTAACGAAATCTTCTCCATTATTCAGGCATGGATGGCCACCCACGGCCTCTGCCTAAATGATGAGAAGACGGAGCTTCTCCTGGTCGGCTCTCCCAATAACCTGGCTAAACTCAGTACTTGCTACAATAACATTACCATAGACGGCAATACCATCCCTATTGTCAAAAGTGTGAAAACCCTAGGCTTCCACTTTGATGCCAACATCAACCTCACCAAACAAATTAACTCGACCGCCTCAGCTACTGCCTATACGGGTAAGCTAATCAGGGCTAGCAGACCCTTTCTATCTTCCAATAGCTGCCTTACTCTTGCCAGAGCCCTCGTCCAGTCCAAACTGGACTATTGCAATAGCCTGTACCTAGGAGCCAATCAATCCATAATAAACAAACTCCAGGTTCTCCAAAACAATGCTCTACGCGCAGCACTCAACATCCCAAGGCGAGAGCACATCTCCACAACTAGAAAAGCGTGTAAATGGCTCTCCATACAGCAAAAAATCGACCTCAAAACTATCTACCTCACGTAAAAGTCCCTTAATCACCTAGCCCAACCATATCACACTAACAAATTTACTTTAAAAACCGCCACCAGAACCACCAGATCATCCAACTCCCTTTGCCTGGTAGTGCCTAGAATTGCCCTAAAAAGAGCAGGAGGCGCCAGCTTCACAGTGCTTGCCGCCCAACTCTGGAGCACACTACCACTTGACATCAAAACTATTGAATCCTTTCGGATCTTTAGGAAACATGTTATCAGGTGGTTACTGAACAAAGAATAGAACGTATTTATGTAAATTGTTGTACCATGTAAATTGTTGTAATAGGTAATTGTATATCTCATGCCTGTAATCATATTCTTAAGCGCCCTTCTACCCACGGGTCCGCAGCGCTATACAAATAAATAAAACAAACAAACTGACCGCAATTGCGGTGTCCGAAATAGTAAAAGTGCCACATTCCAATATGAGTCAGTCGCACACACAAAGTAAGTAAAACATTAGCAGCATTCAAAACACATCAGCACATTAGAATCAATACTGAATGTTTGCCCAGAGCGGCTTTATGATGGCAGTTCAAGAGAAAAACCTCACCTCTTTCATCGACAACTTTGTAGAAACCATCACCAACATAGCCATTCAACATGAACCTCTGATAATCCTCGGAGCTTCAACATCTGGTTTAAAGAAGAAAACGCGAACTCACAAAAATCGCTAATCGAACAACTAAAAGCCATGAAACTACGACAATTAGTCAAAGGCGCAACACATACAGTGGGACACACACTTGACGCAATCTTCACCAACACAAATCTTATCGCCACCGCACAGCCAATAGAGATACTCTGAAGCGACCACCAGATCATCCTGTTTGTGATCAGGCTACCAACTAAAGCAACCAAGCAGCCCGATAAACTCCTAACTATCACAAAAAGAAACTGGAAAGCCGTCAAAGCAAGCAAACTTAGAACAACTTGAACTCACAAAACTGACTACCACTAAACTTTTACGAAGCTGACTTCGATGGAAAAACAGAGCTACTTCATAAACGGATCGCTGAAACATTTGACGGCATCTTCCCTGAAAAACCTTACACCCCATTGCGAAAGAGAACAGTGGCAAAATGATTTACCCAAATGCTCAACATCCTGAAAAAGAGCAACAAGAAACTCTAACTGGAATGGAGGAAAGAATACGATCAATCAAAGAGAGCTCAATTCCAACGACCGATCTGGTCTTACAAAAAAGAAATTCAAATGGCAAAAAGAAACCCTACGACAACAGAATCACCAAAGCCGCAAACACCCAAAAAGAACTGTTCAACATCATAAATGAAAGGAGAAACAGACCGGGATGCAACAACACACCAGTACCTTCCCAAAAACTATGCAACGACCTAGCAGACCACTTAAAAAAAGAAATTCAGGGACAACCATCACATTATATAAAGCAGAGCGGTCAACCCAAACACAAAACCAATCCTACCAAACAGGGAACCACAGTATAAACTTCAAAGCTTCCCACAAATACCAGTAGAGACATTTGTAAAGCTGGTAAAACATAGCAATAAAGCATGATCCCCCATGGACCCCGGCCCCCAGATATTTACAAATCTATCCTCATACTGGGCGCACCACTGGAACACTACAGAAATCTTTTTAACCTGTCACTGGCAAAAGGAAAAGTACCGCGATCATTGAAATCGGCTCATATCAAACCACTACTCAAGGACACGGGAGGAGACGTGGATGACCTCTCGAACTACAGACCAATTTCAAACCTTCATTACCCAGCAAAACTACTAGAAACCTACGTCTACAAACTAACACAGGAACACGTAGAAAAACACCAGCTGCTGGGCCAGGCGCAAGTCGGCTTTAGACCCACGAGGGGAACAGAAACGACACTCCTATCTATCTGGGATGACCTAAAGACAAACCAGACTCCGGCACAAACTCTGCCCTAATTCTACTCGACCTCTCTGCAGCTTTCAACACAGTCAACCATGACATCCTCATCAAGCGAACAGAAGAAATAGGAATAACAGACTTAGCCCTACTTTGGATAAAATATTTCCTAACAATTAGAATGGAAACTGTCTGGATAAAACCCTTCAAATCCGTTCCACGGGACACTGACTGTGGAGTACCACAAGGATCATCCATATCTCCACTGTTCTTCAACATCTAACTGGCTCCGCTAATCAAGATCATCAAAATACACAACCTTATGTGCTACAACTACACAGACAACACACAAATCATCTATAAAATCAAAGATACACAAGAAGAGAACACAATGCTGGGGAAATGTCTCAAAGAACTCTACGACACGATGAACACAAACAGCCTAAAACTCAACCCAGGCAAGACAGAAATCATGATCATATCCAAAAATGTGGAAAATAACACCTATATCCCATGGCCCACAGCCCTAGGAACAGCACCCACACCATTGAAAACAGTAAAAAACCTGAGAATCCCAATGGACAACGCGCTAACATTAGAACCACAAGTAAATGTGATAATAAAAAGAAAAATGTCCTCCTATACTCGGTAAAAAGAATCCTACCATTACTGTCCTTCACCCACAAGACACTGAAAATCATCGCCCTCATCATGTCAAGAATCGACTATGCAAACAGCCTCTACCTCGGAATACCAGAATACCTCCTGAAGAAACTACAACGGATCCAAAATGCAGCAGGCAGACTACTCCTAAAACTATCCAGAAGAGACCATATCACTCCTGCCCTAAAAACACTACACTGGCTCCTAGTAAAACACTGCATCACTTTCAAAACCATGTGCATAACGCACAGGGCAATCAGTGGACAAGGAGCAGAATTCCTACAAAATAAAATAATCTACAAACCAAAGAGGCCCCTCCGATCCAGCAACGAAATCCGCCTGGAACTAAAACCATACCTTAAGAAAAAACTTGGAGGCACCTCCTTCTACCACTTAGCCGCAAAAACCTGGAACAACATCCCAAAAGAGATCAGAAACACCGAAGATCACCACAAATTCAGGGAATTACTTAAAACCTGGCTCTTCAAGACCACAGACTCAAACTGAAAACCGAAACAACAGAGAAAATTAATGACTGAACTGGAAAGCACACTGACAGCCCCAGAACCGACAGGGAAGCTCCCGCAGTACCGGGCGGGCGACACCGGATAGACTGAAACACAGGTGACACCCGTGGAGACTGAGTCAACTATCCCAGCCAATCCCACCAACATCTTCACCCCCCCTTAGTTCCTACCAGGTACCAAAGTATCAATTGAATTGCAGAGACACTGGCAATCACCACACCAGCTGAGTGATGGACATTGGCAGGTACACTGGCCACAAGAGTAGGAAGGGAGGACAGGTGGGGCTGTGATTGAGGCTGGTTGAGGGGGGCCAGATGTGAAAGGGACCTTACTGCAAGATGGGCCCAGATCAGGACAGAGCAGCATTAGGAGAGACTACGCAAGCCCAGCGCCTCAATTCAGGATAGAGATGCCAACTAACCAATTCCACTAACAATTTCCACCTCTGCACACACCTCTCAAACTCCAAACCAAACACAACCACAAACCTACAGCACAGCAAACCGCACAAACATCACTACATTGCAACAACAAAACAAGAACCACACAGACTTCCACAACAGTACACAACGACTACCGGCCGCAAACACCCCAGGCCCAGCCAATGGACCCACCGGGCTGTGGCCGCCAACAGCACATCACTGCACTCTTGCACTTTTCCTGCTTCCTCCCACTAACTCACCCTTCCTTCCTCTTTCAGAGCCGCCAGTGCACCAGGGGACCACTCCAGTGGTGATAGTGCACGGTACAAATGTCCTTTAACATTAACATTAACATGAAGAGACCACATCACCCCAGCACTAAAAAGTTTACACTGGCTTCCAGTCAAACAACGAATCCCGTTCAAAACAATGTGGATAGGGCACAGAGAAATCCACGGCCAAGGAGCAGAATTCCTACAAAAGAAAATAACGATTTACCAACCAACCAGAACACTCAAATCATGCAACGACATCCACCTTGAACCACACCTTACACAAGGAAAAAGTTAGGGGGATCCTCCTTCTCTCACCTGGCAGCAGGAACTTGGAACACCCTCCCAAAAGACATCCGACATACAAAGGACCACCTAAAATTCAGGAAACTACTCCAAACCTGGCTCTTCGCCACATAACTAAAATTAATCTGGGACTTCAGAAGCCAACCCGCCTTGCTAGGTTAACCCCAAGGGACAGGGGCCGCTGCTCGAGACAAAAGGGTCTTAAACACTAAGTAACACCCGACAGGAGAGGGAGCGCTTAGAACTCATAAGGGAGTGGAATAACCCCTAGGAACAAATGGGAGACGATGCTAGACAGAGCACTCTTAAGACCAAAATACACAATGATAACCTTAGCAATCTCAAACCTAGGAGGGGGAGGCCCTCTCTTCCTGTCCCCCCCCCACAAAGCACTAGACAGTCTCAGATACAGAACGCTGGCTCGTGCAGAAATGGGCGAATGAACCACAGGGGAATGCTCCGACGGACAGCAAGACCACAGAAAGAAAGAAGAGACATGTATGAGATAACCCCACTAACCCAACCGCTAAAACCTCAACCCTTGGCACACGCCTCTCAAACGCTAAACAAACACAACCACTCTCCTCCACCTCAAACCACAAGCACTTTACTGCACTGCAACAACAGAACAAACCACACACAGAACCACACAACAGCACATGGGAGCCCACAGATCCGGAAACCGCACCCACGCTCAGCGAACTGTGCTAACCGAACTGAAGCTGCCAACAGAACACCTCTAATCTTGCTCTACCTTTATCCCGCCTCACCCACCAACTGATTAGTGAGCAATATCTCTGTACTAGCTAGTCCAGACAAAATGAATATAAGAGCAAGCATCACAGTTAGACAGCATTACGTCATACCTAGACAGAACTGCAATACTAGCTTGCGTCATATCGAGACCGATTTGTGTAAATTAGCTTGCGCCATATCTAGAAAGAACAGTAATACTAGCTTGCATCATAAATAGACAGAATTGTGAAGATTAGCTTGCATCATATCTAGACGGAACTATAATACTAGCTTGCATCATATCTAGACAGAGTTATGAATGTCAACTTGCGTCACATGAAGACAGATTTGTGAATGTCAGCTTGCACCACACCTGGACAGGATTGTAAAGGTTAGCTTGTGTCACACCTAGACAGAATTTTGAATGTCAGCTTGCATCACATATAGACAGAATTGTAAAGATTAGCATTGCACCACATCTAGACAGGATAGCGATGGTTAACATGCATTGCTTCCAAATAGCGATGCCACTAATCAACCCCACTAAACAATCTCACCCCTCTGCATACACCACTCACACTCTACACAAATACAACCACACCTCCAAAGCACTACAAACCGCACGCACTGCACTACATCGCACCAGAAAAATATAACACACATAGCTTTGCACAACAACGCATGACGGCTACCGACCGAAAAGCACACCAAAGCTCAGCGAACGGTGTTAACCTTACTAACCCTCTTTCCTTCTCAGATCCACCAGAGCGCCAGGGGACCACTACGGTGGTGAGAGTGCGCAGTATAAATATCTTTTAACATAACATAGCATACAAAACTTAGACTTGGTAGATGAACCCTGATCGCTTACATGTACTCTGAGTAAATTGATGGACCAATTCAGTTACAAATTTACAAAAGACAAGCTTGATGTTCGAAGAGTGGATCCACTGACATATAATAACAACCATGAATAAAGTATGGAGCTGAGGTTCATAGAACATTCCCAAATTCATTATAGATTCCTCACAATGTTCACAAGCCTGTGACTGATAGAAAACCAGACTACATAAGCAAGCAAGGATTTCTAGAAAGGTGCTGCTGAGACCAATGGGGGTGGGTGGCCTGGGGGTCCCAGATATCGTTCGCTATAATCTAGCTGCACAGCTCTCTCACGTCTTTACTTGGGGGGACGCCAGTTTGCAACCAAAGTGGAAAACAATTGAACAAGCCCAGTCGCGGTCGACCTGACCCAGCTGCCTGATGTGGAAAAGAGATATTTGGCGAAGAAGTGGGGATTCTCACTTCTAGCCACAACTAAAAGCACACTTTACTATATGGGTAGGGTGCTTCGTAGGTGGGGTGCGTCTATAGGGATGGAGCCTCTTACACCTGTCTGGGATAAGGAAAAAGTTGCTTACCTGTAACTGTTGTTCTCCAGCATGGGTCTGGCATGGATTCACATGCTCATGAATATTCCCCGTTGCCAGGCTGGGAATCCTCGGTATAAAGAAAAAATCAGTATCAGTTTCGTTTCTGATCTGTCTTTCTTAGTAATAACCAATCACTGGTCTATGGGTCATACTGCCCCCAGCCAATGACTGCCCTCTCCCTAAGCCCCTCCCCTGGCAGCCATCCTCAGATTTAGTAGCACGTAAAGTGGCAGTATGACCAAGTGAAGAGCCGCAGAGGGGTAGGAGGGAGGGTTTGCATGTGAATGCATGCCAGACCCATGCTGGAGAACATCAGATCTTTTGTGGCGTCAAAATAACACAGGTAAGGTGGTAATACTAGTCAAGCTATTAGAAATAGCATTCCAACAATTGCACTTCCCAGCACATAATGCAAAACAACACATTGCAGCAGAGATACAGGAGGACTGGTTTGTGCCAGGGCTACAGGAACATATATTAAAGCTGGCAATGGAATGTACAACATGTCAAATATACAATTCAGGAATGACCCTAAGGACACTGAGGAACAATTCCTAAAGCCGTAGGGCCCTATTGATTATGCAGATATGGGAGAAAGATGCAATGGCGCACGGTACATGATAGTGGTTGTGTGTCCGTTTTCCAGATGGGTCGAAGCAGGGCCCTGTGCACGTCCAGATGATAAATGCGCTGCAAAGTTCTTAGTGAGGGAAGTATTCCCACGCTGGGGAATTTGTGACGTGATTCGCTCGGATAATGGCACACATTTTGTTAATGAACTTTTCAAAGAAGTTACAGCACTGTTAGGAATCAAGCATAAATTATGCTCAATATATCATCCGCTAAGAAATGGCGTGGTTGAGAAGATCAATGGCCTCCTGAAGGAGAGATTGTTAAAACTGTGTTTCTCCCTTAAAAATAACTGGGTGCATTGTCTGCCTCTGGCCTTGTTCGAGATGAGAAATCAACCTAGCAAGGACCACCATCTGTCACTGCACAAGATCATGAAGGAAAGGCGCATGCACACAGCACATTGCCCACTCCGCAGACATTCAGATGCGTACAAGAGCGCCACAATATTAGGTGAAGAATTTAATGACTATCTGACAAAGCTCACCAGAGCAGCCCGCATGATATCAAGACAACTTGCACCACCATTTACACGAGAGGAAGGAAATGAGGCCAAACAATTGATAGAAGAAAACCCTCAAGGCCAGTTGATGCCAGGGGAGATGGTCTATGTGAGGAGTTTCGTACGTAGGTGGAATGCCCCAAGATTTCATGGCCCTTATGAGGTGATATTTTGCACACCAACTGCAGTAAAAGTGAAGGGCCTGAGATATTGGATACATTTAACAGACGTACGCAAAGCATATGACATTGTGAGAGAAGAACAGGAAGAAGAAATACAGAGCACAGCAGAAGTGTCACAATAGAAAACAGGATGATAAATTACTATGTTATACTCAGGTATAAGATACTGCATAGTAAACGAAAAAAGTACTGGAGTAAATTAGTTTTATAGAAGGTGAAAAATGTAAATGAGTTTGAACTGTAAATATTGAAATATGTCCCTCTCTCTCTCCTTTAGCTATCTCTCTCTCTCTCTCTCTATCTATCTTTCTCTCTCTATTTTCCTCTCCTTCATTCATTAAATAGAAAAATCATGAATATAACTGTATGAGTATGCTTAATGCACTTTTATGTTTTAACATATAGGAATAACCATGGCAACGAACGGGCAGCCCACAACGAATAATATTAGGGCAGTTAACTGTAAATAATGCATTTGGCTTACGTAGATATTCGTATGAATGTGGCCTGTTTGTATGCGCTGTTCTATTTTTTGCCATGATTTTTGGTCTTGTCTTTTACTGGTTCTTGACATTCATCTCTATTGAGATGAATGAGGGGGAGGGAATAGAACTAATGTAGGGAATGGAACCCGAATGGTTAAGGAGGGGGCTTATTTGATATGGGATGGATTTCAGTTTATATGGGGCTATGATACAGCCCCTACCCATGCACAGCCTCTAAATGATACTAACAACAGCCCAATCATGAGCCCAGCCCCACCCTCAAATGTCTCAGAATATAATGTTTATGGTTTAAATGATCGTAACCCTTCTGTCATATCATGGTTGTACGACACCACTGCCACAATGCCCACACCAGAAGTTACCCCAACCGCGGAAACTAGACCACCCGCACATAAGAAGAGAACGAAGAAATGGCAGAGAGGTTTTTCATATGAGTGGGAAAAGGGGGGCGCGGGGAAGGTGGGAACGATGTCACAAGCAGCAAGAGAAGCAAAAAGCTACCTTTAAAAGCGTTAGGAGAAGGAGGGAGGCGGGGAGGAAAAAATATGACGAATATTCTGGCCTGGGCCTAGACACAATAGAAGACCCCAGACACCCACTTCGGTCAAATAAGTGGTGCGCAGACATGAGCTCAACTGCAAAACAGACAACCAACGATAGTTGTTATGTCTGTTCCCTGATTCCCCCCGCCTCAGGTACACCTAAAGTGTTGCTGCCTAAAGAACTGCCTCTTGCAGATGCCCAATGTCTCCTTCATCTCACTTTGTGCAGAATTAAGAACACTTTCCAAACACACGAAGTATCTTTTGAAATGCTGCAAAATGAGAAAACCTGCTACTCAAGAACAAAAGGAACCTTTTTTCATAATTAAATGGACATTGTTTTTGGACAATAAATGGAAAGATGAAGTAATATCGTGCAAGGCTGAAGCGTTACGAGGACTGACCACAGTAAAGCTACAGTGGATCGAGGAAACCTGCACACCAGTTTGGAAGGAACACATCACGAAACTGACCTGGGTAACCGCCATAAAGAAACCGTTCAAATTGCAGAAAGAAATATCATACGATCTGTGTTTCCATGGCGAAGGAAAAAACATCATGGGTGTAAATAAGAACTGTAACCGGACACTCACTATCCCAGATATGAAGAAAGGAACAGCAGCACTTATGGATACTTACTGGGTCTGTGGTAAACAGGCATACTTGCACCTCCCACAATCATGGAGGGGCACATGTTCCTTGGCAACGTTGCATTCAGCCTTGATGGTGATTCTGGAGAGCCACATTAATGGAGGAAAAAAAGTGCCAGCTGCCCATCGCGAACAAAACACACAGCCAACAGAAGAACCACAATTGTATGCCCTGTCCCCAGGCAGTGTGCAAGATGTGTTGTTAAGGCAGCAGAGGTCATCCAACTACATATCCAAAGCCTCCTCAGAGTTGTTGGCACAAATTCCAGACAAGTACCGGCTGTTCAATTCCACAGAAACATTCTTCACCTCCCTTATCCCGAGCATCCAGGCACGAAAAAACGCAAAATGGCTCCAGATTATGCGCTGGGAGTTGATATAGCTAGCCAACGACACTGAAGAAGGGTTCAACGTGATCAAGGTGGAGCTAAGGGCCCTGCGGTTAATGACTATGCAGAACAGGTATGTCCTAGACCTGTTAACAGCGATGGATGAGGTGTTTGCCGAAAAATCGGGAGCGCCTGCTGCACATTGGTACCTTCTGAATACGCAGACAATGGAACGTTGTTGCATGTTATCGCAGCAGTGCACAACCTGGGGGAACGGATGAAGAACGAAGGGGGAGCAGATGCAAGCACCTGGTTCGACAACCTTTTTTCCTGAGTACCCTCATGGCTAGGACTAACGGTCAAAATGCTGATGCCTATCGTGGTATTTTTGCTTTTGATTTTTTGCGTGTGCCAGCTGGGCCTTCGATGCTGCGCAAATGCAGTGCCAAATGGTGCAATGATGATGATGACAATTGGCAACACTAGAGGAGTGGCACAGATCATGCAAGAAGCACAAGTACAAACAGGTGAGGACCCAGAGCCCAAGTATAGAATTGTGCCTTTGTATTATGATGGGGACATAGTAGATAGGTTATATCATACCACAATAAAGGAACCCCAAGAACGAGAGTGGTATACAGAGGTATGGGTGGACTTGGAAGGAGATGGGGATGTATATATATGACCTGCACACCACCAGGGGGTATGTAGAGCGTGGATGCCAATAAAAGGCACACCAACATGGGATGAGGCTGTTGCGAATGAGAAATAACGCCAGAGTTGGGCGAGTTACAAAATTGGTTGGGGAAATGTATGGGAAGATAGGTCTATAGGACCGCCTCCCCGACATGCCCCACCTGCGTGAGGTTTGTGGCTCGTCAGCAGCCCCCCATGCACCTGTGCTCGGGTGGCAGGGTGGCTGCTGATCGACACACAGGGCCAACCGGCTTGTAGTGTAACATACCATGGACACCATTTTGAAAGCTTCAAGACTCCATTTTAGATAGTCAACCAAAACCCCAATGAAACAGCCTGCCTGCGAAAGCAGCAGCTTGGCCCCGCTCACCGCACACAGGGAGCCATGTACTCCCCCTGCGCCTCCACCCCATGGGAGATCCGCTGAAGGCCCGTTCACACGAGCATCCAGACACGAACGAGTATCTGAACAAACACTGTATCATTTACCTTCCGCAGTACATCACTGTCCCCGGAGTGACCTGACTCGTGGTTTGAGTCTGGAAAATAACAAGAACCATCCCAATCGAACAGGCCTCGACCTGGCATCTAACCCCTAACAGTTGAAATATATGGTGTCAAGAACCTTCCTGTACAGACCTCTGCCCATATTCCCCCAAATGGAGTGTTGTCTACATTCCAAAGCCCACCGACTATCGGGGTTGTGTGGAAATTATAATACGGGTGATGGAAAGGGATGAAGTTTATAACGCCGCTAAAGCAAGAGTGACCTCAGTCCATTGTAAAATATCATGTGCCTCGAAGACTTGATGAAAAGGCTTGATAAAGCCCCACCTAAACGCTAACCATTGATGCTGCTAGTGTACAAAGGAAGGCGAAAAAGCATTACTAAGAATACTTGTGTGCAAGGTAATGAAACGCGTTTAAGTTGGTATAACCAAAAATGCAAATGCACTATTATATATGAATATATTTCTTCTATGCTCCTGAGTACACGATCCAACCTGATGCTACCTCACATGTTATCTGTCTGTTGCCTTATGCATTGCCAAATTGTGTTCACCTAATGTTATGTATGTGCCACTTCCAAACTTTTATAGCTACATGTGACGTGAACAAATGTATAAACAATAGAAATTTGTAATCATCCTAGTGTTACTAACTTCACTAACCGCTCCCTCTTATGATATATTGTGCAGTACAGGCACAGAGAACCACGTAAAACCACAAGGCCATCTCCCCCTTCCTCGCGCCTAGGCCTGCCAGGGTTTGCTGGTGCACGGGCAGCACAGCCTCACCTCCCCCCATTCTGCTGGACCCGCTTAAAGTATTCACCTCCCCGTGTCCGAGGACGCCTAAGTCAGCCAAATGAATTATTTACAACCTGGTCCTAAACCCCACCGCCTCAAGGGGCCAGAGGTGAGCCCTCGCTGATCTAGTCGTACTCCAGTTCACCCCAAGTTAATGGGCCTTGGAGATAGATATCAAACCCTGTACGAACATATCATAAAGCAATTCTTCACATCTAACAGAACAGATTGACAAGGCAGTTCACCTTGTGCCCCCAGACCAGACACCCAGGCTTGTGACACCCGGTCAACAGGTCATAAGTAACAGTACACTGATGTATTGGTGAAGCTTCACATTCATGTTGTTCCTCCGGTCTCCTGTTATTTCTTGGAGTAACATATTGTAGGGTTTACAGGACAACTGGAATCGTCTAAAGGATAAGTGTGTGTGTGTGTATGGCCGCAAGGGCAAAGTGTTAGTGCAGCCATCAATCATCGACGCTGACCGCGCCTAGCCTGGCAGCTCCACCCGACAAGCCCAGCTGACCCATCCACCCCACGTTGGCACCACGCGGATGTCCACCAATCCTGGAGCGGCTCATCACTGCATCACCTATAGTTTAGTCAACACCACCCAATCCCTGAGACTATGTGCCCCCTATAGCGTGTAGGATTTGTGACGTGGTTTTGTAATAAATATAACTGTCTTTGCTATTGTCAGACAGAGCGCTCTCGGAGCTTGCAGAGTCCTTTGCATGCCCTATTTTGATTATATAAAAATCAATTTTTCATCACCCGCACTTGGTCTTGGTCTCATTCCCTCCTGGCGTGTGTCCTTATTGCCTCTCATTGTGGGGAGGTTACTGCCTTTTGGGGACGCTTGCTTTCAGCAGCGACACCATCATGATCCACAGGTGAGCACAGTCTCCAACACCACATCCAACAGAGCGTCTCCTACCAAACTGCAGACACTTTGCACTTTGCACACGCTCTCTGTGCTGTTGGGAGGCTGTAATCCTTCCTCCATCTGGATATTGTGAAGGGGTTCCAGAAGCATAGACTAGCTCTGTAGCTCCAGGAGACAACACCAGATGGTCCAAGCACAGACTGCTATGCAGACACTTTGGAATGCACTTTGTGCCACCTCAGATTTTGGGCGTGCTGAGGTTCAAAGGGCATACAGCCCCACAGTCACTGCACCTCCTACAGATAACCAGATGATCACAGGCAGCTCCAACTGATTGTACCGAAGTACGGCAAAGGCTCCTTAGTAGTTGACAGTCGAGATCAAACCAATGAGGGACAAGCAAAACATAGAAAGGGCATACAGGAAGCGGCCAGGTACCAAAGTAGTAATTAGGGGCTCTAAACGCCATCACTATGGGACAACATGGTCAACGAATAACACAACCATGTGTCCATGAGTCCTGACCTTAATTTCCAATCTGTGCACAAAATAATTTGCAAAAAAAGTGGCTCTGGGCACTGAACACGATGCAAGGAACAAGTTACTTACCTGTAACTGTTGTTCTCCAGCATGGGTCTGGCATGGATTCACATGCTCATGAATATTCCCCGTCGTCAGGCCGGGAATCCTCGGTATAGAAAAAAATCAGTATCAGTTTCGTTTCTGATCTGTCTTTCTTAGTAGTAACCAATCACTGGTCTCTGGGTCATACAGCCCCCAGCCAATGACTGCCCTCTCCCTAAGCCCCGCCTCTGGCAGCCATCCTCAGATTTGGAAGCACTTAAAGTGGCAGTATGACCAAGTGAAGTACCGCAGAGGGGTAGGCGGGAGGGTTTGCATGTGAATCCATGCCAGACCCATGCTGAAGAACAACAGTTACAGGTAAGTAACTTGTTCCTTCTCCAGCATGGGGTCTGGCATGGATTCACATGCTCATGAATAAGAGAATACATAGCAGTACACACATGCACAACCACGGGAGGTGGGAACAGGCTCAACATTAAGCAATACAACAACTCAACATTAAGCATCTCTTACCTCCTCACCAGGCTCACCTTAAGCGAACAAGTTGCGCAGACTGCTTGGCCGACCCTGGACTCCCCTGGAGTCCCGATCGACGCAGCAGAATCTTGTGAAGGTGTGCGTCGACCTCCACGTCGCAGCCCTGCAGATGTCCAGCAGGGGCACACCAGACAGGAACGCCGTGGTAGCAGCGTTCGCTCTGGTCGAATGGGCTCTCGGACGGCCAGGCAGCAATCGGTTTGCCAACCGGTGACAGTGCATGATGCAGCCGGAGAGCCATCTGGAAATGGAAGTCTTCGAGAGAGCCTTCCCTTGATTCACAGTCCCAAAGTTCACAAACAGCTGTGATGTCTTCCGAAAACTCTTCGTGCGGTCCACGTAGAACTTCAGCGCTCTAGCTATGTCCAGCGAGTGCAGA
Source organism: Ambystoma mexicanum (assembly GCF_040938575.1). Taxonomy (NCBI): domain Eukaryota; kingdom Metazoa; phylum Chordata; class Amphibia; order Caudata; family Ambystomatidae; genus Ambystoma; species Ambystoma mexicanum. Next base: position 1,161,745,310 of record NC_090937.1, read on the forward strand.
GTCCTTTCAGCCGACGACGAAGGAGACGGGAAGAAAACTGGCAACACCAAGGGTTCGTTGAGGTGGAAGTCCGACGGCACCTTGGGCATGAAGGAGGGGTGTGTCCTCAGCACCACTCTTGTGTCGTGAAACGTCAAGTATGGGGGCTTGCAAGATAGGGCCTGGATCTCTCCCACTCGTTGTGCGGAGGTGATGGCCACGAGAAACGCTGTCTTCCACGACAGAAACTTCAACGGTGCCGAATGCATAGGCTCAAATGGGGCCCCCATGAGCCTGGTCAGCACCACTTTGAGCTCCCACGCCGGGGCAGGAGCCTTCACCGGCGGGAAAGATCGGAACAATTCTTTCATAAATTCCTTCATCAGTCGATGAGACCACAAGGACGCCCGTCCCGTAGTTCTGGTGTATCGTGAGATGGTGGCCAGATGTATCTTGATGGAAGCGTGAGCTAGTCCCGCCTTGGCCAATGACAGTAGGTACGGCAATACTTGAGGGGCTGTAATCCGCAGAGGATTAATCTTCTGTGCACGGCACCAGACAGAGAACCTCTTCCATTTATGTCCATAGCACTTGAGAGTTGAGGACGCCCTGGCCTTTGTAAGATCCTCCCTGCAGTCGGCCGGGATGTCGTACCCTCCAAACTGTAGTGCCGCAGGTGCCAGGTCTGCAAGTTCAGCGACTCCGGGTTGTGATGAAGAATGGCGCCTCCTTCTCTGGAGAGAAGATCTGTGTCCATCGGCAGCTTGACTGGTGTGGACGTTGACAAGTCCAGAAGGTCCGGGAACCAGATCTGTCTCGGCCACGCCGGTGCGACAAGGATCATCTTGCACCGGGACCTCTTGAGCTGGTTGATGAGCCGGAGCAGCAACGGCAGCGGAGGGAACGCATAAAGAAATAGGCCGTCCCAGGGGAACAAGAAAGCATCACGCATGCTCCTCGGCTGGGGGAACCTGCTGGCGAACCTCCGGCACTTGGAATTCGTCGCCGTCGCAAAGAGATCGATTTGGGGTTCGCCCCATCGACGGAAGAGTCGATCCACTTGATCCTGGCGTAGTTCCCACTCGTGGCACGAGCGCAGCTCTCTTCTGAGTGAGTCGGCGATGGTGTTTTTTATTCCTGCCAGATGAAAAGGCACCAGAAACATCCCTTGGGCGACGGCCCAATGCCACATATCCTGGGTTTCCTTGGATAGGGCAGGGGATCTGGTTCCGCCCTGATTCCGGATGTAGAACATTGTGGTGGTGTTGTCGGTGAAGATCCTCACCACCTTGCCCTTGAGGGATGGAAGAAAAGACCTGAGGGCCCAGAACACTGCGCGGAGCTCCAAGATGTTGATGTGGAGTGACTTCTCCTCCGGGAGCCAAAGGCCTCTCACGTGAAGATCTCCGGAGTGCGCTCCCCAACCTTCCAGGGAGGCATCCGTCGTCACCGTCCCCTGGTGAGTTGGGGTCTGAAAGTCCGTGCCCGCCGACAGATGAGAGCAGGTACCCCACCACCGGATCGCCTGACGGAACGTCTCTTTGAGAGGGGTCCTGTCCTCGAAGCTGCCTGTCGACTGAACCCAGCGGGCGTCGAGGAACTCTTGTAAGGGGCGCATCCGAAGCCTGCAAAGGCGCACCAGATAAATGCAGGAGGACATCATCCCGAGGAGGGACTTGATAGATCTTACCCTGGCCATGTCCGCGGCCAGCAGACGCTGCACCTTGCCCAGAATGGTCCTGGTCCTTTCCTGCGACGGCGAGGCCAGCCGCGCCACTGTGTCGAGCTTGGCTCCCAGAAACAGGGCGACTTGCGACGGAATCAGGTGGGATTTTGGAAAGTTGATGGAGAACCCCAGGTCCGTGAGCAGCTGGACGGTCTTCGCAGTGTGCTCCACACCGAGCTCCCTTTGTCCTTGCCCGGATGAGCCAGTCGTCCAGGTAGGGGTAGACGTGGATCCCCTGTAGGCGCAACCGCGCCGCCACCGGTGCGAGGCACTTGGTGAACACCCTGGGTGCAGACTTCAATCCGAACGGGAGGGCCTTGAACTGGTAGTGCCGCCCTTGGACCACGAACCTGAGGAACTTTCGGTGTCTTTTTAGAATGGGGATGTGGAAGTACGCATTCTCCAAGTCCAACGACAACAGGAAATCGCCCTCCTCCAGCTGTCCCAGCACGTGCTGGAGGGTGACCATCCGGAACTTCTGTGCCTTGATGTACTTGTTCAGTCGTCGCAGGTCCAGGATGGGGCGCCATCCTCCTGTCTTCTTTTTTACGAGGAAGTACCTTGAGTAAACTTTGGAGCCCCGAAGCCTCTTTGGGACGAGCTCGATGGCACCTTTCTTGAGCATCGCCCTTACTTCCAACAGTAGTTGAAGGATGTGATTTTCCTTCCTGGCCACGGGTGGAACACGAAGGCACTTCTTCTGAAACTCGAGGGCGTGCCCTTGGGCCAGGGCGTCCAGCACCCAACGGTCGGTGGAGATGGACTCCCACACGCTGACGAACCTCGCCAGCCGGCCTCCCACCGGGGTGCTTCGGCAGGGGCCCGACCCCACGGTCGGTTCAATCTTGTTTGGAGGCCGCCTTGCCTCCTTGACCTCCCTGTCGATGACGACAGGCACCACCTGACTTGCCGCGTCCCCTGTAGGCTTCCTGGGACGAAGATCTTGCCACTTGGTGGTACGTGGAAGAGCCACTTCCGGATCCCTTGGAGGCACCTTGTCTGCCTCCGGAGCTCCGAAAGGACGGCCGTCGTTGTTGGAGCACTCCCAGTGCCCGGGCAGTCTCCGTGTCTGTCTTGATGGCCTGAAGGGACTCATCGACCGCCTTCCCAAACAGGTTGTTCCCGTCGAAGGGCATGTCCAAAACCTTGGTTTGTACGTCCTGGCGGAAATCCGTTGCCTTGAGCGATCCTCGTTGTCTCAGGCAAACGCTGTTGCCCAGCTGACGGAAACCGGTGTCGGTGATGTCCGTTTCCACCGTGATGGTGTGGTCTGAAGCAATCTCACCTTCCTGTAGGATTTCAAGGGCCTCAGCCCTTTTGGCGTCTGGAAGGAAGTCCAACAGAGGGGCGATTTTGAACCACAATTCCCTGTCGTAGCGGGCTACGATAGCCAGGGCGTTGGCCGCCCTGATAGTCGTCGCTGTGGATGAGATGACCCGTCGTCCCATCGTGTCCAGCTTCCTGCCCTTGCCGTTCGGCGGGGAAGTTGATGTCGAGGCCGATGCTCTCCCAGCTTTCTTCTTTGCCGCCGCCGAGACGACCGAATCCGGGGTAGGTTGCGCCCGAAGGCACAAGGGGGCAGCGTCGGGGACCCGGTACTTCTTCTCGTACCGGTCCCTTTTTGCCGGCGCCGTGGCAGGGTTCTTGAGGAGGGCGAGCCCCTCATCCCAGATGTCATCAAGAAGTGGTACGGCGAGGACTGTCTTCCTTTTAGCCTCGCGCCGTTGGTAAAGGAACCCTTCCTTCTTCTTCTCTTCTGGGCAGAGCTGGAAGAGCTCAGATGCCCTGGAAATCATGGCATGAAAGGATCCAATCTCGTCGGGCAGAGACACCCGAGCAGGGGGCGATGGGAGATACGTCACGTCGTCGCCTCCGTCGTCATCTGTACCCGTCGTAGCCGTGTCCGTGCCTGTATCATCCCCGTGGGTAGTAGACCGAGGGGAAGGAAGAGCAGGCCGCAGAGGTGGGAGAGGTGGCGTAGGATGCGTCCTCCTCTTCTTATGCGGTGGACTTTCCGAAGGTCCCGGCTCTGGTTCCCCCGTCGGGTGTGGCTCAGGTACCTCCGTCGGGGGGAGGGGCAACCTTGTCCTTATCTCCGAGCAAAAGGACTGAATTGCTGACAAAATGGCCGCCGAAGTGTCTTGCGGCACTGGAAACGACAGGCGCGAGGGCTCTTGAGGAACCTTGTCGGCGACACCGTCGCTCTCGTCGTCGCCCTCGTCGGGATCCCTCCCGATGGGCTGGGCCTCTTCCACGACTTCGATGAGCTCTTCTTCAGAGGTCGTGTCTGTATCCACGATGGCCACCTGCCCCTCCCCCACCTTTTCCAACGAGGACTTCGTGGGGGTCTTCTCAATGGGCCTGAAAGACGACTCCCTCCGCGGTGGCAGGGAGACTCTGGGTCCTGAGGTCGCCTCCACTGGCGTAGCCTCCACAGGCTGAGCCAGGGCCGCTGCGACATCCTCAATCGAGGTCTTAGCAGGGTGTATTTAGGCCATCGTCATCTTCTGTACGCCTGGGGCCTTCACCTTGGGGGGAGGGTCCGAGCCTCGCTCCCCCTCTTCTGGAATCTTAGAGATCGACCGGTGCCTCTCCAGAAGCTTTGCCGGGTTCTCAGACTTCCTCTTACCCGAGCCAAAGCTTTGGCTCGTGATTGATGGCGCCGGGGAGGATGCGCCCTGCCTAGCAGCCAAAGAGCCCGGCCGTTCGGCGCTCCCGGTGCCCGCGGTGCTTGGCCTTTTGTTGGGCCCCCGTCGCCGGGGCACCCTCACAGGACTTAGAAGACCGGTCGGACTTCTTTTTCTTCTTCTCGCCTGACGGGTTCTTCCCTTCCAGCCAGTTGGCGAGACGGAGGTGGCGATCCTTCATTGTCCGATCCAACATGTTCCCACAAAACGCACAGTCCTTCTCTGTGTGCGTCTTGTCCTCATGGAGACAGTAGAGGCATAACTAATGCTCGTCCTCCTTGAAAACATTCTGAAGCTGGCATCCAGGGCAGGTCCTGAACAGCTTCCCGGGCGTCAAGCTTCCTTTCTCCTGGGCCATGTCCGGGGTAGGCCTCGGAAATTCTGGAATCCTCCAAAAGCGTAACTCGATGAAATCTTCACCCTTGAGGGGCGTAGAAAATTCTGAAATGGATCCCCATTGATCGGATGTAGAAACGGTGGAGCTTGAGGCTCTATTAAACCAAAAAATGAGAAAAATCTCCTGAAAAAGCGCGAAAACGCAGCAAAAGCTCGAGTGCTACAGCACGAGGACTCCCAACACTTGAACGAGCGGTAAAAATCTGAGGATGACTGCCAGAGGCGGGGCTTAGGGAGAGGGCAGTCATTGGCTGGGGGCAGTATGACCCAGAGACCAGTGATTGGTTACTACTAAGAAAGACAGATCAGAAACAAAACTGATACTTATTTTTTTCTATACCGAGGATTCCCGGCCTGACGACGGGGAATATTCATGAGCATGTGAATCCATGCCAGACCCCATACTGGAGAAGTGGAATACGAGAAAAGGCAGAGCAACAGGCCTCTATGGGCTCTATGAGCCTGTGCGACCAATGGTGCCCCAAACAGCAGTCCCCCACCAGTTACACTCTTAACAGTACTCTCTGGAGAGGCCCGGGCATTGGTACGGACCACTGTGTGCTTAGCTGAGCCTTAAGCCCCTGCAGCGGGCTGCAAGTCACAGGCCACACTAATAACACAGGCAATAACACAGGGGGTTTCGGTCACGCTGCATTCTGTGAATCCGGATCAACCACCGACGAGGCTAGAGGAAAGGTCCGACAAACGTCAGCAAGCATCAGGCTGCCACATATACGAGTGGGGATCAATGAGAGCATAGACCAAGGTAGCAGTTTAAGGGGGTTTTATTTGAAAGTAATAAAACAAAAGGATGGCTTGACCTTGGGTTGACAAAGAAGTTAAGCAAATAGCAGAATGGCTTCTCTTCAGATTGGAAACAGCAACAAGTCACTTTCTTGCATCAACAGTCTCAAAATGTGTGTCCTTCAAGCCATAAACACTCTGGGGATAATAGTCACTCACATTAAAAGGTATCGTAAGAGCCTTCAACGCTTCTTTTCACTAGTCCACAGTTATTGTCCTCTGCTCTTTTACTTGCTCCATATGGTTTAGGGGTCTAGGGGTCAAAGGTTGATGCTCTCAGATATGGATGACCATTGGTAGGAGGTTGAGGGTCACTAGGTTCAGTCTTGACAGTTTCTTCCTAGATTATTGCAGGTTAGCTGAGGTCTAGGAGGAAGAACCTCTGATGCTATATCAGTGGCTCACTTGCTACTGCCATACAGAAGTCGCAATATAAGCTATCAGTTGTACAGCTACAAGGGAGAGAACCATCAGGCAGTGTCAAGCGTTCCGGTCGCATAGGAATAGGATAAGGCATTTGATTTTGTTTTCACACTGTCTACATCTCACAAGGGGATTGGTTAAATCTGAGGGGTGAAGTACGCTATGATACACTTGAGGGTGGGTTGACTAATGGGAGAGGGATCCGTAAGCAACAAAGTGATCCTAAGGCCAGTGGCCAATGGGGATGAAGAACTCCAGTTGACCCAGACATTATGTCAATGTTAGAGGAATGGTACTGGTCTGGTCACGAGGGAAGGTTTGAGCCAATAGGGCTAACAAATGTATGGTTATCTGTAGGGGATTATAAGCATTCACCAATAAGATTGCAATGTTTTTTCATATGGCTTGAAACAATGTCAACTCTTTCCTCATGACTCTCTCCTATATATACACCGCCATTTAATGATGATGCTTTGAACTAAGCTTGTCTTTTTTCCAGGCCGACATTGCATGTAATAAAATCTGTTTTCCCTGCAATTCGTGCACTCATTTTTGCTGGTTGGATTGATTTTGCTAGTTTCTGGTTTTAGGCCTACCTTACAGCATATCCCATTCTTCTTATCTTCATCACTCCCCCACTTGTTTTCCAACTTCTCCTTATCCTTGGGATCTCCCCCTTCAGTTCTTTCCCCAGTCTCCTGCGTTCCACTCTTTCCCACTGGCTGAGTCTCGCTATCCCCAACCTTTGAAGTCTCATTCCCTACAAACACTGGAATCTCTCTATCTCTCTCCAACCTTCTGGGGTTCCCCCCTCAATCTCTGGGGTTCCTCTCTCTCCAACCTCTGGAGTACCGGTCTACCTAACCTATGGGCGCTGTCTCTCCCCAACCTGTGGGCATTCCCTCTGTCCCCAACCTCTGGGATATTTCTCTCCCCAATCTTTCCAATGTTGCCCATCATCTGATGTTTCTTCTACCAAACCAATATCTCTTCTCTTCTACAATGTGCTTCCTCCTCCTCCTCTCCCAATTACCTCCTCTCCCCCAGCCACCTCCAAATTAATCTATTCCATGCCTCCAACATGCTCCTTCGCCAACCCTCTGCTATCACAAAACTCTCACACTTCCCCATCCCTCTGTTTGTCTTTTATACTCTCTCAACCTCACCCCTTAGGTTGGTCTTTAATCTATGAGGTCCAGGTGTTTGTATTCAGGTGACTGGGTTCAGCCCCACCCCTTTCTTTTCAAGGGGCTGGGCTGTTTTAGAGGCCATTTGACATCTTGGATTTTAAGACGTCCTTGCGTGCGATTGAAGGATTGTGGGCATGAGCGTTCTTCTTTTCTGGACCCATGTAGTAATTTAAGTATGAGCAGGGATCTCAGGTTTGCGAGTCCCAAAACTCAAAAACAAATTAGTTGTGCCAAGGGGGCTCGCAAACTTGCATTAGGAAAGTGTGTGTTTGGGAGTTTTTTTCTGTGGGGTCTGAGAGGAAACAGGACTATTACTCTATGCAAACTGAGCCCTGGGTTTAAGACCAGACAAACATTAAATGAAGAACAATGTCAAAAATTAGGGATAGAAGAAAAATGGGTGACCCAAAGTAGGGCACCCCCATATTTTGAGTGTAATCACAGGTACAGTCTTTGGGCCTATACATCACACATTGCTGACTGGCACAGTAGTTTTAAAGTAACCAGAACAATGATTGTTGAGGTCAAAGCTGTATCTGCAGTCAGAGATGTCATGACACATCTGAGAAACTTGTCACTGTGCTGGTGGGACTCATTCTTGCACTCTCATTTCACAGTTTGTTTGGGTGCTGTTTTCATAGTTGCTAACATTTGCTTTACGCTATTATATGTAGCACATTTGCTTTACGCTATTATATGTAGCAAGCCTTATAGACCGTATTGTTGCTATAGTTATAACCATAAGACTGCTTGCTTTAATTGGATAGCATCATGATAAGACCATCCTGTAGACGTTTGAGTACAATTTGGGCCTGTATATAGAAAAATCTGTGGCATGTTAGGGTTCATAGCTCTGTCTGAGGACCTGGTTCTAGAACACATGTAGTATGGAATGATAGATTGTTAGGCACATGGCTAAAATGCAGGACCGGTGGTGCAGACAATAAAATGCATAGGCTTGTGTAGGAACCGCATGGACTTTGTGTTGGAATGAACTGATGCCATCTTTCCCCTTTTCTGGATTGTTTGCACAGGGCTACGAAGAGTTCTACAATTTCTCACTGATGTGATGCCCTGCGCCTCTGAGTGTCTTGTTCCCAAGTTAAATGAATGAACATGGAAAGAGCAGATGAGCACTCGAGGCTGGTCAACACATAGTGGGAAAATGGCTATGCTGGCGCAAACCAGCTCACCATATCTTGGCCCTGCCAAGGAAACCATCGGGTAGATTGTGCTCTATGCACCACCCAGATAATTCTTCATTATTATGCACAGTCCAGCATCTCCCCTGAGGGTGGACCCTTTCAGCCCAGGATGTAGATAAGGCTTGCCAAAAACATCTTTAGTTTGAAGTAGTGACAGGGGACGAGGAGGCGCATTGGGAAGCAGTCCCTCCTCCTGCTGGAGAAGGGAGGCTCAGCCTTACCGAAAAGAGCTGCACTGCCATTGGCTTGTACATCTTCAACTTGGTACTCTTTGCAGACAACACTGCTTTTTTGGGTTGTCCCACCTCCACCCCTCTTGTGTAGGTGTTTTTTTTGTTAATTTCTTGAACATTCAAATTGGGCACTCCATGGACATGCAGTATCTCAGTCCTCCTATTAGTTGGAAGGTAGGAACGGACATGCTTTATACCCAAATGGGAATTAGATTATAAATGGATCTCCCAAGCTCACATGGTTTTCTATACCAGAGTTACTTTCCCTAAAATCTACCACTAAAGTGGCAGAGCACCACTTGTGCCACTCCTACGCTCCCTCTGAAAAAGACTTAATGGCATCAGTGTAAACTGTACAAAGAGGTTATAAATCTTGCTAAATGGCAATTTCATTCTTCACATATCTTTGACTTTCTTAATCCCCAATTATATTTATTTATGGTTTGGAATAAGTGTTTATCTCCCCCTGTTTCATCTGTTTTGTTCTGTGGGCAGTACTTTGCTTTTTTTCACAACAAGGTGGAGTCTATTTGGTCCTCCATCCACCCTTACTCTGTTTCCCCTCCTTACTGCTTCCTTTTCCTCTTTTTTTTGCCTTTACCTCTTCTTTCTCTCCTATTACCGCCACTGAGTTTCTGAAATATCTTAAGATGCTCAAATCAGGCTCACCCTTGCACCTGTATCCTATCAAAGTCCTTAAACTCTATCTCTATCTAAGCTGCTATGCATGACACTGCAGCCAAATCTCAATCATTCTCACAACTCTGAGGTGGTTACTTGTCTTTTTAAATCAATACCACTGATATCCTTTATCTATAATGTATACATAATGGTTGTATTGATACAGACATTGTCACAATAACATGTTATTATAATATGCTATTCTTAATAAAAACAGCAGTTCTAACCACTCTAGTTAAGAAACTCTCTTTTAAGTGATGGCTAAGTATTTGTACATCCCTCTGATTCCTTATTCTGAAAGAAGTCTTGAGGCTGCTTTACTTCACAACTCAAGAACTCTTTCTGGATTTCAATCTTCTTCACCTGTTTCAAGTGAACTTTCAGTATGTTGGAGCACATAGTCTGCCATTCAGGCAGCAGTTGATTATATCTACTTACCTTTGGAAGTCATTGGTGTTGTGGGCAGATTGAATGTGGCCCATCTCCCTGTCCATCTGTCCAGCCATGGCACTGCTAGTTCTGCTATAACATGGCAATATAATGCTTGCCGTTTTTACTTTTCTTGTCCTCTTATCTGTGGTGGGTCATAGGACTCTGCTCTATCACCTATTCTCTTTAATATTTATGTCCGTCCATTGCCCACATTGATTGCTGCATGTGGATTTTCTTTCTATACCTGTGACAACCAATAATACCCAGTTCCTCATCCATTTGGATTGGGAGCTCGGAATGAAATTCCAATGATGAAACAGATTGCTGTCTTTGGAGACTTCTGCTTGCTCTGGGGCCCAAACCTTTGGCAGCATTACTTTAAACCTTGTTTAGCAACGGCGGGTCCCGGTCATACAAACGGCTGAGGTTTAGGTTTGATTTTGACCTCACTTTAACAGCCAGTTTTCCTCTTCTTGCCATTTCACCATCTATTCCAGGAAATTATCCCATATTTTTTCTGCTATGGATCTCATCCAGTTTGTCCTGTACTATGCTGATGTCTTCTACCATGCCCCTCCCTGCTGGCAACCACCATCATCTAAAGGTTCCTTAGAATTCTTACATTCCACTGGTTTTTAGGCTTTGCTGCTCTGCTCACAATTTTGTTTTGCTCACCCTAGCCATGAAGCAAAGCGTTATCTTGTAGATACTATGTGCAGTCTATCATTCTCTTAATCGCTATATCACTAATTTTGTGTCTTCTAAACGTAAATGCTATTTACACCTGCAAATGGGTTGTGCTTTCCCCTGTCTTGCCCCTTCTCACTGGAACGCACTGACTCTAAATAGCTTCTTGTATTCCTCTCTCCCTCTTTTTCATCGCAAGTTGAAAACATGACTTTTCACTGTTGCCTCCTCTAGTTAAGCCCCACATGTGCTCCCTCCACTTCAAGCCAGTCCCAAGAAATCACTTGTGGTCAGTATGAGCTTTACAAGTACAAAAAGAAAAAGAAAATAGATCAATATTATGAAGCATGCTGTTGACTTCATGGTTTATGTGGTGAGAGAAGAGACGATCACTGCACCTCCTCTGCTGAAAAAATGTATCTGATTTTGCCAGGAAGTGAAAAGGAAGTGCACTTGACAGAAAAAGCAGGGCAAAAACCATAAACAGTTGAAAAAATAGAGGTCAATGGAATCTTATAACTTCATCTAATTCTGAATTCCTAACCCACCTTTAGAAGCATAAGAGGACAAATGCATAAGCAAACAGGTTGTCATTTAATGGGGCACCTAAAACCTATTATTAGAGCCTTTGGAAGTGCACCATCATGAACCATCAAATAAAAATGTAATATTATTATTAAGAATATTATTCCAAAGAGAAACGAAGACTAGGGCCCATGAGCTGGACACTCTGTTCATTGTTTGAGACAACCTCGAAGGCAGTGAACTGCAGGGCCATTGGAAACACCTGTTCACCTGGTAACTGTATTTCACAGCCTAGGGAAGCCTCACAGCCGAGAGGAGCATCAAACCTCCCAACGACATTGTCCCCACAATCCACTTGTGGGGAAGAAACACCGTCCTTGTGAAGGGAGAACTTTGTGGACACTTGAGTTTTGACACTATCAGGGCTGGACTGGGAACAAAAAAAGGCCCTGGAAAAAATTACTGGGGTCCAAAAGAGGCCCTGGAAATAAAGTTCAAAGTGGCCCGATATGACACATTTTCAGTAAGCCCAGTGCTTTTCCTATGAGAACATTTGGATATGCCACACAAAAGAGGCCCAGGGTGCAGAGGCCCACCGGGAAATCTCCAGAGTTCCCTATAGGCCAGTCCACCCCTGGAAACTGTGGATCTTGGGAACCTTTCATTTTGACTGGTGCCGACACTTTGTTTTGTGTAACTTTGAAGTACCTCTTTCCGTTGACCCACTACTAAGAACCTCACAAGCCCCTTTCCTCATGTCTAATACTGACACTGTGTGCTTTAACCATTACCAAAATCCTGACACCTATCTTTTGACTTTCAGAGTGATATTACCCTTAAACTCACCTATTGTGTCCTAATCTCATTTCTGAAACACAGTGGTAATATCGCCCTCGAGTGTGGGAGATCCTGTCACTAAATATATATGTACTAGTTAAGTACCCGGCTTTGCCTGGCATGTCCATGCTCAGATTTTTGTTCATATTCACCGAAAAAGATGAACAAATATTGTTGTTTGCCACAAAGGAAAAACGTGATACATGTTAATTTCACTAATTAATTGAACACCAAATGTTAATGTATCTCCGATTTCAATTCTCACATGAATATCATATTTGTATGCTTATTCTGATTATTTTCAGTATTGTTAGCAGTAGTGGCCATATTTGCTGCTAAACACAGACTGCAAATAATCAGAGTAAGCATACAAATATGACAGTCATATGAGAATTTAAATAGGAGGTAAATAAAAATGTGGTCTTCAATTAATTAGTTAAATTAACATGTATCATGTATTTCCTTTGTGAAATTATAAAACAAAAAAAACGCAAGACCAGTTCAGCAAAACAAGCGCAATGATGAGCCCTTTCTACAAATGACCAGTAGATGGCGCGTGGAACACCACAAAACATAATGCCTAATCTTTTTTTAAAAAGTTAATTATCTCAGGAACGGGATGACCTATTCAGCTATAAATAGTTGCATTACTTCGACAATTAAATAAAGAATATTCCATGCAAAATTCATGATGCCAGACCTCATCGTTCATGAGGCGTTACGTCTCCAAGATCGACGCCGCAAACCAACCCACAAAGACGACGTTGTTATATATACACACACAGATAAATGTATATCTACAAACAAAGGAAGCGCACTCTCTGGTTCCCAGCTCAATCAGCCTCCCACATTCCAGATAATATTCTCCTCCAAGCGCTTTCCTGCGACTCACACTCATCAGGGAGGCAGTCCGTTCATGTGAGAGTTTAGTAAAAAGTTGTAGCCTCAGGGAATTCTGTAAGGTGCAGTCCATACAGGCAGCGAGGAACCAACTCCTCCTCTCATCACACAATGTAAATTCCAGTGGCACAAAAGCAGAGACTTTGTGAGGGTGCCACTGATTGGAAGATGGAAGGGTCAACAATGGCTGAACAATTTTGAATAGTTCTTTCTTGGAGTTCACCACCACTTCAACCCAGGAAGCATAGTGAGAACATTTAGCATTGACTATAGCCTGTTGATATAAAGCCGTGGCTTTGCGAAATGCAACAAGAGAGATAGGACAATAGGATATCCGCTATTTCCATTCTGATTGTTTACGGGACAAGTGAAGGGAAACTAGGTCAGTAGAAAAAAACAGAGCTCAGGGAGGCAACCATGAGGGTGTGCGGCTGTGAGAGGGGCTCCATAATCAGCTGCAGTGAGCATAGCTGACAAGAAAGCCAGAAGGTCACACATCGTGTCCACTGGGATGGCAAAGATGAGGTCAAGCGTATTCCCTTGAGCGAAGGTAGGGCCCTGAACGAGCCGGCAAAGACTGAGATGAGAGGAAGGAAGAGCTAAGAGCCTGCAGAATCTTTTAACCATGTTTCAGTTACAAAGACCAGAGCAGGGGGCGTGATCTGTGCACAAAGAGTGACAAAAAAGCTGCGTGGGCAGCCAGGGAACATGCATGAAACAAAAGGCATTTAGCCTGACATTGGGGGTGGAGGGGACTATCACAGGTATGGAAGCCACAGAGTCGGGCTGCCAATCAGGGGGAAACACAGTACCACGCGGAGCTGCCCCAACCAGCTCTTGGTGGTTGAAATGCTGCAATGTGCTAGTAGAAGGACGTGCGGATGAGCGCAGATGGGCCTTACTTTGGCCAGATTTCGGATGGAGAGAGGTGCTTCCGCTGCGCCCGTATGCTGCGCCTCCTAGAGGGCGCTAAATGCATATTGCACATTCAATTAGCAGGAGCCAGTTCGACCCGCAGACCAGCAGACAGCGAGGCAGGTCTCACCAAGTGAGTGAGGGTAAGAAAAAAAGAAAACAGATTCTGCGGGAAAGAGCCCCGTTCAAAACCAGGGAAGCCAGTCAACTACACCCTGTGAAATGCGGGTTACTAGGAAAGAAAAAAAAGAAAATGAAATGAATTGAGAAATGAAAAATAAAGAAAGTAAGCTGTATGAAGAGGATTATGTAAAAAAACAGCGTCCAGTCAAACGCTAATGACAGTATATGCCAGTAAAAGGAAACAAAATAGTAAAAGCCAGCAAACGAGATGTTGAAGCTATCAAGTTTAAGAAAATTAAAACAAACATGAAAGCAAATTAGCCCTGCAGCAGGCAATACCTGGAAGCCACAGCATCTGCAAGGCTTTTAAACAGAAGTCTCAGAACTGGCCAATCCGATCTATGGTCGCCAAGTGAGTGAGGGTAAGAAAAAAAGAAAACTGATTCAGCGGGAATGAGCACAGTTGAGAACCAGGGAGGCCAGGCAACCTCACCCAGCAAAATGCCAGGTCTCCTACGAGACATGCAGCTATTACACATGCTCCTACTACACACACACACAGCGCTTTGAAGATAATTCTGGTTTTAATGGCAAGCCAGTGTACTTCTCTCCTGGTACTGGAGATGTGGTCAGATCTTTTTATACCCAAGGCTGCTCGTAGGACTTTATTTTGCAAAAGTTGAAGTTTAGACAGAATTGTATTTGATGTGCCTAGCAAGAGAATGTTACAGTAGTCTAATTTTGACAATATGAGTGCCCGGGCAAGTGTGAGACAGTTTTGGGGGGGTCAAGAATTGACGGCTTAGTGCAATGAGTTGAGTTGTGTACGAGGTTGAGGATGATAGGGTGTTAATGTGTCTAGTCGTTGTTAGATTGGCATCTAGGAACACACCCAGTGATTTGGCCTGTTTAAGGGCTGGGATGGGTGTTCCATCAATGGTGATGGCTGCGTAGTCAGGGTGGAGAGTTTTTAGTTAAGAGGGGGAGCCAACAATGAGGATCCTCATCTTTTCATCGTTGAGACACAGGCTGTTTGTGGCCATCCAGTTTTTGATTATGGCATATATCTTGTTGATGGTAATTGTGTCTTGCTCATGGTTGCCCGTAATAGGGACGAGGATCTGACACACGCTCCTAAGACACAAGATCCTACAACAATTGCCCTACAGCACACATTCTTTGAACACATAGGGGGTCATTCTGAGATTGGAGGCAGCCATGATGATATTAGCACCATGGCTGCCTCCAATACCGGGTCCGGGTCCGGTCTGGCTGAATGGGGACTTACCGGGTCATTCCGACCCTGTAGGACCCGGTAAGTCCCCATTCAGTAAACCATACCCCATTCCTATTTGAGCCCCGATAGGGCTCAATGGGAATGAGGAAGGCGCTAATTACGGGCCTGCAAATAGTGGGCCCGTAATTAGCGCCCTGGTCACTTTGCGGGACCCACTAAGGATGTGTTTTCCGACCACACGTCCTTTGCGGTTCCCGCTAAGGGAACTTGGAATTGGGCAGTATGGTTTTACCGGCATCCGTATCCTTACTGGTGCCCAGTAACCCTTACCGCCCAACTCGGAATGACCCCTATAGCCCTACCACATACATAGGCACCTACAACATGCTCTGCAATCACGTACGCAGACCGTATGAGTTTTACAGTTGGTACATTACAAAGTTAACATCTCCTGAAAACTTAAATCAAAAGCAAGTCATACGAACTGTACACACAGCGTATGAGTTTTACTGTTTGTAGATTACACAATTAACATGTCCGAAAAACACACATGAACGGCAAATCAAGGCAGACTTTGATGTGAGTTTTAAAGTGATGGATCTATATATATATATATATATATATATATATATATATATATATGTGTGTTGGCTTGTGGGTTTGTATATGGCATTGATCTTGGGGACGTAACTCCTCATGAACAGTGAGGTCTGGGGTCATGAATTTCATTTTGCATAGAATGTTCTTTATTTCACTGCAGAATTAATGCAACTATTTCTAGCTCGATAGGTGATCCCATTCCCGAGATAATTAATGTTTTGGTTTTCGGCATGCCATCTACATGTCATTTGTAGAAAGTGCTCATCATTGCGCTGTCTGTGCTAAACTGGGCTTCGTTATTTTTTAAAAAAAATGTATTTAGAAGAGAGTTAGTGTGTATTTCTTTTCAATGATTCGTTTTGCAATAAACTCGATACATGTTAATTTCACAAATTATTTGAACACCACATTTTTATTTACCTCTGATTTAAATTCTCACGCACTGTGACTATCATATTTGTATGCTTACTCTGATTATTTGCAGTGTGTGTTTAGCAGCGAAAATGGCCACCATTGCTAACACTGCAAATAATCAGAGTAAGCATACACATATGACATTCATGTGAGAATTTAAATTGGAGATAAATGAAAATTTGGTGTTCAATTAATTACTGAAATGAACATGTACCACGTTTTCCTTTGAGGTAAACAACAATATTTGTTCATCTTTTTCGGTGGAACATGAAAAGAATTCTGAGAATGCACAACCTGGGCGAAGCCGGATACTTAAGCTAATAAAATATATATTTTTCATATGAACTGTACACAGAGCATGTCAGTTTTACAGGTCATACATTACACAATTAACATCTAAAAACTCACAGGAAAGGTAAGTGACATTTGACTTTGATGTCAGTTTTAAAGTGATGGAATATATGTACACTTTCCATACAAAAATGTACACTTTAGGAGGAATACAATGCATGAGCATAATGGAGGTACATTTTATATTAAAACTTTACCCGTCCATTTGTGATATTAACATTGTGTATATGAACACTCATAACACAAACTCTAACTATGCACCCTCTTACAAAGCACCCTTCTACACCACGTGCATATATAACACGCACTATGACATGTGCACCTACCACACACAATCCTATGGCACACTCTTATAAAACATACTCCTATGATGTGCGCACCTATGACATTCACTGCTATTACTCACACTCTTACGACACACACTGTTATCACCCATGCTTCTAACACATGCTCCTACAACACGTGCACCTACAACACTTGCACCTACAACATGTGGACGTCCGACATGTGGACATTTGACATGTGATCCTACGGCACATGCTCCCATAACATGCCATCTGACAAGACACACTCTTATAACACACACTATTATGACAGACACTTATAACACACGCTCCTTGACCACATGCTCCTACACCACGTGCATCTACAACACTTGTACCTACAACACATGCACCCACAACATGTGGACATCCGACAGGTGGATATTTGACATGCGGTTCTATGGCACATGCTCGCATAACATGCCATCTGACAAGACACACTCTTATAACACACACTATTATGGCAGACACCTATAACACACGCTCCTTCAACACAGGCTCCTACAACACACACTCCTTCAACACTGGCTCCTTCAACACATGCTCCTACAACAAGTGCTCCTACAACAAGTGCTCCTTCAACACATGCCCCTACAACACACATGACACACAATCTTGCAACACATGCTCTTACAACACAGAAACTAACAAAATATGCAATTACAAAACAACACAATGGGCCTCATTACACAGATGGCGGTAATGGATTACCGGTAAGGGTACCGGTACCGGTAATCCCTTACCGCCTTACTACGAGGTCCCTTCGCGGGTCCCTACCTTAACGGCTGGTTTTACCAACCTTTAAGGACGGCACCCGCAAAGGGACCTTGGAGGCAATTACGGTACCGCAATTTGCGGTACCGTAATTACTGCCTTCCCCATTCCCATTGAGCCCTATGGGGGCAGAAATGGGAATGGGGAAGGGCCAAGGGTGAATGGGGAATTACCGCCCCGCCAACCTTGGAATGGGGCGGTAATTCCGCCATCCACCATGGCGGACTCAGTAAAATACCGGCGGCAACCATGGGGCTAATAGCGCCATGGTTACCGCCTTCCATGTAATGAGGCCCATACACTTACGGCACATGCTGTTATGCAGCCTGCTCTTATGCCACACACACACACACCTATACTATATGCTCTGAGAATACACACTAGTATTACAACAAACACTTAAAATCAATAATCACATAACTGTAAAATAAAGTTTACATTATTCAATTATTTTGGGTGTCAAGTTCCAAGAGTCGGGTGGATAGACAGCTCAGGTGGAAAAATCAGGAATCATTCTGGGGAAATACCCTGGGGCTATTAAATAATTTTTTTATAGGCATGGCAGTGGTGCAGAATCACCGGCACTCGACCTGTATAAGAAATTAGCATCATCTGCATCCACTTATGGTTCCGAGTTGGGTTGTGTTAATACCGAGAAGATGGACATATATGAACACAAGTTTTGGGAGATCTGGTTGCCCCCAAACCTGCCGTGTATTGATTAAGACTTTGGCAAACAGAGGGATTAGAGTAATATCGGGATGCCCTAACCCATGTTATGTCATTAGACGGGGGAAAAAGCTCCAAATGGCTTCCACTGGTAAGGAAAGTCCTTTTCACCTTAGGAGTGAGAGGCTTGTGGAAAAAAAACGGGGACAAACTAGACTGGCTGCCAAGAGCCTGAAAAAAGATGCAAGAATAAAAGCAGGGGAACAACTGGAGGTGAAAGCACTGTCCCTCAAATTAGGGCCAGATTAACTTGCACTATGTTCAGTGTTTGGGTCTTGAGAAAATTGCACCTGCATACAAAAGATCTTTATATGTTTGTTTAAGTTTGGCGATATTGCAAACAGCATCTTTTACAAAATCTTGGAACAGCACAGAGACGAGGGTTTGGCCCGGTAGGATAGCTCAGGGGCAACGTGCTTGCCTTGGAAGCAAGACGACACGGAGCAGCACAGGTTCAATCCGTGGGTCCGCACTTAGAAATCTATGGGTATTAAGTGTGTTATAAATAACCAATCATATCATATCATATGCCCCATATGTGGGGCAGCAAGGGAAACAACGATGCATTTTCTGTTCATTTGTCCCTTGACTTTAAATTTAAAATGCACTTACCTGAGACCTGTCCTAAGGGAGGCTGGGGTTGGCAGCTCAGATGAGGCCTTGAACTTCCTTAGGTAATCTATGCGTCCCAATGTTGTTTTTGCAACGGAACGTTATGTACATAGGGCATGGTTTCAAAGATTGCAGGCTCCAAGCCAGACCATTACAAGGAAGGCAACAACAGTTGATGAACCCACCTAAAATGTCCATTTCTAATCTCGGTTCGGCATAGTGCTGATGAACTCTGGATATTTGCATGAGGCTGCAATGCTCTCCTCACAAGAAAGCTCTTTTTACTCAATATTTAAAAGGAGATAGATGTACAACTGGAAAATGGGGTTACTATAGTAAGAAAAACGTTTTTATCGATGTATTGATCAATTGATCTTTTATCTGTGCCTTTTTAAAACATTTTTTATAAATGATGCTCTCATATTTAATTGCAACACTTTTAGAATAATCAGCAATATAACATTTTATATATAGTATGTTTTTTGTTGAATGTGGGATTTTGTATTTGAAGGTTTTTATGCTGAATAAAAGTTTGACTGACTGACATAAAAATCACTATTGTTTCAAGACTGACATGTTCCAGACTTTGCCAGTAGTACTGTTTAGAGTTGACTTGCTCATACATTTGTGTACAGGCATTTATAAATGACTTATCAACCTGTGTCACTTTAGACGTCCCAGAGTACACCCCAGAAGCTACTGCAGAGAGGTTAATCTACAGGGAGGGAGGTTGCTTGTCCTGCTATAGCTCTCTACTTTCAGACTTTCCAATTCAGGATCGTATTTCAATGGTGCAAAAGAATATTAACTAAACAACGGTAGGAGTTTGCTGACATTGAGGCATTCCATTATCTGTGGGAGGCTCTTTGGTTAAGCAAAGCCCAGAGACCCTCATCTCTTTATGTTAATCCTATCACAAAAATAGCTGTGAAAGCATGCATAACCTCTGGACAAAGAGAGCCTAACACGCGACCCCTTTCCTTTGACACACATCCATGTCTTTTCAGACTTTAAGAGGTAAAGGATGAGATAATTCACCCAACTTGCCAATCCTTTTGATAAAGGAATCATTAAATGTTTTGAGGCTTGCAAGAGAGACTTTGGTTTGGCTGAGGCAGATAGGTTACAATGTCTTCAGAGAGCTTACATTATCTTCAAGTGAGGCATTGGGATCTGCACCCTTTGAATAGTGTTTCTGCTACTAGAAAGCTGACGACACAACCAATCTGTGAAATCGCACGAGGGGACAAAGGGCCTTATCTCAAAGCTCTACACTTTCAATCAGAACTTTGGTTCAACGTGAACCTAGAAGTACAGAATGGGCTGGGAAAGAGATCTAGATAGGGAGATAAAGGATGAGGAATGGAAATCAATTTGGAATATTGTTAGCAACAGCTTCATCGGTGTGCAGCACAAGGACATAGGATAAAAGCTTGCCTATCAGTGGTATCTGATACCTACACAGTTCCAGATGTTTGATAGATCAAGATTATCCCTCTGTTGGAGTTAATGTGGCAAAGGGGGGATGTTATTCATAGTGAACTTGCAGAAAAACTGAAGATTCTGGGGTGTTTTGTGAAAAGAAATTAGCCTGATCATAGGAACCTCATGGCCTTAGGACCCAGGCGAGTGTGCATGGGCATGTCACTGGTGATGCTATCTATAAAGGGCTGCGGGAAATGTTTACTTGACAAGGAAAATCCTCTTTGTAGGCACCATGGAAAAAGCTGCCAGCTGGGGTAAAGTCGTACGTCCTTAACATATTGCAATGATGGAAAAAGCTATGGACATTCATGTCAAAGGACATGCTTTGTACAATGTGTGTGACCAAACTGCAAATTTATATAATGTCCGGGGCCCACATATCGTACTTCGCAGAGTGTGAGTGGTTACAAACCTGTCCAATTTGATTGAGGGATTTAAATTTGTTTTACATGAAGTCACTCACATAAGAGGTAAAGCTAGATAATAAAAGTGTGGAATAACTAAAACCGCCCTGGGCTAAGGGGAAGCAGTGATGATGTATATTTTCTTGTGACTATGAACAACGTTTTGTCCATCATAGTGGGGTAAAGGAGTAAAGAGCTTGAATAATGGGGAAAATAAAGGGCATGTAAGCTTATGTATGGTCTATGCTATTCTAACTTTGTTGCGGGTAATGTGTTGCCAGCACTGTCCTTTCTTATATAATGCTTTGAACTAAAAATAACTATTTTTAACAGTCTTTCACCAGAGAAAGGAGAGAACACAATGGAGTCCTCTCCATGGCAGAGTAAGCAAATAAATGAAGGTAGAGCCTGTACACACGAGATGTTCTACAAGACAGCAAGTGCTGAAGGGTTTAAATGCAGTGGTTCATTTATACAGTGAAATCTCCACAAACGAGAATGGTAGATGTTTCCTTCAATATTAGCCTAAATATAAATTACACAAGTAAACCCTGTTTTGAAATAAAAGCATAACTGAGGTGGTGTAGGATCAGTGGTGCCAAGTCACAAAGAGTTGCATTTTTGTGTGCAAACTTCAGTACCTGCAAGTTGTGTTTGTGAATATGCACAGCTTACAAGTGCATGCTGATACACCAGCATGAGCACTTGCAACACATGCAATATGGATGTGTTACACTTAGCATATGGAAATGCACCTAATTCACAAACAAAGTTAGGAAAACCTGTGCAAATCCCTGGAAGAGGAAACATGCATGTGAACACTAAAAGTGGAAAATGTCTGTTTTTTCCCTAAAAGAGGTTTCAAACTTTGGGGAAGGTGCAGTTTGCTCATTTGCCCAATTGCAAATACATTTGCATTCATTATAAAATTGGTTTATCAATTGTACCCAATGTATATAAAGGCGTAACTGATATTTAATGAGTCTGGTCGGTCTACCATTTTTCAATCATTTTTTTAAAAGAAAAGGATTTTCAATTGGGTTCATAGTGCATGACGTTGCAATTTATCACATGTATTTACATTACACAAAACATGTAAGTGACAAAGCATGATATGAGATCTGTTAAATCTGTTCTTGACTAAATATGCCAGGGTTTTAAGCAGCAAAGACTAAAGTACATATGATTCATAGTATCTTGGATTTTACATTTTTTGACAATGTCATGTTTACACAATGGAAACAATTTGTATAATACAAGATATTAAAGACGTACTTTTGCATTCCATGTGCGTGAAGAGTTCTTGAAGCTCTACTTCTTTGGATGCTGATGTTATTCCGAATACGAAGATGTTGCAAGCAAACTGATTTGTCAGTGCAGACATATGGGCAACTGTGAGCCCTGAATACATACTAGTCACTATGATGTCATCATCCAGGTTCATTAAGGCATTTACAGAATGTACCGCCAGGCTTTGAGATTTATCCTTAATGGCAAGAAGAAACTAACGTTAAAACATTTTTAAAAATCTATAATATGAACAGTGCAGTGAGAAATAATATTGTGATTAAAGCAGGAAAATATACTTGTGTGATGACTCAGTGACCTTTAGCTGTTAGTCTGTGGCCCATAACCGATGTGTCGGGCCAGCCATCACTTAATAGTGAGAAAGTAATCATCATTTCATCACCATCATTTATTTAGGATTAGCAAGGCTACACAGTTATCAAAAATAAAACACAGATATGTTGCAAACAAAAAATAAATGAATCATTAAAAAGCACACCAAATGATTGCAATTGGAAGATTATAACAAAGTATAAAAGATAACTTAATAAGTCCACACTCTCTATAGATTTGTTATCAAAGTTCTGCACATCCTGAAGATGACATGTAATAGTATTGCTGTGGTTAGGTAATACAAATTAGTCCAGCGCCGGGTGAACCATTGCCATACTGAGAACCCCTTGATTGCGATTGTAAAAATCTAATGTTTTATTCAAAATGACTCCCGGTTTGATCCCTACAAGAAGCATGTGGATAACATGTGATGCAATGTTTATACCTCTTTGATGCCACACAGACAGCAGAGATTCTGATTGTTATTAATCTCCCAATTATGGGTTGCATCCTTAACCTGGAAATAACCAAGCCTCAATTTCAAAATTAAACAACTGTTTTGCAGTCCTAGAAACTCATGTAGTTGAGCATTTTCTGCATGATGTTTCAGATGATTAATCTGCTTATGTTAAACTGGTAACTGTGTTGTGAAAATACTGTTTTAACCCACTGTTCAGGATTGGTTACACCGACTTCCACAAGCTCTAGCTTGTCCTCGATGACTTTAAACAGGTGATCGACATATGCAATTCTACTGACGAAGCCATCCAATAAAACCTTTAAATCTATGGTTCATTGATTGGACATAGACAGCTTATGTCTGTATGTCAATCCTAAGTAAAGTGCATTAAAGTTCAGGATCTAGAGTGCCACATTTGTCTTGGGTCATCTGCTGGATCATTCGGCTGAAGCCCATACACTTCCAACGGTTATCCTCAAATATATCTTACTAATGGTAGACTTTGTCCCCTAACCCAGGCGCACATATAAACCCTTCAAAACAGGATTAGCTTGGCAAAGGTGTTCATGGAAAGGAGGCAGGGTACATGAGTAGCTTACTGAATTTACCCAGAAATTGTATAAGGAAAAGGGCATGCCGGCATTGTGTCTAGATATGGTTGTTCCATGCAGTGTTTGAGCTAAAATTAAGATCTGAATAGTTAGAGTGTAGGAAAATCTTTGTCAGGCAGTCTCACAGACCAATCTGGGAGGCTGCAGGTATGAACATTACACCCTGTGCATAGCCATAACTATTCTTGAAAATGCAAATAACTTGTGCCTGTTCACCGGCCTCTCAAATGTGTATTTCACATAAATACTGTCTTTCTTTTAAAACTATGAATCCTTCATATTGCTAAATAATCCAACTTCTGAAAAGCTGTAGGTTGATTCTGTCAGTAGTTTTATTCTCATTCCAACATGATATCTTAGACTCTGGCAACAAGTATTTTGTACTTTGTGCTCCCTAAAGGCATTCTAAGAGATATGTACCTATAAAATAATACTAATGGGCTCATTGTCGTTGTGGCATCACATGATTGAAAGTCTTAAAAGCCTTGAGTAAAGTTTTTACGAATTTCAATCATGCTATTCCATATTTTCATGCATTTGTATGGCGGAGAAGATTGGCGAAACACAACTAGCATTTCTACCGCCTCCCTTTTTCTCTGCCATACAAATGCTCCAGCATTTACATTGGTACGGATTTTCATGCTGGCGCCAATGCTGGAGATCCCTATGGGGTCCGCCAGCTTTATTATGCACCAGCATAAAGCAGACGCACCGCATAGAGATCTATTGTAAATGTTGCCTGCCATGCTCGCATGTCAGACAATCTTTATTTGTAATTGTGTACACTGCTTACCATGCCCGCATGGTAAGCAATGTTCACAATGAAAATGAAACACTGCCTGGCATGCAAGCATGAGAGGCAACGTTTACTCAGTTTGGACGACGGAGCTCCGTCGTGCAAATGACCCAAATTTGGCAGTGGGGAACCGCCTACATGTATGTCAACACGCAATGGCTCCCCAGCATATTACTAATTTGGAGTACATGAACTCTTAAGTGTTCTTGTGTATGCATCAAATGCTGCATTTTAGACAAACAATTAAGTTACAGTTGTTCAATAATGTGGATCCTTTGTTCTTAAACCTGATTTATAGTGAGTACAAGGATCAGTCATTAGTTGGATATTATTACCTCCAGTTGGAGTGTATGATGATTAGTCATTAATGGTTATATTTCAAACCACCTATGTGATCTGCAAGTTGCCCATGTCAATCAGTAATCGTTACAGCAATTCATATCCTTTATGCACTGAAGTTCCTTGTTGTGCCTGTTCAAGACTGTCACAGTGTAGGTTAATTTACCAGTTGAAACGCAGTCAATTACTAAGTCTCCTACATAGAGACTTCATGCCACAAAGCGTTCATCTTAAATTGATTTAGGTCGAGCAAATCAAGGAACTTCAGAGCATCTGATGCAACTAATTAAAAACACCCAAATAACAAAACTATATACTTATACTTTTGCAGTCTGCCCACTCATAGCACTTTCTATGAGTACATATGGTATAGAGAGTTGAAACTAGTAGGAGTAATACAACTAAAATTGAATTCATGATCCAAAATTTCAAGCTCAGAAATACTGAGGAGGGAAGAATATTCTTGCTAATGTCAAATCCATTTTTTCAGCTAGAGAAAGTCAAAAATGCGAACAATGACATGACTACGCTACCTTTCAGGAGTATTGCTGACAGTTTCTGAATCTCTGAAGCACACTATGAATGATAACATATCTACCAGGATGCCATGCATGTTTTCCATGTACATTGATAGCACTTCAGATTTTCTCAGGTGGTAAAGAGGTGCACGACTCTAGAAGCTGGAAATCTTTTGGAACAACAGCTGATTGAGGATTCTTTTATGTGGCACACAGTAGAGTCTACTTATTATGTTTGCATTCATGTGCTAAGTCTAGAATATGGACTACTACAAGATTATGGATTGGATCAACACCAATTCACAGTCAATCAACCCAGTGGAAAAGTTAGTATCCGACTGCAGAATCATATGGAAAATAGCAATTGTTGTGTAGACAAGACTGACTTGTATCAGATACCTGCCTTTGAATGTCCAAATCTTTACAATAGGACTCTCTCCATCCCTCAATCTATGAAAAGTCTGAAGTTATGGAAATCTAAATGGTTGGAGTCTGGACTGAACAGCTTTAAAAAAGATTAAAATTCAGAAGCAAAAAGGACTGAACTAAGAGGAGAAGCTACACCATTTTTTGGATGCTTCAGGTTCAGATTGGTGGATTTAGCCTACTGTGTACAAGGCTAACTCCACCATGCTACAATGTGGTTCCTCTGCTGGGAATAAGCAATAATTGACTTGAATTCTTATGGAGTTACCCCATCAAATACAGTCTTAAAGTAGCTTCTAGAATGGACTTCACCTGGTTCAAAGAGACCCTAAACTGAAAACTATCACCTACTGCCAAATAGAGACTCAACAAAAATTGATCCTGAGAGAGAGCGCAAATAAACCAGTCATTGAGCTAAAAGTAAAGGTGAGCGTGTTGAAAGTGAATACAGGCTGTAACAGTAGCTTAAACATATTTTATTTATTTATTTACAGCATTTGTTACATGCCCAAACCCGTAGGTATCATGGCATAGGTTACATAAACATGCTTATCTGTTTAGGTAGTTACAGTACAGGCAAGGTTAGAAGCAAAAATGAGTTACAATACAGCCACTACAGTTTGGGTTGCAAGGTAGTTACAGTACAGGCAGAGCATTCCAACATACAGTGAAGGCAGTGTTCTCACAGTGGCATAGTGGAGACATTATTAGTTGACATTTGTTAAGGAGTCATGTTTTGAAAAGACTCTTAAAGCGCTGGTGGGAAGGCTCCTTTCTAATGTGAATGGGGAGGGAGTTCCAGATCTTTGGTGCAGCTACTGGGAAACTTGTGCCCCCTGCCCTAGAGCTTTTGAACCTTGTGACAAATAGGTGTGTGCTGGAGCCCGATCTGAGGGATCTGGGTGCCCTTTTTTGGGTGACACAGTTATTGAGATAAGAGGGGGCATCATTGGTGATACATTTGTGACTGATGATAAGAGTCTTAAATAGGATTCTAGCTTCGATGGGTAGCCAGTGTACTTCCCTCCTGATGTGAGAAATATGATTGTTTCTTTTTGAACCAAAGGCTGCCCGCAGGGCTTTGTTTTGTAACAGTTGCATTTTCGCCAAATTTATGCTTGTGGTTCCTAGTAGGAGGATAATGCAATAATCCAATTTCGAAATTATAAGGACTCAGGCTAGGGCGAGGCAGTTTTGTGGGGTAATAAATTGGCAGCTCAGCATGATGAGTTTGGCCATGTAGGCCGTAGAGGAAGAGAGGGCACTGATGTGTTTGGTCATAGTAAGGTTAGAATCTATATAAACACCCAATGTTTTGACCTGTTTGAGTACTGGGATGGGTGTACCATCAATGGCTAAATAGTTGGCGTGAAGAGTTTTTAGTCGGGCTGGGGGACCTACAATGAGGATCTCAGTTTTTTCGTCGTTGAGGCACAAACAGTTGGAGGCCATCCAATTTTGAATGATGGCACAGATCTTGTTAATGGTGGCAGAGTCTTGTTCATGGTCACCTGTGATGGGGATAAGGATCTTTGTGGCGTCAGCAAAATTGGTGTAGATGACTCCCATGGCATCAAGGGCTGCAAACAGAGGTTTTGTATATGCATTGTATAGGGTGTGAGATGAGCAAGAACCTTGAGGGATCCCTAGGGGTTCTAGGATAGGGTCAGCATCGTCATCGCCGATGAATACTCTCGAAGTATGTTCTGATAGGAATGACTTAACCACTTCAGTGAAGAAGCTGAAGTTTTCTGAGAGAGCATTGCGTAGTTTGTCATGGTCCACCAAGTGAAATGTTTCAGACAGTTTGTGTAAGAGAAGGATGCACAGTTTCCCAGCATCTCTTATGATATCCATTTGGATTATGAGGTCTAACAAGGTTTTTTCTGCGCTGTGCTAAGGGCAGAAGCCTGATAGTCTGGCTCCTAGCAAATGGTTGCTTGCTAGATACTCTTGGACTTGGGTGTAGGCTATTTTGTCGACTATTTTTAGCAAGAAGGGCACTGTGATAATGGGTCGATAGTTGGTGGGTATAGCCGGGTCCAAAGAGGGATTCTTAAGAAGTGGGGTTACCCAGGCTTCTTTGATACTGGCGGGGACAATGTTGGTTATGAAGGAGGCAATAATGAAGTTGGTAATGATAGGTGCTAAGGTGGGGGCACAGAGTTTGACTAGGCGTGCAGGGAAGCTATCGCCTTTACAATTGGAGGGTTTCAATGTAGAGATGATGTTCAGGACCTGATCCTGGGAAACCACGGAGAATTTAAAATGGGTGGCTGTTTTTCGGCTCCGACATCAGGCGCGAGGGAAGGCATACTTTTGCCGGCCAATAGTTCCCTTTTCAATAGAATTTTCTTTTGTAGAGCAAGGATTTTAGAGGAAGGTGCATTCTGGATAGTAGTACACCAGGCTTTACTTGAGTTAATGGGGGTGGTGGAAGGGATGGGGGCTTCCAGTCTCTCTAAGTACAGAGAATAGTTCTTTGGTGTTAGAAGAGGCTTTATTTATGCAGGTATTCAAACAATTTGCTTTGCGCGTTATGACAACTGATTTATAGGTTTGTAAAATAAATTTATAACGGAAACTGTTGGGCTAGTTTTATACAGAGGGGCAGGGAATATGTGGCTACTCACTTTGAATCTCAATAACTTTCCAATTATCTTTGTTGATGAGGATATGGAGAGGATATGGATCTTCATATCTTGCAACTGTACACAGTATGGTCAATCCATGAGATGCTCCATCGCCAACATTTGTGCTAGGGTCACCATTTAATATTTTTTTCAGTAATAGGGACTGAATAAAAGAGAATGATACATGATGGGACGAAGCCTGCTGGTTGTCCTTTCTACAGCCATTAAACACCACTTCCACAATTCGTACCTTGAGCCAACCCTTTTGATCACAGAACCAGATGATTTTAAATCTTTTTTTCCTAGCATATCTTGAGAATCATTGACATAGTGGTGCTAATACAGAATTAATTGATAGGAACCTAAGACAATGGATGTTTTGTATTCATTTTAGAACCAGAGGTGGACTAGGAACCAAAAGAGGCCATGAAAATAATTTTTTCGAAGTGGCCCCATATTACACATTTTCAGCAAGCCCAACCCTTTTCCTATGGGAACATTCGGAAATAAAATAGGTCACCACACAAAAGAGGCCAGGGGTACAGAGGACCACCGGGGAAATCTCCATAGTTCCCTATAGGACAGTACACCATTGCTTATGACCTAGAAATCCTAGGTTCTAAGTGACAATTGGTACAGGAAATTGTGCATTACAACCCTATTTATGCAAGTGCATCTTTACAGTAAAACAAGAGATGTTGTCCACATTGAGAATGCAGGTAGATTTGTATGATCCTAGGGGAATGCTCATCTGTGTTGCAAAATCTGTACTTCTTGGAGGATGCTGGTTTCAGTCAAGCTGTCTGCCTGAATAGCTTTGTAAACCTAAATATTTAAGATTAATCAAGAGCATAGAGTCAAGCATGGCATATAATGATCACAGCGGAAGCCTTAGCTGTGGTCACTAAAAGCTACGCTCCTCATTCGTGAAGCATTGTCAAGATTACAATATCCTTCTCGTTTCATATATAAAGAGTAGAGCTGTTTTTCATAACAGCATATGTATAATATCTGCCACAGAGTTAAGCTCCTATTCAGCCAAGCTGTGTTGCCTCCTGCATCCCAGTCTTTGGAATTCTTGTTGTATCCATGAAGGGCAAAGTAAAGAATGCAAAGACCTCTAATTCTCTCAGTGCAGCCTAGAGGAATCCTCCTAAAAAAACCGCCTCAGCTGACTAGATGACTGATAGGCAAATGGGAGTCACAGTGGGATTTAAGCAAGCAGGGAGAGCATATGTTAGGGGAATGCTCATCTGTGTTGCAAAATCTGTACCTCTTGGAGGATGCTGGTTTCAGTCAAGCTGCCTGCCTGAATAGCTTTGTAAACCTAAATATTTAAGATTAATCAAGAGCATAGAGTCAAGCATGGCATATAATGATCACAGTGGAAGCCTTAGCTGTGGTCACTAAAAGCTAGGTTCTTCATTCGTGAAGCATTGTCAAGATTACAATATCCTTCCCGTTTCATTTATAAAGAGTAGAGCTGTTTTTCATAACAGCATATGTATAATATCTGCCAAAGAGTTAAGCTCCTATTCAGCCAAATTGTGTTGCCTCCTGCATCCCAGTCTTTGGAATTCTTGTTGTATCTATGAAGGACAAAGTAAAGAATGCAAAGACCTCTAATTTTCTCAGTGCAGCCTAGAGGAATCCTCCTAAGAAAACCACCTCAGCTGACTAGATGACTGATAGGCAAATGGGAGTCACAGTGGGATTTAAGCAAGCAGAGAGAGCATACGTTAGGGGATTTTACCTGCAGTTTTGACATATGTATATCCTTGAGGCATTCTGTGGTAAAGATGGGGTGTACTGTATGCTGCTTCAATGGCTTCAGATTTTTTTTAAAGGTAGAAAGGTAGTGCTTTGAGGTTTCCTTCTCAAGCAAAGAATCCGAGTAGCTTGCAACATATTCTGGCATGTAAGTTTTGGTAAGAGGGAAGGGTAGCAGCAGTTATGGAAAACCTAAGAGGTCAGTATTTGCTGCACTATTGGAAGCGGAATACCAAGAGCAGCAGTGTGCTTCACCGGGAAAGCAGATTTTGCTGTAACCATCAAATTGTCTTACATAGAGGGTTCAAAAGCACCCTTGACCTTTTTCTTTTAAAGCAAAGTGAAGGAAAGGCTGGAATATGCACCTGGCAGGTCTCTGTACTCTTCACACACACACGCACGTACGTACGTACGTACGTACGTACATACGTACGTACGTACGTACGTACGTACGTACGTACGTACGTACGCACGCACGCACGTACACACACACACACACACACACACACCATATCAAAAGTGGCAGAGTTATGGCCACGGGCACAGTGGGTTCTTCTACAGATCATGTGGGGGTGTTGAACATCTGAGAAGAAAGCTGAAAATGAGACATAACAGTCCTATTTTGGTACTTGCAAAAAAGCTCAGATGGGAGCAAGTGGGGAAATGACTGCTTGTGTCTTGGAGCGGAAATGGCTAACCTACAACGTATGGTGGTCTATCTGCTGTGAGCCTTTGCAGACATGCAGCACTATAGGCTCCTCTTCTAGCTTACAATGCCTTGGTTTCCCACAAATTCCTTTAACAGCCCCACCCTGAACTGCTATCGCAATGCAAAATTACTGGAGTTGAGGCCACGCTGTGTGGAGGGGACCCGACGCCCGAAGATTGCCACAAAGATTCTTGACTTGATCCAAAGATGGTGCTGGGAGCTGCTGCGCCCATGCTCCTGGCCTCCTTCCAGGAGAGCATAGAAACTACCAGTTCTGCATGCTATTGGGTGTGTGGGGTAGTCCTGATTAAGTGAAGATTGGAGAGACTGCATTTGAGTCTGGTGTGGGGTTGGTGCAAGTGGGCTACAAGACACCTGAGCAGTGAAGACAGATGATGTCCTGGAATTACTGGGCTGACAAATCAGGACCACTGGGCTCAGTGGTACCAATCCAAGCTGGTCAGTGAAGAAAAGAATGCAGCAGTGACAAGGACAGTAGGAGCGGGTGAGTCAGATAAGTGAGGGGTGGCTTGGATACTATGCCCCCTTGACAGTAGTACATACTGGCAAGGACCAATGTCCTCTCACGGTGTAATAGTACTGAGGGTCTTACTCACAAGAAGCTGCACAGGGGCTTTACTTTCACCCCGCTCAATGTGCTGGCCCTTGCATGATTTAACATACAGTTACCAGGGATGCTATCACCTGAAGGATTTCATTACTTAGGTATGGTGAGGTGGAATTGGTCAGGGACCTCACTTTGCAGAGAGCCATTGGCAGTACACCACAGAGTAAAATAGTACAATCTGTCCATGTCAGTCCACAGCAGGGATCCACCATGGGAATTGCTTTAAGGTACTACAGTGTCAGGAATGGCGCTACAATAACCAGATATCTAGCATCAGCATCAATGCCACTTTCCAATGGCTTCTTTAGAGCAAACAAAATGACTGAAAATCTTAACCACATGCGTGAGTAGGATTGTGCAAGGAAGGCATGGTATCAAAGTAAGACAGACACAAGTGACCACAGTTTAAGGGTGTTTATTCAACTTCAACAAAGGGGTTATCAACTCCTATCTAATTCGAAATCTACAGATGGGAGCAAGCTACGACCATCAAATAATAATAATGCAGTCCTGGTGAAGTCTCATCAAAATAAAAGGGCCTATAGTAAAAAACCTATTGCCAATCCTTACCGCTAAATACAAATAGTGTGGGGTAATGTTCATGAAGAAGAAAGAAGTGTTCATAAAATGATAAGTCAGGATGTTAAGGCCGTTGGCCTGCCTTCCGCAAGTTATAGTACAGGACAAGCACGGGATATAGAATATCTTTTCTCGGGTGACTCACGATTCACCCGGATTCCCCTCAGCCAGGCTTTTTCACTGTTAGCCTCCCTCAGCCAGGCTCGGACCAATTTCAGTTTGTACTAGCTATCGAAGACTTTCAAATGTGCACTGGGTTTTGCTTGACCTGTTGCAGTACCACTTCGATTTCACAGTTCACAATTTTACACTCTCAGTTGGATACCTAACAGAGACCTTTGAATGAGCACCCACATGGTGCCGGACCACTCTGTTTATCTGTTTATGGTATCTATCTTGGCTTCAAAAGTTCAGTCACTCCTTGGATGATCAATATTATTTGCGTCGCTCATCACATACGCCTCACACTCTGTTCTTTGCAGATTTGTTCATACAATGTTGCCGCTTGTGACCTTGGATCTAACACAGACTGGTCTGCTATCAGTCTCCCTGACTCACCGGCTGTGCTGACTTTGCTTGCGCTGCTTTGTGGTAGGAGCCAAGGACAGCACCATGGCGGCAATCGCACCTCCCCGCTTTGTCTATCGATGCGGGAGGACCCCGGGTACCTTCGACACAATATACACCTTTCTTCAGCGTTAATTCCTGGTCTTATGTTTCTTATTCTCATTCTCGAGGGCGCGTGAAAGAAGTGGTTTGTCTCGGAAAAGGTCAAGGGTACTTCCCTCCTTCCAATTCCCTCTGGTCTTGCTGTCTTTCTCTTCAAATTAAACTGCCATCTTGGAACTGCTGCTTCCTCGTGTGTTGTGCCTTGCTCAGAGTGTGCTTTCATACTCCGCCTTTTATCTGTGTGGGGAAGTGCGATTGAAGTCAGGTGTGTGTAATTATCAGTAATTGACTGACTCTGCTGACCCTTGTGTTAGGACATGCCAGGTACATGGCTTGGGTGTTAGTCTGTTTTCTC
The DNA here is from genome assembly GCF_040938575.1 of Ambystoma mexicanum. Lineage (NCBI taxonomy): Eukaryota > Metazoa > Chordata > Amphibia > Caudata > Ambystomatidae > Ambystoma > Ambystoma mexicanum. The sequence continues at coordinate 1,161,778,095 of NC_090937.1, forward strand.
TCATAGTGAGCTGTACATGAGAAAGTGTTTGTGTCGGGAAAGGGGGGAGGAGGCTGTGTTCCTAGGTATTCTACCTGGTAGGATGGGAAAAGGTGTTATAGGAAAGGGGATACCGTGTCTCACCATCGGGCTTCCCACTCTCACTCCCACTCCCCAAAGACCCCTCATCTAGGTGATCCTCCCGCACTGGTCCACCCCCAGGAACTGGATCCAAAAGCGATTGCCGTGTCCTGGCCACCTGGATGAGAGATCCCAAGGGACTAGCAGATGAGACACCTTCTGGTTTCTCACAACTGGCACTGAAAAGTGTTGCACACCCTGAGGCATGTCTAGCTTGATTCAATATGCCCTCATACTAATGGACACTATCTACCGGTTACTCACAGGCCCATAATTCAGGTATCAGTTGAAAAAACATGGTGGGCTCCCCAACCACGGACTTCAGACTGCATCTCTGGATGGGCCTGGATTAGTTGGCGCACATGAGAGGAAGAAAGCATTATATGGGTGATCTGAAGGAGCTGGGATACTTTAGCTTCAGCATCGCCAGCTGGTGATTATCGTCATGCATATATTGTGGTTTCATTAAAAAACAATGACAACACTAAGTTCCTGCATAGTAGGTTTCTTCATGGGGAAAAATAGAACAGTACATGTGGATGGGTAGGGGTTATAGAAGAGTGGCAAAGGGCAGGGGTGGCTGTGGGCAGAAGGTCACCGCAGGGACCACCATTTAAAAAAGGCATAAAGAAACATACCCCAAAGCAACGTTAGAGCTAATCAATATCTCCTCTATCTTATTACTAAACCAACACATATTTGCACTTGCAAATTAGTATCTTATATCTGCATAAATAGTAACACATTGGGAATTCTCTCACTCTCTTGTTTACCATGTATGTATATTTATTCCTTGTAGAGGTAATACACAAGCATTAGAAATAGTATAGCCAAACAATATATAGTTCCCAATATTAGCAATGAAGTAGTTCAGTATAACCAGCATCCTACCCTTCCATTCACTTCTAAAATGTTAAAGCTTCCTATAATCAAGCATACTCACAATCATGATGCTGTGGGGGATGGCAAGATAGGGGACAGGTGTGGTCATGCAGACCAACCCCTGAATAACCCATTAGGTGGAAAGGGTAAACAAAAATAAATATTGTGTCCTGGATAAAAAAAAATTACAGGAAAAGCATTTTAACCCCCCCCCCCCTAAAATGATTAATCTTATCCTTCCTGTGTGCTTTGGTGAATCCACTTATTCTAGCCACAGTACACGGGCAGTAAAAGCTATCTGTAGGACCTGTGCTGAAACTCAGAACCACACTAAGCTCAGTGAGCCAGCAGTACAGAGAGGTTTGAAAGGTTTGTTTAACAAAAATACATCATGGTGTCTTTTAATGGTGTAACATGGAAAAGAAAACTATATTTATATTTTGCTAAAATGAGTAAAAGGCTTAATTCAGCCCCTAAAATATTGAAACAGTCAACAAATTAGAATTTGGAAAAATTGGCAAATATGCACGTTTTTAGTCCCAGGACCAGTGCACTGCCTCAGGGTGAAGTCACCTGAAAGCTGTTAGCTTCTCGTTTGCAAAGCAGTTCAGCTCTGTAATTAAGTTTTGCCTCCACATTATTGAAGCAGGCATCAACAATCGGGATTTGGAAAAATGAGCAAGGTGCCTTTTCTAGGCCCTGAAACTAAACCTACAGTCAAGGGCTAGCCATTAAATTAGCTGCTTGCTCTCTCATTCAGGCATTAAAGTTCTGTGGGACCAGCTTGGTTCGCCACACTGTACCTCAACCTGGATACAGCGTAGTGTGGCCTCTGGCTGCTTTTGTGAAGTGATTCCCTTGCTGTCTTGTACAGCTGGTTTATAAAGGATTACAATCTCCCCTTCAGCTCATTTGCTCCACCCCTGTTAGCCAATCCAACCCTAGCAAGTGGGTGTCATTGATTTCATGAACTGCACTGGTTTGTCCTGTTAGTTTCCATTGAATTAAAGCCAATTTCAAATGGTAAGCTGAACACAATTGTGTTCCAGCTTGGAAACCCAAGACCACTGTCACACATCCCAGTCTCTTAACAACTGTCTTGGATAAATAAAACTGAACGGCAGCTCCGTTGCTCACTGAAGAACCATTGCTGGCAGCTTGATCTCACGGATTCTTTACATGTGTTTTACTAAACACTGACAAATCAATAGAAAGGTTCTACACATATGTGACATGTCTTGGATTGAGAGCTGATCAAATAAAAGGTATATTTATGCAGTGTATGTCAATCCTAGTAAGGCTTGCAGTTGTTTCCTGTCTCCCTGAGAACTGAGGGTATCCTTCAGGCTTAGGTTTCCCTACCTGAATGAAACTAAGGAAAGTGTGAGTCAAAGAGTTCAATTTAAAAGACTGTTTGTGTCCAACATCTATACTTGTCCTCACAACTAAAATGAAATAAAGTGTAAGGATGTCAATAACAAAAGAAATTGTGCCTCATTACGAGTCCAGCGGTAGCCTCCCTGGTAAAATCGGCAGGCTGCTGCCGGACTCGTGCATTTTTCCAGCACCTGGCTCCACGGAAACAACAGGGGATTACGACCCCGGTGTTCCTTGAAGTCAGGCGCCGGAAAAATGTAAATCCCCATTCCCATTTGTGTCCTATAGGACACAATGGGAATGGGCATGAGGGAAGCACCGACACCATTAATAACGGTGCCGGTGCATCCTGAGAAGTCTGCGAGCGGCTGCCGCTCGGCCCGCCACCCGCTCGCAGACCCGTAGTGTGCCGGTCCGATAACAACAGTGCCGGTACGCTTACCGGCACCGTTGTTACCGGACCAGCACACTTGTAATGAAACCCAAAGTGCTTAACTCAAAGTTCTGAGCTTTTTCCAGCTCTCAGCTCCCCACGTGTAAGAAAGTTCTACAAAAAGATCTCAAGATAACCTTTCTCCAGTTTAAGGTAATACAGCTCCAAACAATCTTTGGGGTTCCCTTCCCCAAGTTCCAAACACCACAGTTCAAAATGAAAAGAGCTTGAGGCTCTGTACTCAAGACAACACATGTGGTTTCACAAGTCTCAGGGTTCCCTACCCCAAGACTTTATCTTCGCCACTTATACTTGTTTCAGTGTTTCCATGAGATTTGAAATAACTCAAGGTCCAATTGACCCTTCTTCTGGTTTAACTCACCAGTTCGCTTACAGTGCTTTTGATTAGTTTGTTTCACAATGTCTTTGCTTTTCAGAATTCAGGGCTCAGTGGTCTAGGTGCAGTTGTCAGACCACACAGTCTACCCATCACAAGTCACGCAAACAGGATCCCTGGCTCTTCAGCCCACACAGATTCTTTGGTGCTGACTTCTGTGCACCAAATCGCCTTCACTTAGTTCCACTATGTAGGCCTCTTGGCTTTATGTGTTCTATTACACTCCTGTGGCTTCCCTTTGTCAGCCTGCTGGCTCTGCCATCATGTGTCACACACGCCTTGCCATTAATTGGCCAGGCCGCAGTCTATGCATTCATAAAAGTTCACTTTGGGGTATTTTGTTCCTGCGCCACACTCTTGTGCTCTTTTCTGTCATTTACTTTCACACGCGCACTTGGGCGGTTTCTATTGGTTTGTTTCGGCCATAAGGTTTGATTCCATTTAATATACAGTGTGTTTAGTTTCAGGGTTTCAATCATTCGTTGTTCAATAAATTCAGTATTCAATATGCACTCATGTTGCTTAATTCTAAGTTTCTATTCAGTTCAGTATTCAATGTGCATTTATTTTGTTCAATTTAAAGATTCCATTCAGTTCAGTATTCAATGTGCATTTATTTTGCTCAATTTAATGTTTCCGTTCAGTTCGGCATTTAATATGCTTTTATTTTGCTTAATTTGATGTTTCCATTTAGTTTGGTATTCAATAGGCATCTGTGTTACTTAATTTGACGGACCGTTACTTAAGCGCCCTCCCAGACAGTCAATGGATTCAGGCGTCTCCTCTTGGTGGCTCCCGCTGCTTCCTCTGCACTTCTGAGTGTGGGAAGTCCACCGCTACGAGCCCAGCTCGTCTGCCGTGTGCTTCCCTCTGCACGCCGGCAACCTGATGCCGCTTCTCATGGCCTTTCCCATAGCTCCTTCTGCATGCCCAGTATTTCAGAGGCTTACAGACTTGCGGCAATGGCATGGCCCTCTCTCTCTGGGTCCCGCAAGTTCTCTGGGATATATGCCGGCATCCTGGCTCCGTCTACAGTCCCACCACGGCTGCCTTGTTTTCCAAGGGACTCTGCTGGTCTCCCCCACAGAGGCCTCCCTGTTGCTCCTCTTGATGTTCTCTGTCTCTTAATTGTATACAACTGCAACCCCTTAACATGTTGCAGATGTGCTCTCTCACTTGGATCTGTCTGACTTTGATTAAGGAGACATGCCTGACTCTTGCAACACTTGGCAAACTTCTTCTTCATCCACAGTACTAGAGTGGTGAAATGCTGTTCACTACTCTTAGTCGCCTCTTACTCGTCTCAGTACTGTAAAGTGTCATATGTGGGGAAATGAGGGGAACAGCTTTATAGAAACTCATAAATGTTGGCGGAGGGTTAGGTTGGTGCTCACCCGCAAAAGGGGGATACTATGTCTCGCCTTTGTGTACCCCACTCCCAATCCCCAAGGACCCTCCACCCAGGTGATCCTTCCTCATTTCTCCAGCGCCATGGTTGGGATCAAAGAGCGATGGCCACCTGAGAAGAGGATACAAGGGATTTAGAAGTGGGAATACCCTCAGGTTTCTCCTAAAACCCAGGAACAACCAATAAAGCTAACTCAACTGACAGTGGCCCAGATCCATGCAACTAGACAAAATCAGGACGCATCAGATGACCCAGCTACTAAAAGCAACCTCCAACAAAAGGTTTGTTTGTTTGTTTGTTTTTATTACTTATATTGCGCACCAGACCCAGTGGTAACCGGGCGCATTTTATAAGACAACTTAAAGCTTAGTTACAAGATCACATGGCAAATAGAGCAACAAGAAACATATAACGTAATAATATACAACAAAATATACAGGAATATACAGAAGGCGAAAATGAGGAAGCATGTATTTACAGTCCTAATCAGAAACTCCTAGGGATTGACTAAGTCCAGGCAGTGGATGATCTATTGTGTGTCTGCATTTTTGATCCACGTTATGAGGTTGTGTCGGAAAGTGAGGTAAGGTTGGTCAGTCTTCAAGGTGGATGGTAGGGAGTTCCAGAGTTGAGATGCTTTTACCTGAAAGCTGCAGCCGCCGACTTTAGTCAATTTAACTCTAGGTATAGATATGTTTTGGAGTTAGCAGATCTGGTGAGTCTTATTGGTTTTGATCTCGTGAATCTCACAGATAGGTACTGCAGTGCGGCGTTAAGGCATTTGTGGACCAATGAGGCGACTTTTAGTTGGATTTTCTCCTGAGTAGAGAGCCAGTTATTGGCTTGTCTGAATTCGGTGATGTGGGCTCGCCTGGGAATACTAAGTGCTGCTCTAAGCGCGTTGTTCTGCAAAATTTGAATTCTTTTGATAACTTCCTTATTAGCCCCAATATAGAGCGAATTGCAGTAGTCCAGCTATGATAACACGAGCGCTCTCGCAAGTGTGATGCAGCTATTGTTTGATAGGAAGGGTTTGCCTGCTCTTATCAATTTACAGGTGTAGGCAGTTGCAGAAGCCATCGCATTGACCTGCTTGTTGAAAGAGAGGGTGGAGTCCAGGTGGAAACCCAGAGTTTTTACTGCGTGGGCGGTTGTAATTTGGTTGTTGTCAATATTAAAAGAGGAGTAGTTGAGGCCCAGTTTTTTGAGGGTGGGAGGTGTGCCTAGGATGATGATTTCAGTTTTGTCATCATTCAGGCATAGTCCGTGAGTGGCCATCCATGCCTGGATGATGAGATACACTCTGTTCACCAAGGCCAAATCCTTGTCGTAATCACCGATAAGTGGTAGGAGAATCTGAGTATCATCTGCATTAGTGTAGGTGATACCAAGAAGGTCCAGATCCTCGAAAAGGGGCTTAGTGAAGATGTTATAGAGTGTAGGAGAAACACAAGATCCCTGGGGCACACCACACGTGATGGGATGGAGTCTGCTGCCGCAGTGGTGGAGAAGACTCTCATGGTCCTGTTATTGAGGAAGGATTGGATCGAATTTGTGGCTTCTTCTGAGAAATGCGAGGCTATATCCAGGTGCCTACAAAGGACCTTGTGGTCAACAAGGTCAAATGCAGCTGATAAGTCCAGGAGGAGGAGTAAGGCTGGTTTGCCTTGATCCCTTAGCTCATCAATTTGCGCCTTTAGGTCTAAGAGGGCAGTTTTGGTCCCATGCTGGGGACAGAAGCCAGACTGCCGTACTCCTAGCAAACTGTTGGTTTCAAGGTGTTTCTGTATTTGTGAGTACGCCACTTTATCTATAATTTTTAAAAGGAATGGCACAGTAGTGATTGGGCGGTAGTTCGTGGGTATGGCAGGGTCTAGCGTCTGTTTTTTAAGCAATGGGAGTACCCAAGATTCTTTTAAGTTACTAGATATGGACCCTGTTGCGAATGAGGCGTTAATAAGTTTTGAGATAAAGGGAGCCAGGTCTCTAGCTGCGTCCTTTATCAGTTGGGCTGGACATTGATCCCCCTGGCAGTTAGATGGTTTGAGTGACAATATGATTTTTTCTGTCTCAATAATAGATACTTTAGAGAACTTGAAGCGAATATTGTTGATGTTATTTTTAGGAGGGGTGATAGCTGTTTTGGGCTTAGTATCGAGACTGAGCGAGGATTTTTTCGTGGCAATTTTAGATTGAAGAGTTGTCACTTTGTTAGCTAGGGCTTGCTGAATGTTGGTGCACCATGTTTTATCTTTGACACAGTTGTCAGGCACTGGGATGGGGGATTCTATTTCCTTTAGGATAATGAAGAGTTCCTTCATGCTAGAGTTGGCTTGGGCTATTCTAGTGTTGTAAGTTTCCCGTTTAGCCGACAGTATTTCCTTTTTGTAGAGGGTAGATATATCTCTCAGGGTGCTCTTATTTTCTTCTGATGGTTGCAGTTTCCATGCAACCTTGCATTGTCTTTTTTTGGTACGAAGAGTTTTTAGATGGGGGGTGTACCAGGAGTTGAGGTGGGCTTTGGGTTTGCTGCGTCTCACTTTGAGTGGTGCAATTATGTCCAAGGCAGAGGACATAACTTTGTTGTACTCATTCACTAGAGTTTCAGGGTCCAGGTTATCTGGTAGTGAATTAAGTGTGGGGAGGATGAGCGGGAGTAGGTTATCTGGGGTGATGTTTTTCTTGTTCCTGGTCGGGATGGATGGTGCTGGCTGGACTGAGGTAGAAGTAGGTCTGACCGTTTCTAGAGCAAATGTTATAAGGTGGTGGTCTGTCCAAATTAGTGGGGAGATCGATAGGATGGAGGCATTGCAGTTATGGTCTGCCACCCAATCAAGTATTCTACCCTTGTTGTGGGTTGGGTGAAGTACTTTTTGTGAGAAGCCTAGTTCAGAGAGTAAGTTAGCCACTCTGCTTGCCTGTGAGTCCTTTTGGTCATTGAAGCCTAGGTTAAGATCCCTTAGCAGGATGACTTGTGATGATTGTTTTAGGTTATGCGATAGAATGGTAGAGATGTCCTCCTCAAAGGTTCCAATAGGGCCTGGCGGTCTATAAATAAGGTGGATGGTGAGGGTTTGGGAGTTGTTAATAACTAGTTTAGCAGTTAGGCTTTCACATGATTTAGTGTCATTCGAGGGAGCCAGCCTGGTGGATAAGTTGGATTTAACAATAAGGGCTATGCCACCTCCACGGGCTTCGCCTCTGTCTGCTCTTAGGATGGTGTAGCTGATTCCGTGATGGCCAGGAAGTCAAGGTTTTCGGTCTGGATAAGATCAGCAATTTCAATGGCATGAGCAATCAAGGACCTAGCATTAATTAGTGTACCTTTTAGGTGTGGGCTGGTGGATGGGGATGTGCATATCTTTTCTTGGGTCGTGACAGAAGTGTGCATACGTGCATTCTGTGTCTTCAGGTTTAGGCTGTATGGTCTTTCTATACCCCTATTAGGTGTGGGTTTGCTAGGGTTAGATGCTGTCAGTGTTCTGGCGCGTGGTTCATAATGTTTTGCAAGTCTGGCTCCGGAGTCTAGTATTTCTAGATATGGTGTTGCATGGTTTAGATTCGAAGGTCCTATATTGTTGAGGTTCTTCAGTTTGGTCATTACGACTCATCAATGGTTGGGGCTGAGTCTGTGTCATGGCAGGGGAGTGGGCTGAGCGTTGAAGGGTAGTGTATTCAATGGTGGGGGTGAGTCTAAGTATGTAGACTAGGAATGTTGTTAATGTGAGAAGGGCGAATGTGGCTTGTAAGGTTTGCATCTTGTGGCGTCACCGTGGAAAGGTGGCAGTTCGATCCAACATGAAGCTATGTATTCCAGCCTAATCAAGGTTACAGCATGTGCGAATAAGACAGATAACTCAGGTATAGTAGGCGGCATCTAGGTTTGAGAAGGTGGCAATTGACTAAAATACAGTGGGCAGTACATTTGACTCAGAAGCAGTAGGCAGCACATATGTACAAGGTGGCTCAAAGCACATATGTACAAGGTGGCAATGGGGAAATGACTTAGATGGAACACCTAAATTTGAGATCGTAGCAATTGACTAAAAATAAATGCAGCTATCATGGGCAGGCTAGATGTAACTATCATAAGCAGGCTAAATGCAACTATCATGGGCAAGCTGAATGCAGTTATCATGGATAGGCTAAGTGCTTATCACAGGTAGGCTAAATTCAACTTTCAAAATACAGCTTTGAAGGGCAGGCTAAATGCAATGATCATGGGCAGGCTAAATGCTTATCACAGGTAGGCTAAATTCAACTTTCAAAATACAGCTTTCAAGGGCAGGCTAAATGCAACTATCATGGGCGGGCTAAATGCTTATCACAGGTAGGCTAAATTAAACTTTCAAAATACAGCTTTCAAGGGCAGGCTAAATGCAACTATCATGAGCGGGCTAAATGCTTATCACAGGTAGGCTAAATTCAACTTTCGAAATGCAGCTTTCATGGGCAGGCTAAATGCTTATCAGAGGTAGGCTAAATTCAACTTTCAAAATGCAGCTTTCAGGGGCAGGCTAAATGCTTATCACAGGTAGGCTAAATTCAACTTTCAAAATGCAGCTTTCAGGGGCAGGCTAAATGCAACTATCATAGGCAGGCTAGATGCTGTTGCCAAGATACATTATAATGGCAGGCTAGACGCAGCATTGAAAAGGCAATACAACTTTAAACGTTTAAATACAGCTATCATGTGTAGCGCAGTAGCTAGTGGAGGCATATGCATGTGTAGCTGAGGGCCATACAGTAAGTATACCTACTAAGTGGTGGTGTAACAGGTGAACAGGGTTAACTAGCAGTCGGCATAGTTTGGGTGCAATTAACTTTACATATGCAGTAGCAGGTACTCAGCGTTCACATGTGGGTTACCTGAGATTTAATACAGTGGCGGAACACCAGTTGGATATGGTGTGCAGCTGTGGTCAGGTCCAGTGGATAGTCCGGGTAGGTCCAGGAGCCAGGGGGCGTGATGGTGGTGAGCAGGGCAGATGGGGGTCGGGCGTAGTGTCCTGCCGCAGCCTGCAGCTCGGTCTGGTCTCTTGATGGTAAAGGGAGCCAATCAGAGCTGGTGGCTACAAGCGCGGATGGCTGGAGGGGGTGCAGGCACTCGAGGCGGCCATCTTGGAATGGAAGGTAGCCTTGTGCAGACAACAAAGGCCAAAAGGCATCCGGTGCTTTTGGAAGAGATGCAGCACCCTTCTAAAGCTTGGGGGCTAGATGGCAGCTTGTAGGTATCAGGGTTCACGTCGCGGTTAAGGATAAGTAAATGCCGCAGATTTTCGGCAGTCAAGCAGGGATCCTGACCTAGACTCTAATCAGTGCAAGGGTAGGGGGCGCGGCATACAGGCTCCACCAGCGAGGTACAATTGACAACCCAGGGAAGAGCTGCTTAGCTAGTGCAATTAATCTCTGAACTTGATAAACCTGTTTTAGCAGCAGAAAAAAGATTAGGTGAAGTGGAATGCACACTGTGCAATGAAGCCCATGAGCAGGAGGAAATGTATAAATGTGTTGGCACTTTAGAAGTCCAATTCGAAACAAAACAGGAGTATGCACTACTGCTCAAGGGACAAACATGAGCATTCTACAATTGTTGAATGACGCTGAAATTATATCAGACTGGACTCACAATCTCTAATCATTTTTACCATTATCAGCAAAGCATGTATCTACTCCAGATGTATTACGTCACGTCCATCTTAATAAGCATGTTGAAACGCTCCCGAGAAATTCTGTTTCCGGATGCAAAAATCTCTTAGTTCCAGTACTTGGCGCATGCCAATTTAACCAAGCAGAAAAGTGTCTGTGTGGTCACGGGATAGCATTGGTAAAATAGTGTCAGATAAAGACGTGTCCACCGATATAAACTCCTCTTCACGTTCAATGGCTGTCCTCACTCCATCTTCAGTTAAGAAAAAGCTGTGGACTTGATGAACGTGGAGCAAGGAGTGGGAGCCAGAGACAATCCTCCAGCAGAAGTCCCGGAATGGTGAGGGCATGAAAGGAAGAGGGCATTCATGTCAGAGAGAAGAGTGGCAGACCCATGACTTCATGGGAAGTGTTTCAAAACGTTATGACTCTACTTGAAACAAAACTTCACTGGTTGATCATTTTAAGGATACTCTATTAAACAGGGTTATGGGATTTCACTTTATGGGGTGGGTTTGCAATCTGATTAGTTTGGCACATTCCAGGTGATATTTTACAGTACCAACACTGACTCACAAAACTAGTTACAATTGTGGTGGAAAACAAACAGGGGACACAATCTTGGTTGCGGTTGGTACTTTAAATTTTTAATTACAGCACCGGTGGTGAACACAGATAGGAACAATCCCAAACTATTTTATTCAGCCCTAAAAGTCACTATCCATTATACACTTTCCAGTAGTTTGGTCTCATTACAACAAAAGAAGATTTCATGACCTCCCTAGGGAGGATTCAGAGCCAGGCAAACTTAGATACTCATGGTCAGTTTCCACGCTACATGAGATAACCAACACAGATGTTTACCTTGCAAATAATTAAACCTCAACATTCGTCTAACAACATTAATTTAAAGTAACTTTATCAATGTGTTCTAATATATTTTTGGAGTGCAGAGTGCAGCCGTGTACAAACATATGGCTTTATAAACTGTTAGTTTGTCAAACTACCTTTCTCAATTCGGCCTGCAGACACACACTTTCAAAATGGTTTGTATTTTCATATGCACTGAGCCTACTACTACTAATGAGGCCTAGTCTTTCTCAATTCAACATACTCTTTGGTGAACAGCCGCACAGACCTTTTCATTTATTTTATTGTTGGTGTATTTATAATGTGCTTATACAGCAAATGATGTTTCAAGGCACAACAAGAAAAAAGAGGGTGGTGGGTGGATGGGAGACAGGAATGAATAAAAACAAAAAACGGTCCTTATAGGCTTGGCGTCATTCGGATTGTGCAAGTGCAGTGACAGAAAGTGCAGAGGAGTGGGGAGGTGAGGGAAGTGCTGGTCAGAGCGGAAATGCGCTAATGCTAAGGAGGGAAAGGAAGCGCAGATCGTAGTGGTGTGCGCACAATTGCTGAGGAGGAGGAGGAAGAGGGCCCCCTGGGTTAGACGATTGCTAAGGGGAGGCCAGGTGGACAAGTGCCAGGAGAATGCAGAGAGAGCAGGGGAAAGAAGGTCCACGTGCTAAGTGCAAGGATGGGCCTGGATGGGCTCAATAGGGGTGAGGCCCAGCCAGGCTAGTGCAGGGGGAGAGAGCCTGGTAGGGCAAGTTCAGGTTAGGGGAGGTGGTTAGGAGAGACCAAGTGCTGGGATAGACTGGTCAAGGAGGGCCTGGTGCCCTATAAGAATAAGAAGGAACCAGGCAGCCAGTCATAAAGAGGCAGAGGGGGAAATTAGCAGGGTAGAGGGGCAGAGGAAGAGAAAAGGAGGGTCTTGAGAAGCTTCTGGAACATAAGGCGATCCGTCTCGAGGGGCAAGGAGGCCGTTACAGAGTGAGGCACCTGTGGAAGAGCGAGATCTACCCCCACTCTCTGCTTGGAAAAGCGTCTGATCTGCAGAGAGTTGGAGCTAGAAGACCGAAGGGCTCTAGCAGGGTGGTATTTAGAGAGAGATACTTGGATGTAACAGTGTTCCAGGCCCAGAAAGCCTTGTGGATGATGCAGAGGGTCTTGAACTTCATTCAAGCAGCAACTGGGAGCCAGTGGAGAGATTTTAGGGCTGGAGAGATGCGGTCCCTGGGTTTGAGACAAAGGATAAGTCTAGCAGTCCTATTCGGCATTAGTTGAAGGGGCGAAAGCAGGATTAAGGCAGATTAAGAAAAAGACTGTTGCAGTAATCCAGTCTAGAGAGGACCAGAGCTCTGGAGACATTGAGTTTCTGGGGGAAGGTGAGGAAAGCGAGAATGCTCCTGAGGAGCTGAAGCTGGAAGTGGGCCTTCTTGGCAAGGTCTGTGAAGTGAGGAGAGAAGAGTAGAAGAGATGAGTCGAAGATGACACCAAGGTTTTTTGCCTCAAAAGAGGGTAAGGGGAGAGGGACCATGGAGGGTGTCCAGAGAGTAGGAGGCAAGGAGGGAGTTGGGGGTTCCAATGAGAAGAATCTCAGTCTTACTGGCATTAAGGCAGAGATTGTTAGCAGCATAGCATGCCTGAATAGCAATCAGACAGCCGGGAAAGAGAGGAAGAAGAGGAGGCAGTGGAGGGAATCTTGAAGGAGAGCTGCGTGTCGTCCGCATAATACTAGAAGTGAGGAGAGAAGGCGGAGATCAAATGGGCTAGAGGGACAAAGTAGATGTTGAAGAGTCACAGCGAGAGTATAGAGCCCTGAGGGACGTCACAGGTGGAGAGTGCGATGGAGGAGAGAAAAGGGCCCAGTTGAACCTGGGATGGTCGGCCAGAGAGGAAGGAGGTCAAACAGCCCAGTTCCAGGTCTGTGATGCCAAGGGTATCACAGAGCAGTTTTATAAGGGTGGCAAGATTGACCTATCAAAGGTAGAGGAAAGGTCAAGAAGGATGAGAATGGAAGGAGCGTTGGAATCGAGATTTGAGAACACGTTTTCATGCATGTTTGGGAGTGCAGTTTCCATGCCTCTGGCCGCTCTGAAGCCAGACTGGTGGTCGTGGGGACAACCAACAGATTTAGTGTGGTGGATCAGCTGGGAGATGACCAGCTTCTCCAAGCATTTGCCGAGAAATGGGTAATGGTGATAGGGCGGTAGTTAGCCAGTCAGGAGAGGTCGGTAGAAGGCGTTTAGTGGAGAGTGTGCCCAAGAGTGTGCTTGATGAGTGGCGGGAAGTAGCCAGTGGCAAAGGAGTGATTGCAGAAATCAGCCAAGGCTGGAGCCAGGGGCGCAATTCTGTCCTTGATGGTTCTGGAGGAGCAGGGGACCGCCTGTTTGGAAGAGACTTTCATAGAGAGGACTTGTCTAGAGACCTCATCCAGTGATATGGGCGAGAAAGAGGAGAGTCGGAGGGAAGGGGAATGGGGGGTCAAGGGAGGCCTGAGAGCGGGTGAGGGAGAAGGGAGGGATGTAGAGGAGAGTGAGGACAGGATGTCCTAAGGTTTGGTATTGAAGTGAGAGGCCAGTGCAGTGCAGAGGGTCAGGGGTGCCAGAGGAGAAGTGGAGACTGCAGTAGGATGGGAGAGTTCCTTACATATTTTGAACAGTTCAGAAGTGTTGTTAGTGGCCCCAGAGATGCAGGCTTGGATATAGGCCTTCTTCTTCGAGCGGATGAAGAGTCTATATTGCCTTTGGAGCAGGCGGCAGGCCAGTCTGTGTCTGTCAGAAGAAGTGCTCGAAGCCTGCCACTTTCGCTCAGCAGCTCTGAGAGAAGCTCACAAACCACAAATACCGACTTGCTTCGGCCTGGGTAGGCCTTTGCAAAACACATTAGTATATACTACAGAGAACACGACCAAAAATAGTAAACACACTTTACCATGGAATATGCCAGAAACTAGCATTGTGGCCTAATAGCCTTAGAGATATTTTTTAAACAATCTTCAACGGTTACCATCCAGCCTTAAACCCAAGGCTGCCCCTTCCTTTTCCCATGCAAGAGAAAAAACATCTGCAGGAACAAAAACACATTTTTCCTTCTAAGTAGCTTGCGAACAAGCGTTCAGCAATGGTTTACCCATCAAAGTACCAGAAAATGCACAGTTCAGCACAGGTGTTAGCTGAATCTCTTCGGGAAGTCAAGGGGCTCTTTAAGGTTAGAATTGTTATGGGGAACAAAGTTTGTTAAAAAATGTATGTGAGGGATCCACTGGACAGATATTGAATGTTTGATGGTGTGACAATGAGGCAAAACAGGCGGTTAAAGGGAAAGAAAATGTTGGTCTTTATTCAGATTTAACCAAATAATGCTGGTTAGCAAAATTAAATTCTTTTCCCAGAGTCCTTCTGGGTGTTCTTTTTGTGGAGCAAATGTTTTCCTCTGTTTTCTTGTAGGGTACGATATAAGGACCTCTGACAATCTTCTTCCACTTAGTCCTCATACGCCCATGTGCTTCCTGTAGTTCCGGAATCCAGGTCTGATCGGCACTGCAAGGAGAACAAGAATGAGCACCCATCTTCCAACTATCTGGCTCTTTATATAGGCAGGTAAGAATGGGCCAATCAGGGTCTACTTCCTGTCTTGGAGCATAAAAACCCCCATAGGCCCTGCCCCTTTTTCCTTGTGAGCCACCCTCCGTGTTCTTCCCTGACCCTGTTCCCCTGGATGTCCTGCTGCCGCCCAGGTAAGTGTCTGCTGTTTTGGTTGCCCCCATGTTCGGGCTGTGTATCCCCTGTAATAGAACTTCCCCTGTGTGCCCTTGTCTTTGCTGAAGCGGATCGCCTTCCTCCAGTCCGCTGGTTCCGCGGGACATGCGGTTGGCGTCCTGCTCGCGGTTGCAATACACACGGACCGCGTCTCCATGCGGAGACTGGGCTTCTTCCATCTGGCGGCCGGTTGTAGCCTGTTCCTCATCGCGGCTACAGTTTCCTTCCTCTCTCCCGCTGGCCGCCAGTGCCGCTCTGACAAGGCGAGTTTTCCCCAGCTGGACTCGGTGCTCTGCTTCTCGCTCCGAGAACTTGGGGGCTTCGTTCCAGCGGGGACGGCCACCCTTCCTTCTTGCCGTCAGTACTGCTCTGGCGAGGCGGGACCTTCCCGGCTGGACACGGCACTCTGTCTCTCGGTCCGTGGAGTCAGGGTTTTCGTCCTCGCGAGGACGTTTCGGTAACCTCGTCTCTGCGGGCTGACCCATGGTCGGCTGTTCGGGGTTCTTATCGTTATTCCATGCATTCCCAAGCACTGGTGTTATGCTCTCCCACTCATTTAGTTCCTCTGTTCGGGGTAGGTTGGGTTTGCCTGTGTGTTCCCACCACTCGCCTACCATACAGGTCGCGTTTGATTCTTTCCCCAGTGTTAGGGAGAATTCTCTGTTTAGGCTGAATTTCCCTACCTAGTGAGTCCCCCAGCAGCTTTGCTGGATTTCTGGGGTTTAATTTTTTTCTCCTGCCAAGAGTGAGACTCTTTTACCCTCACTCTTGGACATGTTGAAGTGTGTTTTCTTGGTTAAACCTTGTGTTGAATGGGCTATGGGGTCTCTTACTCCATAGGGCCTCATGTATTTTTGTGATGTGGGTCACACAGCACCCTCTGTGCCGTGACCCAGGGGTGTCCTAGGGACTCCCCAACATAGACTCCATACCCTGGGACTGACTACTGTCTCCCAGGGCATGTAAAGTCACCAAAGACTTTGCTAGTCTTGAATCCTGAACAGAACCAGTACAAACCATCATATTGTGGACGTACTGGCTGGGGCAATTCGATTGCCCCAGGGTCTGTTAGTCGAGGGGGCACGTCTCCGTCCCCCCTGATCGAGTTTTGGCTGGTGGCAGTGGAAACTACTTTTTATATTCGACCGCGAATATTTCCCTATGGGATTTCCCATTGTTTTAGGCTAACACATTTAATTATTTATTTACGGTAGCCTTAAACATACCGCCGGTTTATATATTTATTTTTATAACTCCGGTTGGGACTTTTTGCCAAAACTTGATTCTAAAATGGCGTTGGTGTTCGCCTCTGTAACTCTGACCCAAAGTGGAGCCCTTTGTTCCACTTTTGGCGGGCTTCTCCACAGAAGCCCTCCAAAGTGGTGCCACTCTGTCTGGGGTACTTAGGAGGGGTGGAGGGGGATTTAGGCACCCTGGACTGAGTTACCTTGGTAACTCAAGTCGCACTCCGTCCTGATTGGCCCAAGTGGTGAGCCGCCCGGCTCACCACTTAGCATGTTTGAGTGACAGCTAGGCTGGGTGAATGGGGGTTTGCTGCATAAAAGCAGGGCTTTGGGGACTGGAACTTCAGAAGTCGCCACAGGACCAAGAATCCGACGAGGGAAGAGCTGAGCCGACCTGCTTCGACGACACCACCCGGTGGAGCCCTGCTGAACCGTCTCACCCCTTTTCCCGACGACCGAGGAGAACTCTTAACGGAGTGGCTCCTTCCCTTGACTGGTGGGGACAACCAGTTTTCGCCTTCTTTTCGCTTCTCGAGGTATCTCGTGGCCGCCTTGCCAGTGCCAAGCACCCCGGCAACCGGAACCCCACCACTTTTACCTCAAACCACGAAAGTCGGTACAACCCTTTAACCGGAGGACTCCGCGGCTGGTTTCTTCCCGGGCAGTGCAACGACCTTCTTCTTCTGCTCTTCAGCGAGAACTTCTTCTCCCCTGACCGACGTCGAGCCTTGCTGCCACTGCCTGGAACAACTGCCACCGCTGGAGGATCCTTTCCACTTAAGGTACCGTGTTCCGCCTGGCTTCCCTTGCCACCGACTGTACGGGGTAGATTTAGCCCCCGGCTTTCGAACCTGGGAGTGCCTGGGACACCCTGGCTAAACTTTCTAAGCCACTCTAAACTCTTTCTAACTCTTTGCAAGACTTTGAATCCTTAACAACAGTGTGATCTTGGGCACATTTTCGCTCCGACTACTCTAAGAGTGGGCCCTGCCTAGTGACTTTTGCTCACCTGTGACTTTGTGCTTCTGTGAGTCTATTGCCAGTGTTCTGGACCTTAGAGTGGTGTGTTTAACCCATTCCTGTTTCTTTTTACCCCTTTCTTGAACCTACTAGAGTGTCATCTAACGTTAAGCGCTCACCTCTGTTTTAATTATGTGGTGTTAACTTAGAGTTGTCTAGATAGGAGTAAGGGTTGGAACTGCTTGCATTATAACTGTGTTTGAAGTGTTTTTACTATATTTTGCTAGAGTGTTTTTATCTTATGTGTATTTTAAATAAATAACTATATACTTTTGAAACCAAGCTCTGGTCAGTGTTTGCTTGTGCTATTGTGTCTGAGTACATATTGTGTATACTTTGCATACTGCCTAACTCTTCTTGAGAGAAGTCTGACTGCTCAGCCACAGCTACCAGGTAAATCTGGGTGGTACAGACTGCTACCAAAGGGGTTTACTGCTCTACCTGTAGTCTTAAATCTTTTGCAGTGTTCCCCAAGGGAACTGCACAGGTTTCTGCCTAACACTGGTGTACAGCGGTGGGATTTGTATTGAGTATACATTTTATTGTGCTTTAGATACCTTAGTGCAACTAACCACAAAGCTTAGCACTGAAAAAGTAAAACCTCTAACATGTCAGTTATAGAAAGCTATAGTCAAGAGTCCCTTGCAGCCAAAACTGCTGATTGTTTAAGAGTGCTCTGTAAACATAAGGATCTCCTGACTAAGGGCAAGAAAATGGAGCTGATTGAAAGATTGTTAGCTAACCAAAGTCTGGGTGATGGTTCAGAGGAACCTACCACTCCAGCAACTGTAGATGACAGTGTTGAAGTTAACATGGAGCAAAATGTTGATGATTCTGAGGAAGAGTCAGAAGAGGAGGGTGAGGCTGTTGTAACTGTCCCCCCTAGGCCTCTGCCTGCTCTACCTGCTGTGCCTACTGGACCTTTACCAGGTCCCACATTTAGTCCTCAGTACTTTGAACTGGAGAAAATGAAGCTAGAATTGGAGTATAAGAAACTTAATGCTCAAACTGACAAAGAACTAAGGCTAAGGGAAATGGAGCTCAAGTATGACTTAGAAATGAAGAAATTATCTGTTGAGAATGTTTCTCTCTCTGGCTCCTCTAGAAGTTCCAGTCCTAAAAGACCCCGGATGCCTAAAGAATTGGTTGGTATGTATGAGCCTAAGTTGGATGTGTTGGATTGGTTGTCTCTGTTTGAATATAATCATGGGCTCCAGAACATCACAGGAAATGACTTACTCACCTGGTTGTTCTCTAGGCTTCCCCCTGTTGCAACTGATGTGGTAATGGAGATGGGGGAGGAGGATAGGAAGGACTATGAATGTGTGAAACTAGCTTTGATAGCTAGGTTTGGGAAGACCCCTTCCCAGTATCTTAAGAGGTTTAGGAACCTCAAAAAGCATGATGGTACCCCTTGGGCTACCTGGGTGAGTGAATGTTTGAAAAACTTAGAGGGATGGATTAAGGGTTACAAGGTGAACACTTATGAAGGTATGAAGAATTTGTTTATGTTGGAGACTATTTATGATGCCTGCTCTCCTGAGCTCAGACAACACTTGGCTGATTCCAAGGAATTAGATTCCCGGAAGCTAGCTAGGGCTGCTGACTTGTGGGTTGCCAACAGGGCCACTCACAAGGATTCTGGGGTAACTCAGAAGAAGGATGGGGAGAAACAGCCTAAAACAGACTCCAAAGAGAATTCTAATAATTCCTATCCCAAAGAGGGCCCCAAACCACAAAATAACCAGGGTAAGCCACATGGGAGACCTAGTCAGGCTACTGTACCTTCTGGCCACAAGCCAGAAGGAGGTCAGAACAAGCCACCCTTCCAGAGAGCATTTGGACAATGCTATGTCTGTCAGGGTACTGACCATATCAAAGGAGATCCCAAGTGCAAGGGTAAACCTGCAGGGATCAGCACAGTCTCCTTAGCCTTCACTCCTGAGGATGAAGTACAGATGGCTAGTGCCCACTTTGAACTCTTTGCTGAAGAACCCTTGGGTCTTCAAGCAACTGTAAACTTAGAGCCTATGGGTCTGGTTAGTCCCCAGAATAGGGTTGTGTATAACTCCCTACCTGTTAACTCTAAGGTGTATTATGTGGACAGTGTTCTTGTCAATGGCCAGGATACTCCTGCCAGGAGAGACACTGGGGCCAGCAGAACAGTAGTGGATGAAAGCTTCTTTCAACCTGAGGATGTGGCCAAAGCACCCAAAGGTCCCACTAAGATGTCTGGAGGCCCTGTCCAAATGGTTCCTATTCTACCAGCCCTCATTCAGTGTAACAACATGACAGTGAGGATCCCTGTCAGTGTTCAGACTGAGGTACCTGGGAAGGTCCTGTTGGGGAATGACCTAAGAACTCTAGGAGTAGTGTCACATACCCCCAGGCCTCCCAGTATGGAGAAACAGAACTTAACCAAATTGGCTAGAAAGGCTACCTTGAAGGACCCTTCTAGGCCTGTGGGACCCTCTACTGAGAACCCCACTACAAGCCCTGGTTTTAGTAAGTTGACCTCTAACCCAGGCACAGTTCAGGATAGTATGCTAGGAACATGGGAGCCCCAACCAAGCTCCACCCTGTGTTCCCCTAGTTTCAGAGTCTCTGACCCCCCTGCTTCTGAGGAAGAGGTGGATAGACCAACTAGGCCCCTATCTGGACCTGAGAGAACTGGTAATTCTCAGTGCTGGTGGAAAACCAGAAAAGAAAAGTCTAAGGCCAAAAACCTTCAGACTGTTGGACCTTCTACTGAAGACCCCAACTCAAATCCTAATATTAGGGGGGAAACTCCTAAAATAGGTAAGGGTAGATCTAAGAGGAAGGGGAAGCAGGTACATTGCCTAACCCCAACCCCTCCAACCAAGAGGCCTAAGACCCAACCTGCTCCCACAAGAGAGGTGGTGAGGAACCTTGGAGGCCCCTCTAGATCTAAGGGAATCCTTTATAAGGACCCCTTGAAAAAGCCTGACATAGGTTCAGAAGTTGTACCAACTTCTGAGGGACTGGTCAACCAGACCCCCTATAACAAAAAGACTGATGTTCCTCAAAGGGTCTGTAGGTCCGTTAGCTTGCAAAAGAAAACCTTTGAGTTCTCCATTGAACATAGGTCAAGGTGTCACCATCAAAATGCTGATGGACTCTCTAGGATGTATATCATCGACTAGAGGTATGAGGTTCATCCAGGAGTGGATTAAATCCTCCTGTCCCTTAGTCTGGGGGGGGCGAGTGTTAGGGAGAATTCTCTGTTTAGGCTGAATTTCCCTACCTAGTGAGTCCCCCAGCAGCTTTGCTGGATTTCTGGGGTTTAATTTTTTTCTCCTGCCAAGAGTGAGACTCTTTTACCCTCACTCTTGGACATGTTGAAGTGTGTTTTCTTGGTTAAACCTTGTGTTGAATGGGCTATGGGGTCTCTTACTCCATAGGGCCTCATGTATTTTTGTGATGTGGGTCACACAGCACCCTCTGTGCCGTGACCCAGGGGTGTCCTAGGGACTCCCCAACATAGACTCCATACCCTGGGACTGACTACTGTCTCCCAGGGCATGTAAAGTCACCAAAGACTTTGCTAGTCTTGAATCCTGAACAGAACCAGTACAAACCATCATATTGTGGACGTACTGGCTGGGGCAATTCGATTGCCCCAGGGTCTGTTAGTCGAGGGGGCACGTCTCCGTCCCCCCTGATCGAGTTTTGGCTGGTGGCAGTGGAAACTACTTTTTATATTCGACCGCGAATATTTCCCTATGGGATTTCCCATTGTTTTAGGCTAACACATTTAATTATTTATTTACGGTAGCCTTAAACATACCGCCGGTTTATATATTTATTTTTATAACTCCGGTTGGGACTTTTTGCCAAAACTTGATTCTAAAATGGCGTTGGTGTTCGCCTCTGTAACTCTGACCCAAAGTGGAGCCCTTTGTTCCACTTTTGGCGGGCTTCTCCACAGAAGCCCTCCAAAGTGGTGCCACTCTGTCTGGGGTACTTAGGAGGGGTGGAGGGGGATTTAGGCACCCTGGACTGAGTTACCTTGGTAACTCAAGTCGCACTCCGTCCTGATTGGCCCAAGTGGTGAGCCGCCCGGCTCACCACTTAGCATGTTTGAGTGACAGCTAGGCTGGGTGAATGGGGGTTTGCTGCATAAAAGCAGGGCTTTGGGGACTGGAACTTCAGAAGTCGCCACAGGACCAAGAATCCGACGAGGGAAGAGCTGAGCCGACCTGCTTCGACGACACCACCCGGTGGAGCCCTGCTGAACCGTCTCACCCCTTTTCCCGACGACCGAGGAGAACTCTTAACGGAGTGGCTCCTTCCCTTGACTGGTGGGGACAACCAGTTTTCGCCTTCTTTTCGCTTCTCGAGGTATCTCGTGGCCGCCTTGCCAGTGCCAAGCACCCCGGCAACCGGAACCCCACCACTTTTACCTCAAACCACGAAAGTCGGTACAACCCTTTAACCGGAGGACTCCGCGGCTGGTTTCTTCCCGGGCAGTGCAACGACCTTCTTCTTCTGCTCTTCAGCGAGAACTTCTTCTCCCCTGACCGACGTCGAGCCTTGCTGCCACTGCCTGGAACAACTGCCACCGCTGGAGGATCCTTTCCACTTAAGGTACCGTGTTCCGCCTGGCTTCCCTTGCCACCGACTGTACGGGGTAGATTTAGCCCCCGGCTTTCGAACCTGGGAGTGCCTGGGACACCCTGGCTAAACTTTCTAAGCCACTCTAAACTCTTTCTAACTCTTTGCAAGACTTTGAATCCTTAACAACAGTGTGATCTTGGGCACATTTTCGCTCCGACTACTCTAAGAGTGGGCCCTGCCTAGTGACTTTTGCTCACCTGTGACTTTGTGCTTCTGTGAGTCTATTGCCAGTGTTCTGGACCTTAGAGTGGTGTGTTTAACCCATTCCTGTTTCTTTTTACCCCTTTCTTGAACCTACTAGAGTGTCATCTAACGTTAAGCGCTCACCTCTGTTTTAATTATGTGGTGTTAACTTAGAGTTGTCTAGATAGGAGTAAGGGTTGGAACTGCTTGCATTATAACTGTGTTTGAAGTGTTTTTACTATATTTTGCTAGAGTGTTTTTATCTTATGTGTATTTTAAATAAATAACTATATACTTTTGAAACCAAGCTCTGGTCAGTGTTTGCTTGTGCTATTGTGTCTGAGTACATATTGTGTATACTTTGCATACTGCCTAACTCTTCTTGAGAGAAGTCTGACTGCTCAGCCACAGCTACCAGGTAAATCTGGGTGGTACAGACTGCTACCAAAGGGGTTTACTGCTCTACCTGTAGTCTTAAATCTTTTGCAGTGTTCCCCAAGGGAACTGCACAGGTTTCTGCCTAACACCCAGCCCGCAGGTCTCCCTTCCATATTCCTTGGTTGTGTGGACCCCCATGTCTGGGTCATTACAGATGGAATTCTAAACATGCACTTACCTTGATATTGAGATTCTTGCCACTAGTGGAGTACCTGACTTTCAACCATCGCGATTGGTCACTCGCCATCCCCAATTTACAGAAAGAAAGGGAAATTGAATGACATAGTCCTGAGAGACCTGGCAACCAGATCACACATCTTGTCAGTCTTGACTCGTTGTTCCTAAGAAAACACCCTAAATTATTTGGAATGGGGAACCATCTTCAATGCTGGGAAGGCACTTATACAAGGTGAAATGATTAGTAAAACTGCTGCCTACTTGAAGGTGAAAGATGCAATACACAAAGCACAGGTTGCATAACTACATTCCAAACCTGCGTGATGCCAAAGGGTTTGATAGCTATGGGGAAGACAGGAAAACGGAAATATTTGAATCCTGTTTCTAAAGTCCCATGGAAGGAGACTCTTTGCACCAACTGCTGCAATTTAGCATAGATCTCACTCATTAAACTTTCTCGGGGGACAGGACAGCTCTGTGGCACCCAATCGCTCTTTCAATAAGTGGAATTTGCAATAAAGTTCTTTTATGTGACCAAACCTCTGGGCCCTGATCATTTTTCTTATCATAATTCTCAAACATTTAGAAGCATTTTAACCCCCCCATTGACCAACTTTCTCAATTCTATCTTAGACTCCGGCTTTGTTTCACAGTTAATAACAGAATCCAAGGCAACCTTACTACTGAAGCTAGAAAAGGAGGTTACAGACTATGCCTCATATCATCCTATTTCTCTCGCCAAATGTGACGTAAATGTTTGCTAAGGTTCTGGCCTCATGGCTGATGCGAGTATTCCCTTCACTTTTGACGCCAGACATATATTTTTACAGAATATCATAACGCCCATGATTATATCTGTAAGGTGATTACTTTGACAGAGAGGGGCAGGCATTCCAGTTAAGAAATTTGACAGCATCAATTGGCATTCTGTTTTGACATACCCAAATCAATATCAGTAACAAGGGGCACATGAAAGCCTGTTCCCTCTATCTTCGCCTTGCGCATGAAACCCATAACTCAGAGAGTGCATGGCAATTAAGGATATTGGCTTAGTATTCCCCGTAAAATGGCACTATGCGCTGATGATGCGTTCCTCTTGCAGAAACACACAACACAACACACAACACATTACCAAATAATCCAAGAGGGAGAGAGGCAGCACAAGCAGAGAAAATAAGTATTTCTTTACAGCTGTGTGGGAATGGGTCGAGAAACCAGCATAGCATCCCTGTACCAAAATGATTGCCCTGGTCACGGAAACCTCTGGATTTCTATACAGTTTTACACACTGTACCTCATACAGATAATTCTGTATGATACATTTGGTCTGTTACATTAACAATGGACTTCCTAATGGTACAACCTTGGAGCATTGCTTTACAGGACCATCTAAGCTCGATATAGGGCCCCATTAACAGACCACTTCCTTTTCGGGAACATTCCATTATACGCTATTTTTGATCTGTTTTTTAGGCCTTCAAAATCTAATGCGGGTCATGTAGGTAAGCATACCTGTGCCTCGGACAGTGGCTTACTAGATCCTTGCCCAGTGTTATGGGCACCTATGTGCTTGCCAACTAATCATTATTAGTTCCATTCCACCAACTCTAGGATGGCTGCAGTCATTGCCACATATATGGCTGCCATTCAACACCATCCAAGGTCATGAACATCGACAGACCTAAAGTAAAATGCCACCAGCTTCCACACTCTCTTTCACTTACAGGGTAATTCATAGAATTTCGCAGAAAAGTGTCGCAAGCGGCTGGCGCAGAGTGTCCGCGTGCGATTGACTGCGCCAGGCACGTGCGCTAAAACCGATTTCCGCGCACAGCGTATTCATGGATTTCATGCTCCCAAACCAGCCGTGGCGCAGAGTATCGCAGCGACCCTGCAGCAGCGCCAGTAACGCCCCCAAGAACGCCCTCGCGCAAGGAAAAGCCAGCAAAATCGCTAAATCATCGCAAAGGGCTGCGCTAAACCTGGACCAGTTTACAGGGCAGCCAAACAAGGAACGCAAAGCGGGTAACGTGCATATCAGGGGTACACGTGAAGTCATACACGCG
Organism: Ambystoma mexicanum; assembly: GCF_040938575.1. NCBI lineage: Eukaryota > Metazoa > Chordata > Amphibia > Caudata > Ambystomatidae > Ambystoma > Ambystoma mexicanum. The sequence continues at coordinate 1,161,802,734 of NC_090937.1, forward strand.
ATTAGCCAGGGTAAGTGTATTACAGGGGTACACGTGAAGTCATACACGCGATTAGCCAGGGTACGTGTATTACAGGGGTACGCGGGAAGTTTAACACGCGATTGGCCAGGGTATGTGTATTACAGGGGTACGCGGGAAGTTTAACACGCGATTGGCCAGGGTACGTGTATTACAGGGGTACGCGGGAAGTTTAACACGCGATTAGCCAGGGTAAGTGTATTACAGGGGTACACGTGAAGTCATACACGCGATTAGCCAGGGTACGTGTATTACAGGGGTACGCGGGAAGTTTAACACGCGATTAGCCAGGGTACGTGTATTACAGGGGTACGCGGGAAGTATAACACGCGATTGGCCAGGGTACATGTATTACAGGGGTACGCGGGAAGTTTAACACGCGATTGGCCAGGGTACGTGTATTACAGGGGTACGCGGGAAGTTTAACACGCGATTGGCCAGGGTACGTGTATCACAGGGGTACGCGGGAAGTTTAACATGCGATTAGCCAGTGTAAGTGTATTACAGGGGTACACGTGAAGTCATACACGCGATTAGCCAGGGTACGTGTATTACAGGGGTACGCGGGAAGTTTAACACGCGATTAGCCAGGGTACGTGTATTACAGGGGTACGCGGGAAGTTTAACACGCGATTGGCCAGGGTACGTGTATTACAGGGGTACGCGGGAAGTTCAACACGCGATTGGCCAGGGTACGTGTATTACAGGGGTACGCGGGAAGTTTCACATGCGATTTGGCCAGGTACGTGTATTACAGGGGTGCGTGGGAATTATCACACGCGATTTGGCTTGGTACGTGTATTACAGGGGTGTGCGGGAATTATCACACGCAATTAGGCTGGGTGGGTCCTCACAGGTGTTCCCTGTACACCCTCCACAGCCCCTGCAGGCAGCCCACAAAACAGGGGACTACCCTGCACACCTGCTCATGTCCCCCTGCACCCCCACCCCCCAGCAGTGCAGGGGCACCCTCCACCAGGCCCCCACTCATGTCTCCCACCACCCCCACCCCCCAGCCACCAGGGTCACCCTCCACCAGGCCCCCACTCATGTCTCCCACCACCCCCACCCCCCAGCAGTGCAGGGGCAGCCTCCACCAGGCCCCCACTCATGTCCCCTATCACCCCCACCCCCCCGCCACCAGGGTCACCCTCCACCAGGCCCCCACTCATGTCTCCCACCACCCCCACCCCCCAGCAGTGCAGGGGCAGCCTCCACCAGGCCCCCACTCATGTCTCCCACCACCCCCACCCCCCAGCAGTGCAGGGGCAGCCTCCACCAGGCCCCCACTCATGTCCCCTATCACCCCCACCCCCCCGCCACCAGGGGCACCCTCCACCAGGCCCCCACTCATGTCTCCCACCACCCCCACCCCCCAGCAGTGCAGGGGCAGCCTCCACCAGGCCCCCACTCATGTCTCCCACCACCCCCACCCCCCAGCAGTGCAGGGGCAGCCTCCACCAGGCCCCCACTCATGTCCCCTATCACCCCCACCCCCCGCCACCAGGGGCACCCTCCACCAGGCACCCACTCATGTCTCCCACCACCCCCACCCCCCAGCAGTGCAGGGGCACCCTCCACCAGGCCCCCACTCATGTCTCCCACCACCCCCACCCCCCAGCCACCAGGGGCACCCTCCACCAGGCCCCCACTCATGTCTCCCACCACCCCCACCCCCCAGCAGTGCAGGGGCACCCTCCACCAGGCCCCCACTCATGTCTCCCACCACCCCCACCCCCCAGCAGTGCAGGGGCACCCTCCACCAGGCCCCCACTCATGTCTCCCACCACCCCCACACCCCAGCAGTGCAGGGTCACCCTCCACCAGGCCCCCACTCATGTCTACCACCACCCCCACCCCCCAGCCACCAGGGTCACCCTCCACCAGGCCCCCACTCATGTCCCCTATCACCCCCACCCCCCAGCCACCAGGGTCACCCTCCACCAGGCCCCCACTCATGTCTCCCATCACCCCCACACCCCAGCAGTGCAGGGTCACCCTCCACCAGGCCCCCACTCATGTCCCCCACCACCCTCACCCCCCAGCACTGTGGGGCACCTGCCAGTAGGCCCACACCCATGTCCAACTCATGTCTCCCACCACCCCCACCCCCCAGCAGTGCAGGGGCAGCCTCCACCAGGCCCCCACTCATGTCCCCTATCACCCCCACCCCCCCGCCACCAGGGGCACCCTCCACCAGGCCCCCACTCATGTCTCCCACCACCCCCACCCCCCAGCAGTGCAGGGGCAGCCTCCACCAGGCCCCCACTCATGTCTCCCACCACCCCCACCCCCCAGCAGTGCAGGGGCACCCTCCACCAGGCCCCCACTCATGTCTCCCACCACCCCCACCCCCCAGCAGTGCAGGGGCACCCTCCACCAGGCCCCCACTCATGTCTCCCACCACCCCCACACCCCAGCAGTGCAGGGTCACCCTCCACCAGGCCCCCACTCATGTCTACCACCACCCCCACCCCCCAGCCACCAGGGTCACCCTCCACCAGGCCCCCACTCATGTCCCCTATCACCCCCACCCCCCAGCCACCAGGGTCACCCTCCACCAGGCCCCCACTCATGTCTCCCATCACCCCCACACCCCAGCAGTGCAGGGTCACCCTCCACCAGGCCCCCACTCATGTCTCCCACCACCCCCACCCCCCAGCAGTGCAGGCTTAACCTCCACCAGGCCCCCACTCATGTCCCCCTGCACCCCCACCCCCCTGCCACCATGTGCAGCCCCCACCAGGTCCTCACAATCCCGAATCATGTGCGTAATGGTCATCCTCCACAGCCAAAAAGACCTACCAAGTAACCCATTCACCCACATGGAAATGGAAATCACATGTTACACCCCCAATGTACATGAAGCAAATGAACCCATGTCCGTCACACACATATTTTCAAATTGAATGGGAAAACACACAACATGACATGCATGAAACCAATGAGATGAAACCACACAGTGAACAATGGAAAAAAAAATGTATTGAAAAAAATACAAATGCCAAAGAAAGAAAACTAACTACAATGTAAATGTGAAAAAATAAGCTGCATGTCCGCATAAAAACACAAAACTAGAAAATCACATCCAAAAAATTATGTCCAAAGTGAAATGTAAAAACTCTCCATGCAACAAAGAACTATGTACAAAAATAACAAGGGTCCATCATCGCAACTGAACTAAGGAAACCTCCTAAAAAACCTACCTAAATATCAACTATATACAAAAAGTGGAGCAGTGTCCGTCGACTCCAAATAATAATAAGAACGAAAGGAAACCTAAAACTAAAGAACTATATACAAAGGCGGCGGGCAAGTCCAGCGGCTCACTCTGTGGTGTTCCGGGCCAGGGCATCATCGAACTCCTGTTCGATGTCCCGGAGGCGGTCCAGTTCCATGGCCCCGAGGGTCCGCAGGGACGACGCCGTGTCCTCCTCCAACCCCCTGCGGATTGCCTCGAGGCACTCGGCCCGCCTCAGGGCCCTCCGCATGGAGTTCTCCGCCCTGACCATTGTGAGCCGCGCCTCTTCCGCCCGCCGCCGCTCCGCACCTATGGCGTGGCCCAACCGCTGCCACACGGAAGACACTCTCTGTCCTGGGTCCTCCTGCCCTCCGGCCGATGCCTGCCCCTCCGATGTCGAAGGCCCCGAGCCTTCATGGCTCCCACCATCTTGCTGCTGCTGCTGCTCTGCCTCTGCCCGTGCACTGCCTCCTGCTGCCTGCACATCCTCCGCCGGCTGGGGTGCACCTGTTGATGTGGCCACCCCTGCTGGACGTCCGACTCCCGACTGTGGCAGGGATGCCTCCTCCACCAGCCTGGCCGCACTGTCAGAGGCAGCTCCACAGGGCACCCAGGTGACTGATGGGTGGGAAGATGGCACAGAGGACGACTGGCGCGTAGGGGGTCCAGTTGAGGAGGGGGTCGGAGCAAGCCCCATCAGACGGAGGAATCCGGTCTGGGTGACCTGTCCCAGCAGGCTGACGTGGTCAACGAGCCATTCGAGATGACGTGCAGTCTCTCCATGAAAAGACTGCAGGTCACCTCGCATGGCCCGTTGACGCAACGCCACACCAGCCAGGACAGGCTCAACCCGGACCTGGATAGCCACGTCCGCAGGCAGAGGAAGGCCAGTTGACGTCAGCTCATCCCCTGCCTGAAAACGGGTCTGGACGTAGGCATCCCTGCTGGTGCAAGATGATGCAGGGACAGGATCGGGGACAGGATTGCACACAGGCACCTCCGCGGCCGCCTGTGCTGCCTCCTGTCCCTGGTCCTGCACTGCACCACTAGCACCAGTGGGATCCCCACCTCCAGACCCTGTCTCTGGTGCTTGCGCGGCCCCCTCCTCCACCAAACCCCCCACCAACCTGGATGACTCTGTGCCATCTTCCCCTGTTGGGCCCTGTGGGGTCCCAGCTGCCCCTTCTGCTGCCGAGGAGTCCAACTGCAACCTCCGCCTCTTGGACCTCCCCCCGGCAGCTGCGGCCTGGGACGCGGCACCGGACTCCTCACTCCCCGACGAGATGACAACACGGGAGGGGAGCCGGGCCTTGCGTCTCCGGCTGGCGGTCGGATCCCCGCCGCTGTGCTCCACAGCACCTTCTCCGCCCTCTTCATCAGTTGACGCTGCAGACAGGGAGAAACAAAACACAGGCATCAGGGCACTGTACAATGGACACATACACGCATGACAGTTGCACCTGAGTGGCATTGGCAAACCTCAGACATGTCATCACAATCCCCAACACACATGTCATTGCAACTGGCACACATGAGCCACACCACAGCCATATCGCAACTGCCACCACCATCCCTACACATACAACAGCATCAGCAGCCAAAGGGGAGCCATACATCACATGCAACACAGGAAGTGCACCACACATGTACACACACCACCACACTTGCATGCATGTCTACACCTCTGCCAAGTGTCGCACTGTTCAGACGGGCATCCATGTCACATCTGCCAATCAGGCTTCCACATACCGCTGTCACATGCATCCATGTAGCATCACTGTTGCACCTTTGACAAATACACACACATGCACATGTACACAGTGCTCATACATGCAGCCGAAAACAACATACATGCCTGACATCACGGACATGTCTACTTACATACACATTCATCCAAACATGTGTGCACGCACAACTGCATTTGCCATGCAAGCCCACACACACAAGCACCATCCATGTCTCACACATTACAGCCCTCGCATGTGTCAGCCCCACGGCCCTGTACACCCCCACCCATACTCCACCCCATACAAACAGATGTGCAACCGGCACAATGGGGAATGATCACCACACGCCCTGCTCACAACCAGGATGCATGTACACTCACCGCTCGACTCCAGACGGCTCTGCTTCTCTAGGACCTGGACGTGGAGCGCTGGGGATATGCGTTCCAGGACCCCCATCTGTTCTTCCGACAAGTGGCCCCGGCGCCCCTTGGCATCCGCTGCCTTCAAGAGGCGCCGGGCCTTGTTCAGGGTCCTGGACCTGAAGTCCTCCCAGCGCTTCCTGACATGTTGTAAGTCCCGGACTGCCACCCCCTCCGCGTTGATGGCAGTCACGATGTCTGTCCAGATCCGAGTCCGTCCTTCCTTGTCGGCGCGGGAACTTCCAAAGAGGGCATCATACTGCCCCAGGACTTGCTCCACCAGGACACCAACTTCGGTGGCACTGAAGCTGGTGCCCCTCTGCCTCTCTGGCCGGGGGTTGTCAGTGGTCACAGATGGTGTTAGCCCCGACATGACAACCCCAGAGGCAGGAGTGGGTGGGCAACTGGGTCCTGGGGCTGGGCTGTGGAGCGATGGAATTCCAGTCGGGAGTCTTCTGTTCCAGCAGGGGTGGTCACAGCAACAGCACCCCTGGCTGATGTGCAGGCAGCAAATGGCAGTGCACGTGGGCAGCAGGCAGTCAGGCAGCAGCAGATAGCAGGTGGGAGCGTGCTCGGGGCTCTGGGGGGCAGTAATTCGGCCTTCTGGGCAGGAGCGTGGTCTCCCGTGTGCTCACGCGTGGCCAGCTTGGTACGGAGTGAATTGGCACGTGAAAATCCTGCACGTCAGCGTGAAAACCGAGGAAAGGCCCTTAGCGCGTAAGCGCGTCAGCACGCATACGCGATTCCATTGGACCAAAGGCCCTCAGTGCGTAAGCGCGTCTGTGACGTGACCCGCACGGGTGTTTCCCACACAGCACGTGATGACAGAGCACACGTGGAAAGACTGCACGTCAGAGTCTCATCGCGTGTAATTGGACAAAAGTGCGTGTACACGCGATTGGCCTATGTACGTGTATATGAGGTGTGCGCGGACACTTACACACGCAAGTACGTCAGCGCACCTGTATCCCGGTGTACGGCCATTTCCACCAATCACACGCAATGAGACTCTGACGTGCAGTCTTTCCACGTGTGCTCTGTCATCACGTGCTGTGTGGGAAACACCCGTGCGGGTCACGTCACAGACGCGCTTACGCGCTGAGGGCCTTTGGTCCAATGGAATCGCGTATGCGTGCTGACCCGCTTACGCGCTAAGGGCCTTTCCTCGGTTTTCACGCTGACGTGCAGGATTTTCACGTGCCAATTCACTCCGTACCAAGCTGGCCACGCGTGAGCACACGGGAGACCACGCTCCTGCCCAGAAGGCCGAATTACTGCCCCCCAGAGCCCCGAGCACGCTCCCACCTGCTATCTGCTGCTGCCTGACTGCCTGCTGCCCACGTGCACTGCCATTTGCTGCCTGCACATCAGCCAGGGGTGCTGTTGCTGTGACCACCCCTGCTGGAACAGAAGACTCCCGACTGGAATTCCATCGCTCCACAGCCCAGCCCCAGGACCCAGTTGCCCACCCACTCCTGCCTCTGGGGTTGTCATGTCGGGGCTAACACCATCTGTGACCACTGACAACCCCCGGCCAGAGAGGCAGAGGGGCACCAGCTTCAGTGCCACCGAAGTTGGTGTCCTGGTGGAGCAAGTCCTGGGGCAGTATGATGCCCTCTTTGGAAGTTCCCGCGCCGACAAGGAAGGACGGACTCGGATCTGGACAGACATCGTGACTGCCATCAACGCGGAGGGGGTGGCAGTCCGGGACTTACAACATGTCAGGAAGCGCTGGGAGGACTTCAGGTCCAGGACCCTGAACAAGGCCCGGCGCCTCTTGAAGGCAGCGGATGCCAAGGGGCGCCGGGGCCACTTGTCGGAAGAACAGATCGGGGTCCTGGAACGCATATCCCCAGCGCTCCACGTCCAGGTCCTAGAGAAGCAGAGCCGTCTGGAGTCGAGCGGTGAGTGTACATGCATCCTGGTTGTGAGCAGGGCGTGTGGTGATCATTCCCCATTGTGCCGGTTGCACATCTGTTTGTATGGGGTGGAGTATGGGTGGGGGTGTACAGGGCCGTGGGGCTGACACATGCGAGGGCTGTAATGTGTGAGACATGGATGGTGCTTGTGTGTGTGGGCTTGCATGGCAAATGCAGTTGTGCGTGCACACATGTTTGGATGAATGTGTATGTAAGTAGACATGTCCGTGATGTCAGGCATGTATGTTGTTTTCGGCTGCATGTATGAGCACTGTGTACATGTGCATGTGTGTGTATTTGTCAAAGGTGCAACAGTGATGCTACATGGATGCATGTGACAGCGGTATGTGGAAGCCTGATTGGCAGATGTGACATGGATGCCCGTCTGAACAGTGCGACACTTGGCAGAGGTGTAGACATGCATGCAAGTGTGGTGGTGTGTGTACATGTGTGGTGCACTTCCTGTGTTGCATGTGATGTATGGCTCCCCTTTGGCTGCTGATGCTGTTGTATGTGTAGGGATGGTGGTGGCAGTTGCGATATGGCTGTGGTGTGGCTCATGTGTGCCAGTTGCAATGACATGTGTGTTGGGGATTGTGATGACATGTCTGAGGTTTGCCAATGCCACTCATGTGCAACTGTCATGCGTGTATGTGTCCATTGTACAGTGCCCTGATGCCTGTGTTTTGTTTCTCCCTGTCTGCAGCGTCAACTGATGAAGAGGGCGGAGAAGGTGCTGTGGAGCACAGCGGCGGGGATCCGACCGCCAGCCGGAGACGCAAGGCCCGGCTCCCCTCCCGTGTTGTCATCTCGTCGGGGAGTGAGGAGTCCGGTGCCGCGTCCCAGGCCGCAGCTGCCGGGGGGAGGTCCAAGAGGCGGAGGTTGCAGTTGGACTCCTCGGCAGCAGAAGGGGCAGCTGGGACCCCACAGGGCCCAACAGGGGAAGATGGCACAGAGTCATCCAGGTTGGTGGGGGGTTTGGTGGAGGAGGGGGCCGCGCAAGCACCAGAGACAGGGTCTGGAGGTGGGGATCCCACTGGTGCTAGTGGTGCAGTGCAGGACCAGGGACAGGAGGCAGCACAGGCGGCCGCGGAGGTGCCTGTGTGCAATCCTGTCCCCGATCCTGTCCCTGCATCATCTTGCACCAGCAGGGATGCCTACGTCCAGACCCGTTTTCAGGCAGGGGATGAGCTGACGTCAACTGGCCTTCCTCTGCCTGCGGACGTGGCCATCCAGGACCGGGTTGAGCCTGTCCTGGCTGGCGTGGCGTTGCGTCAACGGGCCATGCGAGGTGACCTGCAGTCTTTTCATGGAGAGACTGCACGTCATCTCGAATGGCTCGTTGACCACGTCAGCCTGCTGGGACAGGTCACCCAGGCCGGATTCCGCTGTCTGATGGGGCTTGCTCCGACCCCCTCCTCAACTGGACCCCCTACGCGCCAGTCGTCCTCTGTGCCATCTTCCCACCCATCAGTCACCTGGGTGCCCTGTGGAGCTGCCTCTGACAGTGCGGCCAGGCTGGTGGAGGAGGCATCCCTGCCACAGTCGGGAGTCGGACGTCCAGCAGGGGTGGCCACATCAACAGGTGCACTACAGCCGGCGGAGGATGTGCAGGCAGCAGGAGGCAGTGCACGGGCAGAGGCAGAGCAGCAGCAGCAGCAAGATGGTGGGAGCCATGAAGGCTCGGGGCCTTCGACATCGGAGGGGCAGGCATCGGCCGGAGGGCAGGAGGACCCAGGACAGAGAGTGTCTTCCGTGTGGCAGCGGTTGGGCCACGCCATAGGTGCGGAGCGGCGGCGGGCGGAAGAGGCGCGGCTCACAATGGTCAGGGCGGAGAACTCCATGCGGAGGGCCCTGAGGCGGGCCGAGTGCCTCGAGGCAATCCGCAGGGGGTTGGAGGAGGACACGGCGTCGTCCCTGCGGACCCTCGGGGCCATGGAACTGGACCGCCTCTGGGACATCGAACAGGAGTTCGATGATGCCCTGGCCCGGAACACCACAGAGTGAGCCGCTGGACTTGCCCGCCGCCTTTGTATATAGTTCTTTAGTTTTAGGTTTCCTTTCGTTCTTATTATTATTTGGAGTCGACGGACACTGCTCCACTTTTTGTATATAGTTGATATTTAGGTAGGTTTTTTAGGAGGTTTCCTTAGTTCAGTTGTGATGATGGACCCTTGTTATTTTTGTACATAGTTCTTTGTTGCATGGAGAGTTTTTACATTTCACTTTGGACATAATTTTTTGGATTTGATTTTCTAGTTTTGTGTTTTTATGCGGACATGCAGCTTATTTTTTCACATTTACATTGCAGTTAGTTTTCTTTCTTTGGCATTTGTATTTTTTTCAATACATTTTTTTTTCCATTGTTCACTGTGTGGTTTCATCTCATTGGTTTCATGCATGTCATGTTGTGTGTTTTCCCATTCAATTTGAAAATATGTGTGTGACGGACATGGGTTCATTTGCTTCATGTACATTGGGGGTGTAACATGTGATTTCCATTTCCATGTGGGTGAATGGGTTACTTGGTAGGTCTTTTTGGCTGTGGAGGATGACCATTACGCACATGATTGGGGATTGTGAGGACCTGGTGGGGGCTGCACATGGTGGCAGGGGGGTGGGGGTGCAGGGGGACATGAGTGGGGGCCTGGTGGAGGGTGACCCTGCACTGCTGGGGGGTGGGGGTGGTGGGAGACATGAGTGGGGGCCTGGTGGAGGGTGACCCTGCACTGCTGGGGTGTGGGGGTGATGGGAGACATGAGTGGGGGCCTGGTGGAGGGTGACCCTGGTGGCTGGGGGGTGGGGGTGATAGGGGACATGAGTGGGGGCCTGGTGGAGGGTGACCCTGGTGGCTGGGGGGTGGGGGTGGTGACAGACATGAGTGGGGGCCTGGTGGAGGGTGACCCTGCACTGCTGGGGTGTGGGGGTGGTGGGAAACATGAGTTGGACATGGGTGGGGGCCTGCTGGCAGGTGCCCCACAGTGCTGGGGTGTGGGGGTGGTGGGAGACATGAGTTGGACATGGGTGGGGGCCTGCTGGCAGGTGCCCCACAGTGCTGGGGGGTGGGGGTGGTGGGAGACATGAGTTGGACATGGGTGGGGGCCTACTGGCAGGTGCCCCACAGTGCTGGGGGTTGGGGGTGGTGGGAGACATGAGTTGGACATGGGTGGGGGCCTGCTGGCAGGTGCCCCACAGTGCTGGGGGGTGGGGGTGGTGGGAGACATGAGTTGGACATGGGTGGGGGCCTACTGGCAGGTGCCCCACAGTGCTGGGGGGTGGGGGTGGTGGGAGACATGAGTGGGGCCCTGGTGGAGGGTGACCCTGGTGGCTGGGGGGTGGGGGTGGTGGGAGACATGAGTTGGACATGGGTGGGGGCCTGCTGGCAGGTGCCCCACAGTGCTGGGGGGTGGGGGTGGTGGGAGACATGAGTTGGACATGGGTGGGGGCCTACTGGCAGGTGCCCCACAGTGCTGGGGGGTGGGGGTGGTGGGAGACATGAGTGGGGCCCTGGTGGAGGGTGACCCTGGTGGCTGGGGGGTGGGGGTGGTGGGAGACATGAGTTGGACATGGGTGGGGGCCTGCTGGCAGGTGCCCCACAGTGCTGGGGGGTGGGGGTGGTGGGAGACATGAGTTGGACATGGGTGGGGGCCTACTGGCAGGTGCCCCACAGTGCTGGGGGGTGGGGGTGGTGGGAGACATGAGTTGGACATGGGTGGGGGCCTACTGGCAGGTGCCCCACAGTGCTGGGGGGTGGGGGTGCAAGGGGACATGTGTTGGTGTTCAAGGAGACATGTGCCTTTGCTGGGGGGCATGCCCATGTTGGGTGGGCTGCCTGCGGGACATGACCAGGGATGCAGGGTAGTCCCCTGTGGTGTGGGCTGCCTGCAGGGGCCGTGGAGGGTGTACAGGGTACACCTGGGAGGACCCACACTGTCAAATCACATGTGGGACTCCCCGGCACCCCTGAAATACACGTACCGTGCAGAAATCGCGTGTAAAACTTCCCGCGCACCCCTGAAATACACGCGCCCAGGCTATTCGCGTGTAAAACTTCCCGCGCACCCCTGAAATACACGCGCCCAGGCTATTCGCGTGTGGAACTTCCCGCGCACCCCTGAAATACACGCGCCCAGCCTATTCGCGTGTGGAACTTCCCGCGCACCCCTGAAATACACGCGCCCAAGCTATTCGCGTGTGGAACTTCCCGCGAACCCCTGTAATACACGCGCCCAGGCTATTCGCGTGTGGAACTTCCCGCGAACCCCTGTAATACACGTAGCCCGCTCCCCCAGGCCCGATCGCGTGAGGAACTTCCCGCGCACCCCTCAAATTCACGCGCCCAGGCTATTCGCGTGTGAAACTTCACGCGAACCCCTGAAATACACGTAGCCCGCTCCCCCAGGCCCGATCGCGTGAGGAACTTCACGCGAACCCCTGTAATACACGTAGCCCGCTCCCCCAGGCCCGATCGCGTGTAAAACTTCCCGCGCACCCCTGAAATACACGCGCCCAGGCTATTCGCGTGTGGAACTTCCCGCGCACCCCTGAAATACACGGGCCCAGGCTATTCGCGTGTGGAACTCCCCGCGCACCCCTGAAATACACGCGCCCAGGCTATTCGCGTGTGGAACTTCCCGCGCACCCCTCAAATTCACGCGCCCAGGCTATTCGCGTGTGGAACTTCCCGCGAACCCCTGAAATACACGCGCCCAGCCTATTCGCGTGTGGAACTTCCCGCGCACCCCTGAAATACACGCGCCCTGCATATTCGCGTGTGGAACTTCCCGCGCACCCCTGAAATACACGCGCCCAGGCTATTCGCGTGTGGAACTTCCCGCGAACCCCTGAAATACACGCGCCCAGGCTATTCGCGTGTGGAACTTCCCGCGAACCCCTGTAATACACGCGCCCAGGCTATTCGCGTGTGGAACTTCCCGCGAACCCCTGTAATACACGTAGCCCGCTCCCCCAGGCCCGATCGCGTGAGGAACTTCCCGCGCACCCCTCAAATTCACGCGCCCAGGCTATTCGCGTGTGAAACTTCACGCGAACCCCTGAAATACACGTAGCCCGCTCCCCCAGGCCCGATCGCGTGAGGAACTTCACGCGAACCCCTGTAATACACGTAGCCCGCTCCCCCAGGCCCGATCGCGTGTGGAACTTCCCGCGCACCCCTCAAATTCACGCGCCCAGGCTATTCGCGTGTGAAACTTCACGCGAACCCCTGAAATACACGTAGCACGCTCCCCCAGGCCCGATCGCGTGAGGAACTTCACGCGAACCCCTGTAATACACGTAGCCCACTCCCCCAGGCCCGATCGCGTGTGGAACTTCACGCGAACCCCTGTAATACACGTAGCCCGCTCCCCCAGGCCCGATCGCGTGTGGAACTTCACGCGAACCCCTGAAATACACGTAGCCCGCTCCCCCAGGCCCGATCGCGTGAGGAACTTCACGCGAACCCCTGTAATACACGTAGCCCGCTCCCCCAGGCCCGATCGCGTGTGGAACTTCCCGCGCACCCCTCAAATTCACGCGCCCAGGCTATTCGCGTGTGAAACTTCACGCGAACCCCTGAAATACACGTAGCACGCTCCCCCAGGCCCGATCGCGTGAGGAACTTCACGCGAACCCCTGTAATACACGTAGCCCACTCCCCCAGGCCCGATCGCGTGTGGAACTTCACGCGAACCCCTGAAATACACGTAGCCCGCTCCCCCAGGCCCGATCGCGTGAGGAACTTCACGCGAACCCCTGTAATACACGTAGCCCGCTCCCCCAGGCCCGATCGCGTGAGGAACTTCACGCGAACCCCTGTAATACACGTAGCCCGCTCCCCCAGGCCCGATCGCGTGAGGAACTTCACGCGAACCCCTGTAATACACGTAGCCCGCTCCCCCAGGCCCGATCGTGTGAATAACTTCACGCGAACCCCTGTGATGCACGTACCCTGCAAATCGCGTGTGACACTTCCCGCGCACCCCGGTATACATGCACACGTATTTTTTGTCAGCGGGTGTCCGTGTTTGTGGGTACCCCTTTGCACGTCATTTTTCCTGGAGGGCCACAGTATGGGACATTCATCATGGCAGTATATAGGTGCTATTTGTTGGCGCACCTTTTGGCGCACATTTCTTACAGCCGCAGAGACGCTACCGCCTCCTTTCTTGTGGCGGTCGTGTTTGTGCCTGTGCGCTGGTTTGAGCGTGCGCTTTTTTCCCCTATTCTATTCCATGAATACGTGTTGTAGGCGAGCGTGTGGGCGTTCCGCGCACTTGTGCCCTGTACTTCCCCCATGACGCCCACGTTTTGGCAAGTTGTTCCCCATTCCGAGTGTTACGCCCGTGTTCCGCCTACTTTTATTGCGTGCGCCGCGCTATGTGCGAATTTCGCTGTGGCCTGTGCGATTTTCGCTGTGACCTGGCGCACGCTGTTAGATGGCCTGTGCGCCAACGTGCGCCAACGTGCGCCGCGCAATTTTTTTTCGCACATCCGCTGGTTTTCTCGCGCACGGCCTTCCATGAATCGACGTGCGCTGCTTTTCGTGCGATTTTCGCACGTTCACTGCGATTTTCGCTATTCCACTGCGATTCGCACGTTTTTGCCCACTTGCGCCGCGCTAATTATTCCATGAATCGGCCTCTTAATCGATTCTAGATGGTTTTGGAGTTTACAGTTACTCAAAATGTAGGTGTTTGAATATGACAGAATCTATTAATGTTATTGGGGGACTTCAGTAAAATGGAATGCAGTGGAAATCTCTTGGCTAAGACTGTGGAACTAAAGAGGACCTTACTCTGTATTGCCTAATTCACTATGGTTAAATTGGAGACCTATGCCATGAATGGTAGAAATATTCGACATGTCTTCAGACTTTGGCTCGGTTTTGGGAATCAACAATTAGCCCAATATGTGTGCACTGGGAGGTGAAAGCTGTGTGTTTGTAGAGGTTTGGGTGTGTGCTCTGGCCCTGAAGAAGATCTTGGTGCTAAACCCAAATAGATTTCTACACTACTTGAAAACTTGAGTCTAATATATAAAACATAAACACCATTTGTTACATGCACACTTATTGTTCTAGGGCTTCTCATTAATCTGATCTGTTCACTGAAAGACTCTCAGAATATGTGGGGGAATTACTAGGTTTTGCGTGCTTACATATTTCGCCCCATCATGTAGTACCGAGAGCATTGTGGGGTTCCTTGCTGCTAATCTCCATTAAATGCTATGTCTAATTTTCTTTGTTTCTTCTTTTTCAACTTTCAATGATAAATGTACCTGGTCTTGGCAAGACATTGATTTGCTTTATGATCCTATGGTGATTTTTGATGTAGTCTTCCTCTTTTGCTTTGCATTTTATATCAGGGCTTAAATGTATCTTTTTTTTTTAGCTCAACTATCAAAATGAGGAAATAAAGCTTGCAACAACACACTGGTTATCGTAGCAGTACCTAACTAACAAAAGCAGAAACAGGGAAAGTGTTCCTTGCTGGAGGACATGGCCTGCGAAGGTCTATTGATATAGATTCAAATTTCCCAAATTGTAACATTGAAGTTAGCTAGATTGATTGAAGTCACCTATACTTTATCCGCGCCCTCAAAGTGACTGTTTTAAGCTTATGAATTTAAATTGAAGATTTGAGTGCTTATTTGAAAGATTTAACAGATAAGGTAAAGACAAATATACATTGAACATGGTTACTAAATTTGTACGTGATCTTATCAGAAATGAAACAATTCCGTATCAGAATGTAATCCTGTGAAACAAGCGTCTGTAAGGCAAATCCATTTGGCCTCACATTGCCTCAATAGTTTTTCTCAATTTCCTCCTCTTGGTAGTTTGGCGATTTTCTCTATGCCAAAAAACTTTATTAAATTTGGGTTGTCCTCGGTATGTTCCTGATGAAAATGATAGGCAAGAGGATAGCTCATATCTTTGTGTTTCACGGTTCTGAGATGTTCTGATATACGTGTTTTCAAGTGGCGAATTGTGCTGCCTATATAAAGTTTCTGACAAGGATTTCACCTGCATTGTACTTTAATTACAGCGCATTTTCATTTTCATGCTCGCTCCTGAGGAACCAAATTATTTGTTTGGAGAAACACATGTCCAAGAAAAGCTTTAATTTGATGTAATCAACTGAAATCAGCATCCTAATTAAGAGACCCTTTATTCTTTTTGGTGAGAAGTAAACACCATCTTAGATCATGGGGCAACAACCATAACTAAAAAAAAAGAATTAAAAAAAAAAGACTAGTTGTATTCACCACAAGTCCAAGTGTTTATTTTTTCTTTTCTTCAATTTACACTCATAAGCTTAAAACAGTCACTTTGAGGGCGCGGATAAAGTATAGGTGACTTCAATCAATCTAGCTATCTTTCAACACTGGACAGCCTCAGTGGATAGCACCCATTACCGCAGCCCCAAGAATCATTGATCAGACACCAAATACCTGCAAAGAAACTCGCCATAAGGTTGTTTGAAGGCTGTGTACACTTATCCTTTTGTAACATTGAAGTTAGAAAAAGTTACTCACCCTAGTGACTTTTGTACTCATAGTCCATAGTCCTCTTTCCTCCATACTTATGAGTGTTCCTGCAAGGGGACGGGACTGGGGCTCTTTCTGTACAGCATGAAAAGAATAATACCTCTTCAAATTAATTTGTGTTGCCCAGTAATGCCCGGCAGCATGGGCGTGGCTAGCCCCGCTGAACACATCCACTGGCAAGAGCTGTCAGTCTCTAGACAGGTCACCTGAACTATTGCTATATTTATATGGGGATGGCAGGTGGGGCATATGGAGGAAAGAAGATTATGGACTAGGAGAACAGAAGTCACTATGGTGAGTAGAATTTGCTTACTCCTACATATCATCCTGTTTCCTCCATACTTATGGGAAATAAAAAAATCACATCATCGTTGGAGTAAGGAATATAACCATAGACAAATATGTTCTGCAAGACTGCCTGTCCCAATCTGGTGTGTGACCTGGCATCAGTGTCCTACACTAATGCTTGCAGAAAGCAGGCTGGGAGGACCAGGTTTCAGTCTTGCTAATGAGGGCACAGAGGAGATTCCTCTGGAAGGCGACTCCCGTAGCTGTAGTTTGTAAGCCTCCACAATGCATGAGACCATCCAGTGTGCAATCTTTGCCTTCGAAGCTTGGGATTCCAGCTGTTACACACCAAAAGTTACAAACAGACTGCGTGATCTTCTAATTTCTTTAGATCAGTCCAAGTAAAACTTAAGCGATCGCCTCAAATCCAGACAGTGCAAGGTCCTTCCACCCTCTGTCTAAGGAGAAGGAAAAAAGGTAGGAAGAACAACTTCTTTATTTATGTGAAAAGACAAGATGATTTTCGGCAGAAAAGAAGGGTGAGTTCTTATTTTTAGTTTTTTGCTAACTTTATTTAAGTCGTAGGCAAAGATTACAGGCTAGTTCAAGCACTTACATTAGTTTGAGCATCATACTAAAGTGTGGGCACAGTGCCATACTGAGCATATGTAAACATTTATCATAACTATACCAACTTTCATACATGAAACAATAACAAACAGAAGTATGAAAAGGCCGCATAGGGCACATTCTTAGAGTGCGGCACCAGTAAATAGCAGATCTGCGTCGCTCAATAGCCGCCAAATACACTCGCAAGGGAGTCCAAATGTCTTTAGGCCTACATGATGATACTATGGTAGATACATACATTTCTTCCTTGTCCGAAGTATAAATAAGGTCACGCATCCACTCTGCTTGTGTCAGGGAACTTTTTTTGATTTCCACTAACGAAGAACACATCTTTTGGCTACAACACATGCTACAATAAAGAATCATCTGACTACCACCGACACCTTACCTATGTCCCACAAGAGGTACTTAACAGGGGCGTGCATGAGGGGAATATTCAGCATCGCATGAAGGGTGGCAGCAACTTTCCCCCAAGAACCGGCAATACCCGGGCAGTGCCAGAACCTATGTATAGTATCAGCCAGGGAATGGTCACATTTCATATATACATCAGAAATGTCCCTAGAGAATTTACTGAGTTTCACTGGCGTGTAATACAGGTTGTTTAAAACTTTAAACTGAATTTGCCGGTACCGAGCGCATAGGGATACATCTTTAGTGAGAACACATTCTGCCACTGGACATCATTGAATTGGATTCCTAAGTCATGTTCCCATTTCTGCCGTACAATAATCCTTGTGGGTTGGGCATTCAGAACCAGACCATACAGAGTGGATTCTAATCATCTGGGCTCCTTGCACATGACTATCGCGTCTTTGAGCGGGTGGGTTTCGGGTTCATGTGGGAACATCAGTCACAACCGTTTTACCGCGGCTCTCCACCTATAATACTGCAAAATGACAAAAGGACTGCTACCAAGCTTGGACATAAAGTCATCCAGAGACGCGAACAGCACATCCGGGAAACGGTCACCCAATATCAAGCCAGCGATGTGGCCCCAGGATTTCTGTAAGTCAACGTCAAAGGTGGGGGGAATACCTGGAAAGTTCCAGAGTGGTATATTCTTATGATAGAGAACCGTAATCTCCAGTCTATGAAACAGCCTGGCCCAAGCATAGACGGTCATACACACTGGAGCAAACGTACAAGAGTCATTGTATTTGTCACTAAAGATGACTGCCTTGAGATTGGTGGGGATGCCTTGTATCTTTTAAGTGTCAAGTGCACAGATTCTGTCCCTTGTGAGTACGAACATCCTGCATATTACGCTTGAGAGACCAGGTAGTATAGTTCGACATCGAGGACGGCCAGTCCCACTCGCTCTTCTGTGAGCTTCTCCCAACTCAATCTGGCAGCGCCAGGCTCCCATAGGAACCCCACCATCATGGAGAGTATAGATGAGAAAAAGACCCTGCCCGGCCAGAAGGGAATATTGCAGAGACAATATAGTAGCTTTGAGAGGAATATCATTTTCAGCAAGGACAACCTACGATATAGGGAGAGTGGCTATTTAGCCCAAAATTTAAGCTTTGCCTCCAAGTGTTGTATATACTCGGAAATACCCCAAAAGACTGCATCCATTTGTACAAATGGTACAAAAGACCGAAAAAGGCCTGTACCATTCATACAAATCTGAAAATACCAAACATGAGAAACAGGGGTGTCCTCCACCCCCCATGTTTGGTATTTTTTGGATTCGGGGGTTTGCAGGGGTTTCCCATGTTTTCTCGATATTGAAAGCGGAGCCGGAAAAAAAGGGGACCCTGCAGCGTCAGATCTGATGGCCTGGTAAAAGGTAAGTTGGGGGATGGCAAGGGGTGGAAAGTGGAATTAGGGTAGTTTAAGTTTTTTTGGGTTGTTTTACCAAATTCGAAATGCATCGAAATTGACTACGGTGAATTTCACGCGAACTTTGCGACTTCGGTAAAACAACCCAAATCCTATACACTCGGCATACAGAGTGTGCTGTTGTCGCGAGACCCGGATTCCCAGGTATTTGAATCGTGCATCAACCCAGCGGAAGCCCAAAAGATCTGACACTCACAGGGCCTGCATTTCACTAACTTTTCTGTCACACTTGACAGTTACCAAAAAAGCTACTTTCCAAGAAACTAATTTAATGTCTGCTGTAGTCATTGGTTTGACCAGCTTATGAGTTAGGGTCAAAAGCGCGATGTTAAGGCCTCACGAAGGATAAGGTCCAATTATTGGTAGTTACAGACGAAGAAGAGGGGCTCCCACACTCTTGTAAATGATAACTATGACCTTCATGACTGAGCCCTGACCCTGGACAAAGCGAGGTGGGACAGGAATGATAGAATATTGTCCAAAGAAGCATAACGTGGATCCAACGAACCCTTAAGCATCCAGTAGAAAAAGCAGTCAATGTTTTTGTACTGTCTCCTTGTAGATGCTTTCCCGGCTGAATGAATTACTGAAATATTCTGCTCACAAAAACCTAGGACACCATAAGCTAATTCACAAGGGTGCTTTCCTTTCCCGTATACTTCCAAGACTAATTTCTGAGTTGAGGCTCTGCCAGTGGGTGTGCACAATCACCTTCTTGAATCCTGAGAGATGTCTGGCTTTCATTCCTTGACATGGAGAGATCCATAATTCATATGCTTCCCCAATCTCCCGACAGATATGCTTGGTTGTGGCCCTTGCATTGTTCCCTCAGAGCAATGACAGCCAGAGGTGTATGCAACCTAAGGCTGCGATAAACATTATGAGTGGGACTGTTAAGATCATCTGTGCTCTCAAGGGTGCAGTTTCCAGTCCATGTTGGATTTGAGTGGCCTGCTCCAACATACAATGAAACCTTTCTAGAACTGCTGGAATAGCCCCACAGCCTGCCAGAAAACAGTTCAAAAGCTTTAGCAATCAGATCTTGCTACCCTGGTGACAAGAACATTTTGAATGCATGTAGCTGGTCAGGGGATCTAAGGGAAAAACGACCGCAAGGTTTCAAACTGGAGCATTGGGCTAAAACAGGAGGAATCAGCCCATCTGATTAAATGTAGCACTCAGCTTCATTGAAGAACCGGGACACATGCCAAACTGTAGTGTGGCAACGCACTTATCCTGTGGCAGTTGCACAGAGAAGCTGAGTGACTGAGGCTATTGCACTGCAGACTTTTAAAAATAAAAATGACGATAGGAGAGGAGGTGAATGTCTAGAGGTAGAGGCAGAAATCTACTGAGGGAGAGAGCTGCCAACCCAAAACCAATCAGCTGTTTGACCACTGCTTCCAAATTGCAGGCTTACAAAATTATCCAGAGGAACCAAGTAGGGGATGACGATGCGGGGGAGACCACTTGCCTAGAAGACCACAGAGCTAGTATGCTGAGAAGGAGCTTGTGTAGGCCATTGCAAATGGACCCAAAAATCTCCAACATAGATAGTCTGTTGAATGACAATCAAAGAGACTATTGCAGGAAATGGACAAGCCTGAATCTAACGCCACGGGAGTAGGAGAGAACAAAAAATCATAAGAGAAGACAATGAAGTAAGGAATGGATGAACAAATAAGATGGCAATTGGGTCAGAAAAATCCTGGGATGAACCTGAAACGAAGATACATGATGTAGCATGCAGACCAGTAACCACCCAGAAGAAAGAAACCAAATCACTTAATGCATGCTCGGAACTGAAGTCCGATACAAATCTCAAATGTAACAAATATATTAGGCGAGAAGGGGAGTATGTTGGTGCATGTTCAGGAACAGGCTATCACACACTGTGAGAGAAGAGTTGACCATTTGATGAATGCCAGGAAACTGAGTGCTGGAAAATGAGGTTCAATAGTCCAACCAAAGTCTAATAATACTTGCAGACAAGAAGCTCAACTACTTGATGTCTGCTGGGAAAAGAAGTTCAATGGCCCACCCTTTCTCTAATAACACTTGCAAGAAAGAAAATGTATAGTTTCATGTATGTTGGGAAATGAAGTACAATATCCCAGCCCAGGTTTTAAAATGCTTACGAGAAAGAAGTTACATCTTTTGAGCTGAGCAGAGGAACAAAATTAGGTTTAGTAGCCCAAGTCTAATAATGATTGTGAGAAAGAATTACTTTATCCACAACAGACTCAATGAATCGATAAACTCTTTGTTCTAAGTCTACACCAAGGCTTAAAGTGGAATATAGTCATTGGTTGCATGTCTGCGTGGTACTGAGTGGCTTCCTGAAAAGAGCACTGCTTGGTACCAAGCGTAAGTCATGATTGATAGAGGAAGTGAATCACTGGCTGCCAGTTTATAAGGGACTGAAACGCTACTTAAAGAAAAGATCAATCCTTTGTTCCATATAGACATCACGATTGAATGACAAAATGAGTAAATGGTTGCAAGTGAAGGCATGCCTCTGCATGCTCACTTCAGAAAAAATACAACCCGCTAGGGAAAAAGGCCCAAGTCACCGCTTCAAGGATAACAAGTATTTATTTCTACAAAATACAAGTGCATCAGCAAAGAACTCTGCTGCCGCCGAACGTTCTGCCAAATTGTAGATGTGTAGCAAGGTAAAAGGACACCTGCCAGCATTACTGCCATCATCATATACAATACAAACCTGCAAAGCTGGTTGGAGTGACCCTATACATGGTCGACCCACTCCATAGGGGATACTAGGCCACTGGTCCTAGCCTTCTTGTCTGTCTCCGTCCATGTGGGTGCTGCTGGGCTTGTCATACTCGATAAAATAGGCCTAACAATCAATTACTTATTTCACAAACAATGCTACTCTATATCTAAACACAGAGATGGGCTCAGTGGGAGAGCCAAGGTCAAACCAACTTTCCTACTTCACTCGCTCCAAGATGCACCAGCAGCCTCCAAGGTTCTCCACCCTTCCTTTGGAGCTATAATTTCATCCTTCACTGGCACCTCGCAGCACAAATCACGTGATCCGACTGTGAAGGCAAGATAGCATTGCTTAGTGATCTTCCTGATTGATCGGGGGGTCTTAAAGTTTTATGGCCAATGGTGTGGGTCTGGTTGGCACTGTGGTATGTGGGGGTCTTGTGATCAAAGCATTGGAGGGATGTAACTCTAACGTGTGGGGGGTTGGCGCTGAGGTGTCATGCTATCTTTATTGTGGAATGGTAACTGCCACAATGTGCTCTGCCCCCTCTTGGTGGCCTTGCAGATCACCTCCTTTCCAGGGCGCAAAAGGATTGCAGCCTCTGCCACAATGGCAGGCTAGTAACTCACTGAAGCTTACTCGTAGTCGGCGTTATGTCTATGTGGGCCATGCAAATCTCTTACTAACACATTTGGTGCCTATCGCAGCGATTGGGCCTAATAACAAAAAATGGCTGCAAATAACCAAGATGGCGTCTACATTTGCCTCTATTATATAGCTCCTAATGCATGCACTGTGCAATTACGCACTCTGTTCTGTGTACACCCTCCTCCCCCCTGCTCCCTTGGTGTGAGTTTACAGTTTGTTTCTCATTCGGAATCACTTAGGGGGGTGGGAAGACCCTCAATCCTTACCAACACATGTCCGAAAATGAACTGAAAGCCAATACCGGTAGAATAATATAATTATTGGTTTTCAGCACCTGGGAGGGCTGGAAAATGGCAAAGAAAAGCACAACCTTGTTTCTCAAGTCTACGCCAAGCCTGAGAGTGGAATTGAGTCATTTGTGCTAGTGCATAAAGGACTGAAATAGCTAAAGAAAAGGTCAACTATTTCCTGCAGTGCAAAGGGAAGACTGGAAGGTGTGGGATTGAATCATTGATTCGTATTAACCTGGAATACCCTGCACCCCCAGATCTAGGACTAATTCAGAAAGGTTTAAGGATAAATATATTGAGTTAGAAAAGATTTTTACTTTGTATTTCAGATGCAGAGGAGAAAACAACAACCCTGGCATTTGGGTTGTATTAGGGGAAAATAACAGATAAGTTCCGTAATTTGGGGAACTTGAGTCCCCTGTACACTGTCAGTGGCTCAGTAAATAAGCCCAACTTTTTGGATAAAGCTGACCCCACCTGTGCTTACATACTCTTTGCTCGCAATGAATCATTCAAACAAAAACTTTTTTATTTCTTTTTCAATTGTTTAGAGACAAAATGATAAATACAAATTAATTTCTTCATTTAAGGCTTTTTTTCCTATTGCCCAATGCGTTTGGAGATTGTAAATCTCTTCGTCAGGGGATGTTTTATCATATCTACAAAAAATGGAAACATTGCTAAATTACAAAATTACAAAATTCTAAACTTTTCATCAGTATGACATGATATAATATGGCATTTTTAACGCGCCTATACACAAGTGTTTCAAGGCGCGACGAGGCGGGGGGGAACAAGGGGAGACAGACAACGATCCTACTAGGCCAGGTGTCATTCAGATCGTGCAACTGCAAGGGTAGAGGGGAAGGGAAAAGTGCAGGGGGGGAAAGGTAGAGGGAAAAGTGCAGTACAGGGTTATAGCATACAGGATAAATAACAAGGGCCAGCTGGTGGCAAGTGCGAGGTAAGTGCAGACAAGTGCTGGGAAGGGGGCTATAGGGATACAGACACAGTACCGCAGTGCAGGGGTTGCCAGGGAGGCAGTGCAGGGGAGAGTGGCTGGGCCAAGGACCGAGAACGGTGAGTGGCCCAGTTGCAGATTTAGTGCAGTTTCAGTCATTTTAGCAGGGGAGAGAGGGAGAGAAAGCGAAGGCAAAGAGGAGGGTTTTGAGGTGCTTCCGGAACCGGAGATGGTTCTGCTCAAGTTTCAGGGAGGCAGGAAGGCTGTTCCAGAGGGAGGCCCTTGCAGCAGAGAGAGATCTGCCCCCAACTCGTTGTTTGGAGAAGTGGATGACCCTGAGGGAGTTGGAGGCGGATGAGCGAAGAGCACGAGAAGGAAGATGTTTAGGAAGAGAGAGTTGAGGGTATTTTGGCCCAAGGCCCCAGACGGCCTTGTGGACAATGCAAAGGGTTTTGAACTTGATCCTCGCAGTCATTGGGAGCCAGTGTAGTGATTTCAGTCCTGGAGAGATACGGTCCCTGGGCTTGAGGCCAAGGACAAGTCTCGCAGTCCTGTTCTGGATGAGTTGCAAAGGGCGGAGAGTAGAGACGGGCAGGTTTAGGTAGAGGCTGTTAAAGTAGTCCAGCTTCGAGAGAACCAGGGCTCTAGAGACAGTGAGCTTCTGGGGGAAGGAGAGGAAAGGAAGGATACCTCTGAGGAGGTGTAGTTGGTAGTGTGACTTCTTAGAGACGTCGGATATGTGAGGAGAGAAGGAGAGTGTGGAGTCGAAGATGACCCCGAGGTTTTTTTGCCTTGCAGGTAGGAGCAGGAAGAGGGCCAAGAGAGGCCGGCCAGAGAGCTGCATGGAAGGAGGGAGTGGGTGTGCCGATGAGTATGGCATTAAGGTAGAGGTCGTTGGCGGTATGCCATTCCTGGATAGCAGAAAGACAGTCAGAGATGAGGGAAGGAGAAGAGGAGGCTGAGAGTAGCCTGAAAATGAGCTGGGTATCATCCGCATAGCACTGAAAGTTGGGGCAGAGAACGGCGATGCGGTGGGCGAGAAGTGCCAGATACTGGTTCAACAGCCAGGGAGAGAGGTTAGAACCCTGGGGGACACCACAGGTAGAGAAAAAGATGTCAGAGAGGAAAGACCCCAGTTGGACCTGGGAGGGTCGATTTGAGAGGAAAGAGGTCAGCCACTCCAGAGCCGGACCAGTGATACCCAGATTCAGCAAGGGTCGGAAGAGGGTTTCTTAAGAAGGGGTGGACAAGGGAGTGCTTGAGAGGGGATGGGAAGACTCCAGAGGCGAAGGAGTGATTGCAGAAGTCAGCAAGGGCAGGAGCCAAGGAGTCGATGTGGTCCTTGATAGTTTTGGAGGAACAGGGGTGGACCTGTTTTGACGAGACTTTCATAGATCGGACTTGTCTCGAAACCTCGTTAGCAGAAAAAAGGGGAAAGGCAGAGAAGGAGAGAGGAGGGGTGGCTGCAGAAGGGCCAGAGGAAGGGCAGGGAATAGAGGGGGGGGGGGAGGTGATAGGAGGAGAGTGAGGACAGGATGTCCTGAGTTTTTTAAATGAAGTGAGAGGCCAGTGCCGTGCAGAGGGCCTGGGAGGGGACAGGAGAGGTAGAGACTGCAGCAGGGTTGGCCAGCTCCGTGCATATTTTAAAGAGTTTGGCCGAATTGTTAGATGCTGCAGTGATGCGGGCTTGGATACGGGCTCTCTTCTTGGTGAGAACGGAGAGCCGGTATTGCCTTTGGAGCAGGCGACAGGCCAGTTTGTCAGAGGATGAACATGAAGCACGCCATTTCCTCTCTGCCACCCTGCACTTGCATTTAAGGGTGACGAGATCCGAGGCATACCAGGAGTTACATTTGGCTTTGGGCTTCAGGCGGATTCTCATGACAGGGGCAAGGATATCAAGAGTATCAGATATAGCAGAGTAGAGAGTGGAGAGGGCTGTGTCAGGGTGGGAGTCAGCCGAAGGGGGAAGAGGGGGCGAGAAGGTGGCAGCGAAAGCCTCAACTGACACACGCTTCATGGGTCGGATGACCGAGAAGGAAGATGGCAGTGATGAGGGTGGCTTTGCCTGTGGGGTAGGGAGGGTGAGGTGGGAGGAGAGGAGAAAGTGATCACTCCAGGAGAGAGGAGTGGAGAGAGGGACAGAGAGGGGAAGGTCAGAAGAGATCAGGGCATCAAGAATGTGCACTGCAGAATGAGTCGGCCCAGTCGGGAGAATAGAGAGTGAGAGAGAGTCGGAGAGGTCGCGAAAGAGTCCGGAGGGGGGACAGGAGGCATCCAGGTGGATGTTGATGTCTCCAAGAAAGAGGAGTTGAGTGGTTGAGGACAGGAGTGAGGAGGAGAGGTCCGCCCACTCGGAGAGGAAGGAGGAAATTTGACCAGGTGGCCGATAGATAGTAGCCACAGGAAGGGAATGGCTAGGAAAGAGTAGGCAGACAGGACATTCAAAAGAGGAGTAGGTCTGCATGGGAGTAACAGTGGCAGGAATCCACTCAGGGAAGATAAGGGCCACAACCCCCCAGCACGGTTGGGCCTGGGAACGGAGAGGATCTTGTAACCGTCAGGTAGGAGTGTGTCAAAGCTGGTGACAGAGCTGGCCGTGAACCATGTCTCAGTGAGACCGAGTACATCAAGGTCCAGTTCCTCAAGAAGGCGGCAGATATCAGAGGAATGTTTGACGGCAGAGCGAGAGATAAGAGTGGCAATGTGGAGAAGGTTGCCATCTTTGAAGGACTTCCGGGGAGAGGTACAGATCAGAGGTACACCCTGCGGAGGTGAAGAAGGAGCACGGGAGGCAGCAGGGAGGGAGGGTAGAGGCAAGGTAGCCGAGGACAGAGGAGGGGGGACAGCAGGAGAGGAAAGGAAGTTGATGAGGCGCGGAAAGCATCTATCAAAGAGGTGAAGGTTGGCCTGAGGGCCTTGGACCAAGACGGTCCCATTAGCGTAGACATTAATGATGGCCTTAGAGGAGTGGAAGGAGGCCAAGAGGACATCCCAACGGGTGCCACCATTAATGGGAGAAGAGGAGAAAGGAGAGAGCACAGAGACCATATGAAGGGACCATAGGTCAGGTGAAGGCACGAAAAAGAGGATGTCAGTGAGAGTTTCCTTAGAGGAGGCACTGGTGTAGGTGTCAGCGATAGGGAGGCCCGGGTTGGAGACCAGGATGTCCTTTTTAAACTTTTTCCTACCAGATTTAGTGAGGAGAGCAGGATAGTCAATGGAGAAGCAGTTAGAAAAGATCGGTGAGATAGAGAGCACCATGGGATAGGAGGGAGTGGGGGGGGGAGACAGGACAAGCACAAGCAGACAGGAAGAGAGCGGCAAGCCCTAGTTTACCACAATTTGTAGGGCACAGAGAAGTGAAGGCACCATGCGAATGAAGTGAACAGGTGTAGGTGCTGCGGGCCGAGGAAGCAGGTGGAGCTAGCAAGGTGGACAGGCGCCAAGCGTCCCCTGCGGACACCTGCAGACACAGTGGGAGCCGTAGGAGCCGCACTTTGCCTGAGGGGCCCTTAGCCGTGGGGGCTGCCGAGCAGGGGGCTGCCCAGGAGGGTCGGTATATGGGGGGGGGTGGGCGGGCAGGGAGGCGGGCTGGAAGAGGTCACCAGGAAGAGGCTGCAACGGGAGGGGGGAGGGAGAAACACAACCATGTGCTCGGAGCACAATACAAAAAAAAAATGTAAAAAACACAATTCCTCACTTGAGGCCCAGATGGACCGGCAGGATTTCTATCCTGCAACTGGGCTGCCCGGCGAGCTGCTCTCAACCCCAAAAGTTCAGCACATAGAGGCGAGCGGGGAGAGCAGCCGTCGGGTAGTCCAGAGGGACACCTGATGGAGCCAATCAGAGGGGGGGGGCGGGGAGGGAGGCGGGCTGGAGGAGTGCAAGTAGTACACGGTTCTATCTTTTGTCATACAACTCCATTAAAAACAAAAAAATGTATATTCAAAAATTAGCTTGTGTGCTGTTTAGACATTGTGTAGTTTGAAATCTGAGAAAATGTCGTTTTTTGGATTTTCATCATCTCTATACTAGCAATCATCCGAAATTTGACATTCTGTTTCCTGCACATCAATCTTATACATACTGTTATGAGTGTAAATCAGTGTTTCTTACTATATTGCCAAATCCTATGTAAAGTGCATTAATAGATTCTCTGTTCATCTGTACTTCAAAGGTGAGGGAATATTAAAAAAGACTAATCAATTGATTACTGTAATTATAAAGAATGGTGTGCTGACCTTGTGTAAGTAGCTATGGCGCTACTGTCTCTTCTGTGTGGGTTTCCCCACTGGATTCCACAAAATCTCCCTCTATCACAGAGTCATTGAATCTGGCAAGCATGCGCTCATGGCAAGTGGACTGCAAGTGGGCTGTTTGCTGTGGGGGACTCTGCTCCGTGCTACTGAACGTGTCTCTGCAAACTATTGCCTGGACCCATAATTCTGGTACTCCATCACACAACGAGCAAATATAAGGACTCTGTCGAACATTTAAAACATTTACTATGGATGAGGTTGAATTATGGACTTATAATACGCTCTTTTCTATATTTTCTACCAGGCCACACCAAAAAGATTGGTGCACGTGCTCCTGAGTTCTCGCTCCTGGCAAGTGGACTATAAGTGGGCTGTTCGCTGCTCACAGCGCAGCCTAGTAGCAGTCCACGCACTGTTTGAGTTTTGTTCTAATAGTTTTGTTAACTTTGGATTCCACCTGTCGGCCACGCTATACCTATGTGAAAGTACCTTCTGGTACCACACGGATGATTTTCCAGTAAGTCAGTGGCTTGAAGAGAGGAGGGGAGAGTGGTCTATGGCTATTAATGTATATGCCAGTAAGTGCCTGATTGGATACGTTAACAACAATGATGATATTTGAATTCGAAATAAAGTGAAAATTAAGTCACCTGATGCAAAAGAAGCTGTTTACTAATCGATAGGTTGATGAATGATTGTCAACGGTTGAAACAAATGTACTGGGGTGGCTGTATGGGCGCACGGTGTTGTGCAAAAGATTAAAACAGTGCACAAGGCGGTTTTGAGATCTTATGGGTGGCGGTATCTTTCAAAGTAAATTTGTGTGTTTTTAGCGTGCATTTTTCTGCTTATTTCTTTAGAAGTTTGATTAACTGCTTGTTTTAGAGCTGCCACTTAGTGTAAACATGCGAATGGCTGAGGCCCCCCAAGTCAATAATTCTTTACTTTTGGATAAGAATAAATAATGCAACATTTGTAAAGTTTCCTTGTGAAGCACCCTGTTCAGCCCATTTAGATTCAGTACACTTGCGGTGAAAATTGGAATTCCGGCATTTTGTAATACTGTGGTGAAAGTCAATGGGAGAGTAAGCTGTGCTGGGTAAACAAATTTTGACTTAGAACCCCGTACCACCCACTTTACGGGATAAGGGCTTTAAAGTTACCCTATTCTTGAATATGAAACGAAAGAACACCCAAGGGAAGCGTGATGCCATTCCAGCTTCGGTTTCAATAACAACGCGGCGCATGAGCATATCTCGAGCAGTTGCCCTTCCTCTCCCAGGTTCCTCTGATACTGATACAGACCTGATTGAGTGTGCGCAACATTCTTCAAATGCCCAATAGAAAGGGAACCAAGGAAAGTAACTGACTCCAGGTGGAGTCAGGACTCGGGCCTCTAGAGCCTGGCATCCTCTTCAAAAGCCCTCATACACCAGGCTCATACACCATAAAAAACAATGTGCTTGGGAACTACTTTATTGTATTGTCAGCCAACATGGAGGCATCCACATAGCTTGGTTCCTAAGAACCAAGCTATGCGGTCTAGTGTTTTGGGTGTGGTAGCCTAGGGACTACTTTACCTGGACTATTTTGTTGGGGCTATTTAAACCACACCCGAGCAAGACAACACGCTTCGGGTTACTTTACAGCTTGCAACGTGACGCTCACCGTGTCCAGCTATTCCCTCGAACCTCGGAGAAGCAGAACATGCAAGGAGACAAAAGGAACATCATTAGCAGCAGCATCTTACCTGCAGTCTTCATCTTTAAACACTTGCAGCTACTGGGAACAGCTTCCTCGAATCTGCACGCCTTCCAGACAGAATAACCTGAAAGAGGAAAATAGAGGCAACATTAAAGAAAGCAGTAGAGACATTTACAAATTACGAACTGCTCAAAAGGATTACCTGGCTGGTCGCCTCTCGGCTGGCAACACTCGGGACATTCCACTTGCGCTGAAGAACACTGCGACATACAAGGAAGGAAAACACAGGTTAGCAAAGGCAAGACTTCGCAGCGCTGGGCATAGCACTTACTTACCGCATCATAGCGCTCTTAATGCGCCATCATTTACCAGCGGGGCTCAACCAAGCCAGTTCACCGCGCTGAAGCTCCGCATACCTAAGGGAGAAAAAAGAGACATTTTAAACAAAGAAAGGCATGCAGGATAGCAACAAAACTAAGGAACAGCAATAAGACCTACCTGAAGAAGATCAAACGGGCCAGAATCAGTGAAGTAACTGGACCGCACTTGGCCATGAAAGACAACGCGCCCCTGCAAAGAAGGCAGGATGGAGAGCACGCCTAATTCTACCACAAGGCAGAACCTTCCCCGCAGACCACATCAGGGCAAAGCTTAGAAGCATACCAGCGAGTAATCCGGCTGGGTGGCGTCCCTGTGGATACCAGGTGAGCGTAACAGAACGTGAAGCCTACCATAACAAATTCACCTGGGTGCCATGGAGACATCAGAAATTGACCAATTGGCCCAATTACTAGGAGAGCTTCGTGCTAAGGTTCATTCTGCCTGACAAGAGACTAATGCCCTCCGGGGAGACCTAATAGTGGCCAAAGAACGCACTGAAGAGATTAGCAGGCAATACTTGCAATCACAGGCAGGACAGACGCCTCTACCTGGAAGCAATCCAACGATGCAAAACCCTGCCATACCACCCACTCCAGTACAGATCACGTTACCTGGAACAGTGCCTTGGCACCACCAGAAAGGTTCTCAGGCGACCCACGGAAGTATGCGGCATTCATCAATCAGTGCCGCCTTTTTCTTTGTAGGCCTGGAGCATTTCCAAACGACCAAGCTCGGGTAGCTTTTGTCTTATCATACCTGAGTGGTAGTGCAGCAGATTGGTCGGTGCCATTGGTAACCCATGACGATCCTCTATTACATGACTTTGGGGGGTTCCAGAGAGAAATGGAAAAAAAATATTTTTGCTCGCCATACCCAGGAACAAGCAGTAGACAATTAACTCTTGTCCCTCCGACAGGGGAATCGGGACTTGTTAACATACATTGCTACCTTCAACAGACTGTTTGCCGAAGCTAGGTGGCCAGAAAACAAAAGAACCACGTTATTCCATCGAGGCTTACGAGGCGAATTAAAGAACGTCTTAGCCCAGGTGGTTGATCCACCCAGAGACTGTGCAGAATTCATAAATCTGGTCGTGCAGCTAGACCACCGGTTGCAGGACCAAAAGGCAGACCGGTCTAAGACGGACCCTCGGACTGTGTATGTTTGACCAAGGGAAAACGCACCCCGTGTACCTGAAAATGCTGTAGAACCCATGCAGATTGGAGGGATACGGCCTCCATTAACAAAACAAGAGCGGGACAAAGGAAGACAACAACAGCTTTGTTTGTATTGTGGGAAACCAGAATATTTCCTGAAGGACGGTCCAGTAAAACCCCCAAGAAGAACAGTCGGGGCCACAGAGAAGGATGAAGCTAAGGAATCGGAAAACTACCAAGCTCGAAAAACGTAGAGGTCAGTTTGTCGAGTGAGAAGAAAGAGTTGTTGACCTCGCACTTTGCAATACCAGTGATCTTAATTAACCACCAACAGTCGTCAAGAATGCATGCCGTTGAAGCCTACATCTATAGCAGAGCAGTTGGAAATTATATTGATCAAGAACTGGCAGCAGAGATGGGGCTTCCTTTGTGTTCTAAGCCAACTATGGACAAGGTAACCACTGTGGATGGGACAGAAATCGCTTCCGGACCAGTAACCCAGTGCACAGCCAGGGTAACCTTGCTGTGCCAAGAGGGACATCGGGAGTCTATTTCATTCGATCTCATCAAGGCACCTCAGTTCAGGCTAATACTAGGGATGCCATGGTTGGTTGCTCACAACCCTTTGATAGACTGGCGGGCACGAAAATTAACCTTCCCCGGTGACTGCTATTACCAAGAGGAGAAACCTGACGTCTGTATCTCCATGACTCCCGGAGCGACAGTATCAACCCTGGGAGCAACTAATACCTTGCAAGTGAATACCATGATTTCCAGGATGTTTTCCGAAAGGACCAAGCCAATACATTGCTGCCGCACAGGCCCTATGACTGTCAGATCGACCTCGTTCCTTGTGCACAAATCCCTTGCAGCAGGATCTACGCTCTCACAGAACCAGAAAACCTTCATTTGAAATCCTATTTAGACCAGTACCTTGCAAACGGATTTATACGTCCTTCGAAGTCCCCGCAGTCAGTCCTTTGTTCTTCGTACCGAAAAAGGAAGGAGACTTGAGAACCTGTATTGACTACTGCGCATTGAACCAGATCACCGTGAAGAACCGCTACCCCTTGCCACTTATCCCTGAGATGCTAGACCAAGTTAAAGATGCCCAGATTTATACCAAATTGGACCTTCGAGGAGCGTACCACCTGGTCCGAGTCAGAAAAGGAGATGAATGGAAAACCGCCTTCCGTACTAAGTACGGCTTGTTTGAATATCAAGTCATGCCCTTCGGATTATGCAACGCTCCTGCGGCATTCCAATATTTCATGAATGACGTCTTAAGGGAGTTAATTGATGTGTGTGCCTTAGTGTACATAGACGACATCTTAGTATACTCAGCCTCGGAACAAGATCATGTCAGGCACGTTCGTCCAGTCCTCACCAATCTCCGTCAACACCGCTTGTTTGCAAATCTTGAAAAATTCTTTTTTCACGTCACCGAAGTAGAATTTCTTGGTTTTATCCTTACTCCAGGAGGCATCAGAATGGATGTGCACAAGGTAGATGCCATTCTGAAATGGCCTTCACCGACGTCTCTGAAAGGGGTACAAAGCATGCTGGGCTTTGCGGACTTCTACAGCCGGTTCATCCCAGACTTCTCTCAGGTTGTGCACCCAATCACAGTACTATCACGAAAAAACAATAAAAAGTTTGCTTGGACCGAAGAAGCAGAAGAAGCTTTTCAGGAACTTAAACAAAGGTTTACCTCCAATCCTGCGACATCCTCGTCCAGACCTCCCTTATGTAGTTGAAACTGATGCGTCGAGTCTCGCAGTGGGGGCTGTCCTTTCACAGAGAGAACCGGAAACCGGCCAGCTACATCCTGTGGCCTTCTGGTCGAAAAAGTTCTCACCTTCAGAGATTAATTATGCCATCACGGACAAGGAACTCCTGGCTATCAAATCCGCCTTTAAAGCCTGGAGGCACTACCTTCTGGGGGCCAGACACACCATTACAGTCATCACAGACCACCGAAACCTGCAATATCTCAAAACAGCCAAGGCCCAGTCCTTGCACCAATTACGGTGGGCCCTTTTCTTCGCCAGATCAGATATATGACGTTCTTACTGTTACAATTTGTGAAATGTTTCTGAAGCCATGGGTAGTGCCACCCAATGATGATGGATGTAGTTCTGGTATTCCCATGCAAGCACTGCAGGTGCCACATGGTGCATGTCCCGTGGGTTTTGCCTGATTCCATAGAGTATTTACGATGGAGTCCCTTGGTTCTTTGTAAGTATGGATGATAGAATCTCAATGGTTCTTGCCTCGCTTAGCGCTTAATCGCAAATCTTGGTCTCTCTAAATTTGACCCGCCTACATTCAGGAGTGGCCACAGTTTGATCACTTCTTTCTTAATTTTGTTAGTTAATGGTGAGAAACTGAAGATGGCAGTTATTTTCTCTTGTTGTTCATTTTCTCTCATGTGATGTTCCAAAGTGGTGTCTCGCGGGATGTTTTTTGCTCTTTTTCTAGCTGTTTTTATCATGCGCTTAGGGTAACCACGATCCTGAAGTTTACAGCAGAATTGGCCTGATTGTTGCTCATATGCCTGCAGAGTTGAGCAATTCCTACGGTACCTAAGGAATTGTCCATAGGGTGATTTGTTTCTCAGGCTAGATGGGTGGTAGCTTGTATATTTCAAAAGTGGTTTTGTTATATACCTTGGTGTTTATTTGATTGTTTCTCATCTCCAGATCCAGATCTAGAAAGTGAACAGATGTCTTACTATGTGTTTCAGAGAAAGTAAGGGGATTCTGTTCGTTAAGCCAGGTTATGAAGGCGATGAGTTCTTGTTCATTGCCTTGGAATATCATAAGAACGTTGTCAATATATCTCTTCCACAAATGTATATGTGTGCCCCAGGGGTTGGTAGTGGGGTAGATGGTTTTCTCTTCTAAGTCTGCCACATATAGGTTCGCCAGGCTTGGTGCAAAGGTAGTGCCCATCGCTGTACCCGATATTTGTTCAAAGAATGAGGTTTCATACATGAAGTAATTTTTAGTCAGGGCAATCTCAGACAGTTGCATAACAAGATTAATGGGCGTCTCGAGTGGTGGAACTATATATCTCTAAGAATCTTTTCGATGACTTGTAAGGTTGCCATTTGTGGGATCTTAGTGTATAATGACTCAATGTCTAGAGTGACAAGTAGTTGACCTTCTGTGTCAAAAGGGAGATCCTTAAGTAGCCGGAGGACAGCAGTGGTATCCTTCAGATGTGATTTCATTTTGCTCACTTTGGGTCTCAGAAAAAAGTCAACAAATTCTGACAATGGCTCCAGAATGGAACCTATGCCTGACACTGTGGGTCTTCCGGGGATTGGTGTGATTCCCTTATGAACTTTCGGTAGGGCATAAAAGGCTGGTCTCCTTGGTGTTTTTGGGTTCAAAAAGTCGTACTCTTTTCTACTAATATGACCTTCTGCTAGGGCTTCTTGCAGGATCGTTACAATCAGTTGTTTAATATCTTCCGTCGGGTTTTTCCCCCAATTGCCTGTAGCTTGTTCGTTCTTCTAGCAGGGTTTGTACCATTTGATTGTAATCCTGTATGTCTAGAAGCACTCTGGCTCCACCTTTGTCAGCTGGTTTTATCATTATTTGCTCATTATCAGTCAATGCTCGTAATGTTAGTCTTTCTTTTTTAGAGATGCTATTAAATGTTTCTGGCTGTTCTCTCTCCAATTCTTCGATCTTCTTAAGTAACGCTTTTTCAAAGGTTATGGCTTCTGGGGTTATTCCGTGTGGGGGTGGATAGAAGGTGGATTTCCCCCTGAGATTGGTTGCACTCTTTTCTGATTTTGTGTAGATATTGCCAAAGTATTGTTTCAGTCTGATTTTGCGCACTAGTTGTGCTACTTCGATTCGAGTTTGAAATGGATCATGTGTCGTGGTAGGGACAAAAGAAAGCCCTTTTTCCAGAAGTTCATGTTGGGCTTTGGTCAATCTATGATTGGAGAAGCTCATCACTAGGGATTTCTCCCTTAGCTGTTTTGGAGGTCTTGGATTGTTACTGTTAGGGTTTGGATTGATACTTGTCTGGGATACACTAGTGCTAGATCGCTGTGGCATCTCTTGTCTATCGTGTGTTGGATTGGCATCCTCATTGTACCATGTGACTGTCTTTTTCTTAAGGGCACTTTTTAGGGGGCCGCTGATGTCCGCCCTCGTCCCCTGCTGCGTGTTACTCGTGGTGATTGGTTCTGCCAGGGTGCTTGCCACTGTCCTCTTCCTCTGTTTCTGGTTTTTCCCTGTCCCCGATGAAAAAATTGGGGTGCTGAGGGAGCATTTTGGTTAAGCTGGTTATTAGTAGCACTGCTCGTACTTGCTATGCTGCTATTGCTTCCATCTGAGCTACCACTAGAGAAGGTCCAGTTCTGTGGCTTGGGGCGGTTGCTTTGTATCCTTTTCCTGTTAAATTGATTGAAGAGTTGGCCTGGCATGGAAGGGATCTGGCTCTGATCTTCATAGTGGGTATCTGTGATGTAGGGATGTATTCTTTCTTGAGTATAGGAGGCCAAGTCTTTCCTGAGTTTTAACACTTTTTTGTTTAGATTTATTTCCTTAAATTCCTTCATGGAGGCTTCCAACTCTTCAATACTTTTCTTATAGGACTCAAGGACATGGGCTAGTTTGAGAGCGTCTTGTTTTTCCTCGATTGCTTTCATTAATTTCTCGGATACTATCTTGGCTGTGCTGATAATCAGCACAAGCCAGTCCCGTGTGCACTTATTTGAAATATACGACCAGTCCTTCCTGAACTGAATTTGTTCCAGGAATATTCTCTGTTCAATCCTAACAATTAAGCCCATAGGGGCTGTGTGTGCCTGTAAGTATTCAGTCATTATTGCTCCGTGGAGCTCAGTTCGAAACAGCTGTTTTTTTTTAAACTTCAAGTTCATTCCAATCATTTCCATTGATCCCAATCTCAGGGATCCCATCTATGCCTAGTATGGAGGGGTTGCTTAGAAGGTTCTCTACTAGATCTTCTGCATACGCCAGGTACAGGTTTTCTGCCATTCTGCTGGTTCTTTTTTAGAAGACTTGTTTTGTATTGTTGTGCTGGTTCCAGAGTGGAAGACTCTGATGAAGGAAGGTTGCCATGCACTAACTAAAAAGGTTTTTGCTATAAAGGTTTTATAGCTGTGGTCCACAGCAGGAATCTGTTAGAAGAATCACTTGACACAAAAGGACCAAGGGGAGGGTCTCATACCTGAGTATACCCTTATGTATTCGCACATTAGAAGACACAGGTTGATCGGTTCTGTGGGGGATATTACAGTCAAATATTTAATTTTGAGTTTCAGTTCGCCCTCTTGTGGGGTACTTGGGATTTCTTTAAAAACTGCTTCATAGATGAAAAAAAGGTTTTTTTTTATTAGGTTTCTTTATCCACAGGGTATAAAAAGAGGATATATATATGTATTTCTATTGGATACTTGTATTCATTTGTCTTTGGAAATAGTATCTAGTTGTTTCAAAATTTCCTAAGGACTCAGATCTCCCATATTTTTTCTTCTGTTCTGGTCTTTTTCATTATTTTTCCAGAGTCCAGGTTGGGATTTTAGTGATTCCCATCTTCTTTAAAAAGGAGTCAAAGGTTAGGAAGTCCGGCGAGTTTCAGGTAAGGTATCTGCTTGTCTGGGTTTATTCCTGGTAAAGAAGCCACAAAAAGCCTACCGGTTTCAGTGGCATAGACAAGGTAAAGGCCACATTCATTAGAGCTGGGCAGACACTTAAGGATTGCTGTGTCAACAAGTGGGTAATTGGTTGGATAATGCCAGGAGATCCCACCTGCAGATGGAGGGGGAGGGAAAAGGGGGGAACAAAAGAAATACAGAAAGCACCATTATGGTTGTTTATCGGTATCACAATGGAGTATTACAAAGGTGCTGTCGTATAGTGAGCTTTGGCTAGGTCTTACTTAGTGAAAGGGGTCCCCACGAGTATCCGTATGGTTGGGAAGGTTAAGTAATGCACTTCCCAATGAGGCATGAGGCACTTGTCATGCTCAGGAATCTGAAAAAGAGGTCGTGTTTTAGACTTTTAACAGAGGGGGCGAACAATGTAACATTGCTTTTTGCAAATAGTTAAAACTAGAAAGTGCTCGACTAGAAAGGTCAAATCATATTGAGATGACCCCCGGCAAAATGTCCTCAAAGGGCTCCAAAATATATAAACCGCACGTGATAAAGATCTTGGGCGAGTGTCCTAAGGGGCATACCATGCCTCTAGGTATCAATGCTCCCTCATCATATTGTGATGTTTTCCCAAGGTTGGACATTTACCCCAAGGTAAAGAGGCAGAGGAGAGGTTTTAAATCCTACTGCAGTCCAGGTTCAAAAAGATAAAGGGTTGCCAGGGATGCAAGAGTGGGTGCACTCGTGCCTACTTATGTTGCTTGCAGCTCCAGGTAAGGCTTACCTTCTACGCTTAAGTTGGAGATCCAAAGGGTCGGCTCGCGGGTGATGCCGGCCTGTGTAGAGTTGCTTGTAGCTGTACGCGTATTCGCGTACGGCCGTTTTTAGTGATGTATACTCTGCACGTACGTAATACGGCGCTGAGTGTGACCAGAGACAAAGAAAGGACTTATTAATAGTCTGCGCCATCTTGCGTGAGTACACGTAGGGGCTTGAAACAATAAAACTGAAACTGAATCATTCCGCTTATTTTTGAATTTGTGCGCGAGGGCCATATTATAAGTGATTGGCCTTAAGTGTCTGCCCAGCCCTGATGAATGTGGCCTTTACCTTGTCTATGCCACTGAAACCGGTAGGCTTTTTGTGGCTTCTTTACCAGGAATAAACCCAGACGAGCAGATACCTTACCTGAAACTCGCCGGACTTCCTAACCTTTGACTCCCTTGTAAAGAAGATGGGAATCACTAAAATCCCAACCTGGACTCTGGGAAAATAATGAAAAAGACCAGAACAGAAGAAGAAATTTGGGAGATTTGAGTCCTTAGGAAATTTTGAAACAACTGGATACTATTTCCTAAGACAAATGAACACAAGTATCCAATAGAAATACATATATATGTATCCTCTTTTTATACCCTTTGGATAGAGAAACCTAATTAAAAAAAAAAAAATGTTCATCTATGAAGCAGTTTTTAAAGAAATCCCAAGTACCTCACAAGCGGGCAAACCTAAACTCAAAAATGTAATATTTGACTGTAATATCCCCCACAGAACCGATCAACCTGAGTCTTCTAATGTGCAAATACATAAGGGTATACTCGGGTATGAGACCCTCCCCTTGGTCCTTTTGTGTCAAGTGATTCTTCTAACAGCTTCCTGCTGTGGACCACAGCTATAAAACTTTTATAGCAAAAACCTTTCTAGTTAGTGCACGGCAACCTTCCTTCATCGGAGTCTTCAACTCTGGAACCAGCACAACAATACAAAACGAGTCTTCTAAAAAAGAACCACGAGAATGGCAGAAAACCTGTACCAGGCGTATGCAGAAGATCTAGTAGAGAACCTTCTAAGCAACCCCTCCATACTGGGCAGAGATGGGATCCCTGAGATTGGGACCAATGGAAATGATTGGAATGAACTTGAAGTTTTAAAAAAACAGCTGATTCGAACTGAGCTCTACGGAGCAATAATGACTGAATACTTACGGGCACACGCAGCCCCTATGGGCTTAATTGTTAGGATTGAACCGAGGATCTTCCTGGAACAAATTCAGTTCAGGAAGGATGGTCCTATATTTCAAATAAGTGCACACAGGACTGGCTTGTGCTGATTATCAGCACAGCCAAGATAGTATCCGAGAAATTAATGAAAGAAATCGAGGAAAAACAGGACGCTCTCAAACTAGCCCATGTCCTCGAGTCCTATAAGAAAAGTATTGAAGAGTTGGAAGCCTCCATGAAGGAATTTAAGGAACTAAATCTAAACAAAAAAGTGTTAAAACTCAGGAAAGACCTGGCCTCCTATACTCAAGAAAGAATACATCCCTACCTCACAGATACCAACTATGAAGATCAGAGCCAGATCCCTTCCATGCCAGGCCAACTCTTCAATCAATTCAACAGGAAAAGGATAAAAAGTAACTGCCCCAAGCCACAGAACTAATGGCATTATCCAACCAATTACCCACTTGTTAACACAGCAATCCTTAAGTGTCTGCCCAGCCCTAATGAAAAAGACCAGAACAGAAGAGAAAATATGGGAGATCTGAGTCCTTAGGAAATTTTGAAACAACTGGATACTATTTCCTAAGACAAATGAACACAAGTATCCAATAGAAATACATATATATGTTCCCTCTTTTTATACCCTTTGGATAGAGAAACCTAATAAAAAAAAAAACTTTTTTCATCTATGAAGCAGTTTTTAAAGAAATCCCAAGTACCTCACAAGCGGGCAAACCTAAACTCAAAATTGTAATATTTGACTGTAATATCCCCCACAGAACCGATCAACCTGAGTCTTCTAATGTGCAAATACATAAGGGTATACTCGGGTATGAGACCCTCCCCTTGGTCCATTTGTGTCAAGTGATTCTTCTAACAGCTTCCTGCTGTGGACCACAGCTATAAAACTTTTATAGCAAAAACCTTTTTAGTTAGTGCACGGCAACCTTCCTTCATCGGAGTCTTCAACTCTGGAACCAGCACAACAATACAAAACGAGTCTTCTAAAAAAGAACCACCAGAATGGCAGAAAACCTGTACCTGGCGTATGCAGAAGATCTAGTAGAGAACCTTCTAAGCAACCCCTCCATACTGGGCAGAGATGGGATCCCTGAGATTGGGACCAATGGAAATGATTGGAATGAACTTGAAGTTTTAAAAAAACAGCTGATTCGAACTGAGCTCTACGGAGCAATAATGACTGAATACTTACAGGCACACGCAGCCCCTATGGGCTTAATTGTTAGGATTGAACCGAGGATCTTCCTGGAACAAATTCAGTTCAGGAAGGATGGTCCTATATTTCAAATAAGTGCACACAGGACTGGCTTGTGCTGATTATCAGCACAGCCAAGATAGTATCCGAGAAATTAATGAAAGAAATCGAGGAAAAACAGGACGCTCTCAAACTAGCCCATGTCCTCGAGTCCTATAAGAAAAGTATTGAAGAGTTGGAAGCCTCCATGAAGGAATTTAAGGAACTAAATCTAAACAAAAAAGTGTTAAAACTCAGGAAAGACCTGGCCTCCTATACTCAAGAAAGAATACATCCCTACCTCACAGATACCAACTATGAAGATCAGAGCCAGATCCCTTCCATGCCAGGCCAACTCTTCAATCAATTCAACAGGAAAAGGATACAAAGTAACTGCCCCAAGCCACAGAACTAATGGCATTATCCAACCAATTACCCACTTGTTAACACAGCAATCCTTAAGTGTCTGCCCAGCCCTAATGAAAAAGACCAGAACAGAAGAGAAAATATGGGAGATCTGAGTCCTTAGGAAATTTTGAAACAACTGGATACTATTTCCTAAGACAAATGAACACAAGTATCCAATAGAAATACATATATATGTTCTCTCTTTTTATACCCTTTGGATAGAGAAACCTAATAAAAAAAAAAACTTGTTTTCATCTATGAAGCAGTTTTTAAAGAAATCCTATGTACCTCACAAGAGGGCGAACCTAAACTCAAAATTAAATATTTGACTGTAATATCCTCCACAGAACCGATCAACCTGAGTCTTCTAATATGCGAATAAACTAAAAACTACAAAGGAACTGAGGTGCCTGAATTACAACACACAACAAACAGGTAACATAAGAAAACATCAACTAAAATTGATAAAGGATAACGGGGTAGAGAGTGGGTTCAAGATATTGAACACTCCTGTGCTGAGCTCTGTGTTAGGTTTTGCTGTTTTTCAATTGTTCTCTGCAAGGTCACAGGTTGGAAGAGTTAAACCCAAAACCTCTTGTGGGAAAATTGCAGAAAATCCTGGTTACCTTGCAACTAGAGGTTTTATGTTTCGACCCTTGTAAATAAGAAGGATCTCATGCAGGTGGCTGTGTCTTATTGTGTGCTTTTATTCTCAATAGTGTAGACACATGGACTAAGAGAGTGGTCAGCTGACACGTGTTTCGACCCAGGAGTGTCTTTCTCAAGGCAGGTGTAATAGGTGGGTCTACGGGAAGTTGTCCCAGAGAATTCAAGAATGCAGGTTGGCAGAAGGTTCGAGTAGGATTGAGGTGATTGTTTCTAAGGCTGCTGCCATCTTCATACAGTTTTGCTGTGTCAAAAATAGATAAAGGAATTGGCGGAAGACAGCTCTATCATTATGAAACTGGCTGATAAGGGCGGTGTACTTGTGATCATGGACACTACCTTTTACAACCACGGTTGTATGAAACTATTGCTGGGTCAAAGAACATATTTACAGCTAGACGGTGATCCTATAATAGCAATAAAGGAATTGGTACAGAATACAGTAAAGACAGCTTTAGATTTGGAATGGATTACAAAACGGACAAGCAAACTTCTCTTGAATCTACCTCCCATCACACTAGTCTTTTAAGCCCTGCCAAAGATTCATAAAAACCCTACAGACTCACCTTTTGGACCGATAGTGGCCGGGACAGAGAGTGTGTTTCAACCACTAGCAACCTACCTAGATAGGGCTCTACAACCACTTATACAGGCGGTGATTACCTACCTTAAGGACACAGATTATTTTCTACAATTTATGAGTGAATTACAACGGACTAATCCAATGCCTATACTTTTCACCCTGGATGTCACCAGTCTTTCTACCTCTATCCCCCATGGAGAAGGAATAGATGCGATGGAATTGTTTCTGTTACATCACGATAACATCATGTTCCAGAAAGTGTTTGCAATTGAATTATTACACCTAATTCTATATAACAACTACTTTAGGTACAATGAGAAACTCTATTTACAAATAGAAGGTACCTCGATGGGCTCTTCACTAGCACCATCGTATGCAAATATTTGTATGTATCACTTCCAAAAACATCATGAACTCGATAATCAACAATGGACATCCAAGTTGAAATTTTGGAAAAGATATATTGAAGAGGTCTTTGGCATCTGGGAAGGTACAAGAGAGTAAATCAAACAATTTTTCATTTACCTGAATACATGCAATGATTGGATAATGTTTACATCAGAAGTAGGGACACTGCACATCCATTTCTCTCCACTACACAGGAACAGAACTTCTGACTACTATCTATAGGCAACCAACGGGTGTATATAACAGCTTTCATCCGAAACATCTGAAGAAGAATTTACCCTTCAGCCAATTTTTAAGGCTCAAAAGGATCATATCTGATACAGAGAATTTACATCAGGAATACAAGAATATGAGAACTCGTTTTACAGATAGAGGTTTTCCGACTGAAGTCTTATAAAAAGCCATATCCAGAGTAGAACCTTTAAAGAGAGAAGCTCTCCTCAAAGGCCACAAAAAGAAAGAAAATGCCAGATTGGTACATTCACTAAAGTTCTCATCCTATAGCTTTCAAATCAAAAAGATAATACAGAAAAATTGGGACCTTATCAAACTAGACCCCAAGTTACACTGCCTCTTTCAAGAGCCGCCGATGTTGGCCTATAAGAGAGGAAGAAACCTAAAAGACACATTAATCAAAGCTTAAAGGATTAAGAGCACAAAACAATCATTGCTGAGAAAATGAAAGACTGGCACATTTGCCTGTTTAAATTGCCAGAATTGCTTGAACCTAATCAAAGGAGACCACATCAGACACCCCAATACAGGCAAGAATATACCACTCAAGGAATACGCAACCTGCGACAGTAAAAACATAATATATGCTTTGAAGTGTCCTTGTGGGAAATACTACGTGGGTAAAACAATGCGCAAAGCAAAAGAGCGCTGGACGGAGCACAAGTCCAACATTAGGACTAATAACATCAAATCTCCGGTGTACAGGCACTTTAGAGATAACAATCACACGACAGCACAGCTACGATGACTAATATTAGAAGTGATACATCCGCATCGTTCCCGGAGGAACCTCCGGTATATGAGTTTCTGGCAGCCATCCTTACACAGACAGGGCTCAAGAGTGGCATCTCTGAAATATACAGGAAGGTACACACCCCCTCGGCTAACACGATGCGATCCATATGGGAGAAAGACCTTCATATAGAAATTGATGAGCAGAAATGGATACACTTCTATAGAAACACTAAGACTATCTCCCTCAATGCCAACTTCCGTCTTATGCAATTCTAAATTCTAAAATCAGCTACATATCACACCAAAAAAGATTGCAAAATTCGATCCATCCAAACAAGTAACCTGCCCCAAATGCGGACGACGGCATCAGATGCGATCCATATGTACTGGCACTGCCCACCAGTCCGCCAGTTCTGGGAAAAGGTGGTGGAGACGATGAGCGAAATACTGGACACCCATATACCGGCGACTCCGGCAAAGTACCTATTAGGAGACATTGGAAAGGCCTCTGTAAAGGTTCGAAGGCCGTTTGCGGTACACTCTGCAGTCGATCGTGTTCCAGCAAAAACCCAGGAAAATCAGGTCCTGCAAGACCGTCATGGAAGATTTCCGCCAGTTCACCGACAGCCCAAGATGGAACAGGAGCTGAAGGAGAGACTGGAGATTGCCCGCTGCTGTCAGCGGACAAGGGCTGCGTAAGAGGCAGTTGTTCAAATATTGATACACATGATTCCCTGGAGATGAAGATAGGCCGCAATCACCGGCATCATCTTCGTGAAGACACGCGGCGCTGAGCTGAGGCCAAAAGGAAGCACTCGAAACTGGAAGTGCTCCTCTCCCAAAGAGAAGCGGAGATATCTCCTGTGTGGGTTCCAAATCAGAATATGCATGTACGCATCCTGAAGATCCACGACGCTGAGCCAATCGCCCATCTGCAAGGAGGACCGTATATGGCCGGGCGTGATCATCTTGAATTTATCTTGGGGTAGGAAAAGATTGAACTGGGAAAGATCTAGGATGGTGCGCAGGCCAGCCTGGTTGGGTTTGGGCACCGTAAACAGCCGGGAGTAAAAGCCTCCCCTCGCTCCCCAAGGGGAACGGGTTCCACAGCTCTGAGGTCCAGAAGTTTCTGAACCTCGGCTTTGAGGGAGGGTGAGCCCGACAGCTGAAAAGAAGGGTTGAGGGGTGGGGTAGGGGGTAGAGGCAAGCGGAAGCCCGCTCGAGCGACTGACAAGACCCATCTGTCTTCTGTGATGGCCTGCCACGCCTCCCAATGCGTCCTCCCACCGGGGTCTCGTGCGAGCGCGGAAAACCCTCATTTAGCAGGTTTATCGGTGGCGGTGCCACCTGAACCCAAGGAGGAGGAGGCTGAGGAACGGGAGAAAACCACATCCGTTGTTGCCTACGGCGGTTATTCCCCCGCAGGGGTATCCACTCTGCGAGACTTGCGGTCGATGAAGCCCCTAAAACCAGAGGAAGGTCGACTTTGCGACAACGGTCTCTGGGTTTTGAAAGGAGCCTTAACCAGGACAGACAAGGACTTAGCTGTCTGAGTGCTATCCTTCGTCTTGGTGAGCTCTACATCTGTTGTAGCATGAAAGAGCTCCCTCCCATCGAACGGATGGTCCAGCACCTTGTCCTGCACTTCTTTCGAAAATTTAGTTGCATACAGCCACGCCTGTCGTGAGCTATCAACCCCCAGCATAAGGCCCCGAGCCGAGGTGTCTACGTGATGAGCCACAGCTTCCAGGAGATCCCGGGCCAAGAACCTGGAGTCGGAAAGGCCTCCTCTAAAGTCTTCCAGCTTCTCGACCGGGATAAACTCCTCAAACTCCGACAGACCTTTCCACATCCGCATGTCGAGTCGAGGAGCTTGTCCTCCTTTCCCAGAACCTGAGTAGC
This sequence comes from Ambystoma mexicanum, assembly GCF_040938575.1. Taxonomy (NCBI): domain Eukaryota; kingdom Metazoa; phylum Chordata; class Amphibia; order Caudata; family Ambystomatidae; genus Ambystoma; species Ambystoma mexicanum. The sequence continues at coordinate 1,161,847,352 of NC_090937.1, forward strand.
CGTCGTGGAAGAGAATGCTGCATGCCTGGACTGCAAAGTGGCCGCAGCCACCACTGTGGAGGGGGGGGAGGCGGACAAGATTACAGGGCCACCTCTTCCGAAGAATGCAGCCTGTATCTAGCGTCAATTTTCTCATTGACAAAAAGCCCAGAGTGTGGCTTTTCCCAGACTCTGCGGATCTCGGCCAGAACGTCCTTCTGCAAGAACAGGCTGGTACGCTCCAAGGGAGACAGGGTGAACGCCCCAGAAAGCACGCCCTCCTGCGGAGCGGATGCCTCGGACACTGGAACATCTAAGAAGTTCATCATATCCAGTACCCGGTCATGAAAAGCTCTGATAGAGCGGGGGAGGTCCTCACTGTCCTGATCGCCTTGTGCGTCATCTGACAGATCAGGGTCCTGCTGAACCGTGTCGGGCGCTGCCTTGTCCACAGGGGACAATGGGGGCAAAGGCAGAAGAGTCGGGGGAGGCAGCGTAGGCAAGGGTGGCGCCGGCGGAACCAATGGAGGAACAGTCCGGGGACTGCTTCGGAACACGAGGAGGCCTCTCATGAGGTGGACAAATCCAGGGACATAACAAGGACGGGTGCCACACAGGCCCCTCCACTGACGTATCCACATAAATCAACGGTGCCGATCCTGAAGGCAGCAAAACATTGTGCGGGAGAGGCATCCGAGCGTTCCAGTCATAAACTGGCCAATAAGGATGCGCACAAGGGACTCTATGTTCACCCAATGGGCCAAGCCCTACACCTGAGGCCGATGGCGTAGTTGTAGGGGTAGCACCCAAAATGGCCACCGCGGTCGTGGCGGGAACGGGCGCCATTTTGTAATCATCTGAGGGGAACTGCGGCACATGAGGAAGTGAGGCAGGGGTCCCCATCGATGGATCAGGGGTCTTAACTTTAGCCTTAACGTAAGGGACCTCGGCCTCTGTGAGGCCTGGAATGTTTTTGCGACATACCAACCGCCAAATTAGCCTTTGAAGGAAGGACCTCGGCACTGCCGGTAAAAGAAGAACTTTGCTTCTTTGCCCCCTCAACAGGTCTGGTGTCACCGCAAGAGTGGGAACGGTGAGAAACAGCTTTCACCGACAAGGTCTTGTCAGGCCTCTCAGAACTGCTGGTAGCTTTAGCCTCTGAACAAGGGACCTCGGACCCAGGTCCGGTAAAAGGTTTATCTGCACGGGCCTCGAACATCCGTTCGGTAACAGCAAGCCCACCCAAGGCCTCGGGGCGCACCCCGGTCTTATTTTTGAGGGAAGCCGACAGAACGGCCTCAGTGCGAGCTCCGGTACCCCACGACTCAGTAGAACTGGGTCTACAAACAGCCCCCACAGGAGGGGCCTCGGAGCGCACTCCGGTATCTACAGGCCCCTTACGGAGACCCTCGTAGAAAACTCTGGTAAAATTATTAGCCCCAATGGGCACCTCAGGGCAAACCCCGGTGGCAGAGCGATCAACACCCCTCCCGGCCCGAGAGGAACCCGGAAAGGTATCCCCCGGCCGGGGTGCTCTGAAAAGTAAAGAACTTACCGGGCGTTTCTTCTTCTCGTCGATGAATGCCTGAAAATGCGAAGGGGGAGTTTGTCGGAACACCTCCTCCCACCGCTCCAACCGACGTTGAAGTGACCGGACCGAAAGGTAGTCGCAGTAAAAACAGGAGTCCCAACGGTGATCCAGACCCAAGCACTCTAAACAAAGAGGATGGGGATCCGCCCTCGCGAAACGACGGTGACACGATGAACAATCTGGAAAATCTAGTTCGAACGACATAGAAAGACCAGCACACGATCGCTAGCGGGAGCCAGAGAGGAAAAAAGGGAAGGAAATCTTCAGAGGATGCAAGTGCGTCCAGTCCCGAACGAGCAGAGAAAAGGACTGATGGGTGATGCGCGGGGCGGAGCCAAGGTGGGCGGGGTTAAGGACGCGTGTCGGGCCCCGCGCAAGAAAGAGAGGAAGGACACATTTTTGGAAACATTTTTTGGATGCTTTTTACAAAGCGCTTCGGTCCCATCCCACAGGACGGAGAGATGTCCCATAAGTATGGAGGAAAGGGGACGGGACGTAGGAGTATACCCAGACATGGGTCCCTTGCTCGCAGTGCGATAGGAAACCAAGCTGCACCGCACTGAGGAGGCCCAACAAGGCCAAAACGTGTCTGTGGTCGCTTGTCTTTCCGTGCAGAGGGGATCTGGCCTAGCAGTTCGGGCAGGGCTGGTCCCACTGGTGGCAGTGCCTGACTGATTTGCATATGGCTGGACCCCTTTTGCAATGGCGCAGATGGGCTAAATAAATGTGGTGAGGAAGGTTGCCCAGAGCAATGCCAGTGGTTCAGATTGATTGAAAACCTTCCACCCATCACTGTTTTGGTTTCAGTTTGTCTCCCTATGTGGGAGAGGGTATGCCCAGAAGTGGCTCCTTTGCTCGCTGTGTCATAGGAAACCAAGCTGCACCTCACTGAGGAGGCCCAACAAGGTCGAAACATGTCTGTGGTTGTCTGTGTTTCTGTGCAGAGGGGACCTTGCCTAGCAGTTTGGGCAGGGCTGCTCCCATTGGTGGCAGTACATGACTGATTTGCATATGGCTGGATCCCTTTTGTAATGGTGCAGACGGGCAAAACAACGGTGGAGTGGAGGTTTGCCCAGCGCAATGTCAGTGGTTCAGATTGATTCAAAACCTTCCACCTATCACTTTCTTGGTTTCATGTTGTGTAATGGCAGAAAACTGGCACATGTCATTCAATGAGTCAGCCTGAACCTGCAGAAGAGCCTGAACAGAATGTTAAACACAGCAGACTAAATAGTACCACCAGCTGAATTGTACTGTAAAAGAGTTGTGACTGTCAATACATAAAATAAACACGTTTGAATGCAGCCCAGCAAGGCCAAGGACATAATGAAAATATGTGTGTACCACCCTAGCTTTATCAAGGAATAAGCAAGACTTCACATGAATCCATATTTGCCAAGGATCAATTGGCCAAATATCAGAATATTCCTCTAATTGGGAAAAACAGTTGTTGGGCAAATATACAGACACAGGTACAAAACAGCAAATTACAATGTGCCACTCTAGTTTAAAGTTCTTTAAAAGCAACTCGGATTGTGTCATGTTTCATGTTGACAGCTAAAGAAATATGCAAGTAGAAACCGGTGAACCTTTCAAAGTGTTTTAGTTACTTTGTGAACTGCAAGAATGCACAGATGTGAGAGATTCGCAAAGCAAAGGCGAGGTTAGCATTAGTTCAAAGGTAACCTTGCCTTTTAATGGTCTGTGACTTCATAATAAAACCTGAATAAGAGAACAGTGGTTTTCTACGTGTTGCCCCCGTGTATGAAGTGCCAGTTAACATATAGTGACCTAAAGATTGGTCCTAAACATTTTTTGTCATTATTCAACATGAATTACATACCTGCTATTGTAATCATCCATTGTATTTACCTACAGTAAATACAAATATAGCATTTTATGGAGAAGGAATAGATGCGATGGAATTGTTTCTGTTACATCACGATAACATCATGTTCCAGAAAGTGTTTGCAATTGAATTATTACACCTAATTCTATATAACAACTACTTTAGGTACATTGAGAAACTCTATTTACAAATAGAAGGTACCTTGATGGGCTCTTCACTAGCACCATCGTATGCAAATATTTGTATGTATCACTTCCAAAAACATCATGAACTCGATAATCAACAATGGACATCCAAGTTGAAATTTTGGAAAAGATATATTGAAGAGGTCTTTGGCATCTGGGAAGGTACAAGAGAGTAAATCAAACAATTTTTCATTTACCTGAATACATGCAATGATTGGATAATGTTTACATCAGAAGTAGGGACACTGCACATCCATTTCTCTCCACTACACAGGAACAGAACTTCTGACTACTATCTACAGGCAACCAACGGGTGTATATAACAGCTTTCATCCGAAACATCTGAAGAAGAATTTACCCTTCAGCCAATTTTTAAGGCTCAAAAGGATCATATCTGATACAGAGAATTTACATCAGGAATACAAGAATATGAGAACTCGTTTTACAGATAGAGGTTTTCCGACTGAAGTCTTATAAAAAGCCATATCCAGAGTAGAACCTTTAAAGAGAGAAGCTCTCCTCAAAAGCCACAAAAAGAAAGAAAATGCCAGATTGGTACATTCACTAAAGTTCTCATCCTATAGCTTTCAAATCAAAAAGATAATACAGAAAAATTGGGACCTTATCAAACTAGACCCCAAGTTACACTGCCTCTTTCAAGAGCCGCCGATGTTGGCCTATAAGAGAGGAAGAAACCTAAAAGACACATTAATCAAAGCTTAAAGGATTAAGAGCACAAAACAATCATTGCTGAGAAAATGAAAGACTGGCACATTTGCCTGTTTAAATTGCCAGAATTGCTTGAACCTAATCAAAGGAGACCACATCAGACACCCCAATACAGGCAAGAATATACCACTCAAGGAATACGCAACCTGCGACAGTAAAAACATAATATATGCTTTGAAGTGTCCTTGTGGGAAATACTACGTGGGTAAAACAATGCGCAAAGCAAAAGAGCGCTGGACGGAGCACAAGTCCAACATTAGGACTAATAACATCAAATCTCCGGTGTACAGGCACTTTAGAGATAACAATCACACGACAGCACAGCTACGATGACTAATATTAGAAGTGATACATCCGCATCGTTCCCGGAGGAACCTCCGGTATATGAGTTTCTGGCAGCCATCCTTACACAGACAGGGCTCAAGAGTGGCATCTCTGAAATATACAGGAAGGTACACACCCCCTCGGCTAACACGATGCGATCCATATGGGAGAAAGACCTTCATATAGAAATTGATGAGCAGAAATGGATACACTTCTATAGATACACTAAGACTATCTCCCTCAATGCCAACTTCCGTCTTATGCAATTCTAAATTCTAAAATCAGCTACATATCACACCAAAAAAGATTGCAAAATTCGATCCATCCAAACAAGTAACCTGCCCCAAATGCGGACGACGGCATCAGATGCGATCCATATGTACTGGCACTGCCCACCAGTCCGCCAGTTCTGGGAAAAGGTGGTGGAGACGATGAGCGAAATACTGGACACCCATATACCGGCGACTCCGGCAAAGTACCTATTAGGAGACATTGGAAAGGCCTCTGTAAAGGTTCGAAGGCCGTTTGCGGTACACTCTGCAGTCGATCGTGTTCCAGCAAAAACCCAGGAAAATCAGGTCCTGCAAGACCGTCATGGAAGATTTCCGCCAGTTCACCGACAGCCCAAGATGGAACAGGAGCTGAAGGAGAGACTGGAGATTGCCCGCTGCTGTCAGCGGACAAGGGCTGCGTAAGAGGCAGTTGTTCAAATATTGATACACATGATTCCCTGGAGATGAAGATAGGCCGCAATCACCGGCATCATCTTCGTGAAGACACGCGGCGCTGAGCTGAGGCCAAAAGGAAGCACTCGAAACTGGAAGTGCTCCTCTCCCAAAGAGAAGCGGAGATATCTCCTGTGTGGGTTCCAAATCAGAATATGCATGTACGCATCCTGAAGATCCACGACGCTGAGCCAATCGCCCATCTGCAAGGAGGACCGTATATGGCCGGGCGTGATCATCTTGAATTTATCTTGGGGTAGGAAAAGATTGAACTGGGAAAGATCTAGGATGGTGCGCAGGCCAGCCTGGTTGGGTTTGGGCACCGTAAACAGCCGGGAGTAAAAGCCTCCCCTCGCTCCCCAAGGGGAACGGGTTCCACAGCTCTGAGGTCCAGAAGTTTCTGAACCTCGGCTTTGAGGGAGGGTGAGCCCGACAGCTGAAAAGAAGGGTTGAGGGGTGGGGTAGGGGGTAGAGGCAAGCGGAAGCCCGCTCGAGCGACTGACAAGACCCATCTGTCTTCTGTGATGGCCTGCCACGCCTCCCAATGCGTCCTCCCACCGGGGTCTCGTGCGAGCGCGGAAAACCCTCATTTAGCAGGTTTATCGGTGGCGGTGCCACCTGAACCCAAGGAGGAGGAGGCTGAGGAACGGGAGAAAACCACATCCGTTGTTGCCTACGGCGGTTATTCCCCCGCAGGGGTATCCACTCTGCGAGACTTGCGGTCGATGAAGCCCCTAAAACCAGAGGAAGGTCGACTTTGCGACAACGGTCTCTGGGTTTTGAAAGGAGCCTTAACCAGGACAGACAAGGACTTAGCTGTCTGAGTGCTATCCTTCGTCTTGGTGAGCTCTACATCTGTTGTAGCATGAAAGAGCTCCCTCCCATCGAACGGATGGTCCAGCACCTTGTCCTGCACTTCTTTCGAAAATTTAGTTGCATACAGCCACGCCTGTCGTGAGCTATCAACCCCCAGCATAAGGCCCCGAGCCGAGGTATCTACGTGATGAGCCACAGCTTCCAGGAGATCCCGGGCCAAGAACCTGGAGTCGGAAAGGCCTCCTCTAAAGTCTTCCAGCTTCTCGACCGGGATAAACTCCTCAAACTCCGACAGACCTTTCCACATCCGCATGTCGAGTCGAGGAGCTTGTCCTCCTTTCCCAGAACCTGAGTAGCCGTCGTGGAAGAGAATGCTGCATGCCTGGACTGCAAAGTGGCCGCAGCCACCACTGTGGAGGGGGGGGAGGCGGACAAGATTACAGGGCCACCTCTTCCGAAGAATGCAGCCTGTATCTAGCGTCAATTTTCTCATTGACAAAAAGCCCAGAGTGTGGCTTTTCCCAGACTCTGCGGATCTCGGCCAGAACGTCCTTCTGCAAGAACAGGCTGGTACGCTCCAAGGGAGACAGGGTGAACGCCCCAGAAAGCACGCCCTCCTGCGGAGCGGATGCCTCGGACACTGGAACATCTAAGAAGTTCATCATATCCAGTACCCGGTCATGAAAAGCTCTGATAGAGCGGGGGAGGTCCTCACTGTCCTGATCGCCTTGTGCGTCATCTGACAGATCAGGGTCCTGCTGAACCGTGTCGGGCGCTGCCTTGTCCACAGGGGACAATGGGGGCAAAGGCAGAAGAGTCGGGGGAGGCAGCGTAGGCAAGGGTGGCGCCGGCGGAACCAATGGAGGAACAGTCCGGGGACTGCTTCGGAACACGAGGAGGCCTCTCATGAGGTGGACAAATCCAGGGACATAACAAGGACGGGTGCCACACAGGCCCCTCCACTGACGTATCCACATAAATCAACGGTGCCGATCCTGAAGGCAGCAAAACATTGTGCGGGAGAGGCATCCGAGCGTTCCAATCATAAACTGGCCAATAAGGATGCGCACAAGGGACTCTATGTTCACCCAATGGGCCAAGCCCTACACCTGAGGCCGATGGCGTAGTTGTAGGGGTAGCACCCAAAATGGCCACCGCGGTCGTGGCGGGAACGGGCGCCATTTTGTAATCATCTGAGGGGAACTGCGGCACATGAGGAAGTGAGGCAGGGGTCCCCATCGATGGATCAGGGGTCTTAACTTTAGCCTTAACGTAAGGGACCTCGGCCTCTGTGAGGCCTGGAATGTTTTTGCGACATACCAACCGCCAAATTAGCCTTTGAAGGAAGGACCTCGGCACTGCCGGTAAAAGAAGAACTTTGCTTCTTTGCCCCCTCAACAGGTCTGGTGTCACCGCAAGAGTGGGAACGGTGAGAAACAGCTTTCACCGACAAGGTCTTGTCAGGCCTCTCAGAACTGCTGGTAGCTTTAGCCTCTGAACAAGGGACCTCGGACCCAGGTCCGGTAAAAGGTTTATCTGCACGGGCCTCGAACATCCGTTCGGTAACAGCAAGCCCACCCAAGGCCTCGGGGCGCACCCCGGTCTTATTTTTGAGGGAAGCCGACAGAACGGCCTCAGTGCGAGCTCCGGTACCCCACGACTCAGTAGAACTGGGTCTACAAACAGCCCCCACAGGAGGGGCCTCGGAGCGCACTCCGGTATCTACAGGCCCCTTACGGAGACCCTCGTAGAAAACTCTGGTAAAATTATTAGCCCCAATGGGCACCTCAGGGCAAACCCCGGTGGCAGAGCGATCAACACCCCTCCCGGCCCGAGAGGAACCCGGAAAGGTATCCCCCGGCCGGGGTGCTCTGAAAAGTAAAGAACTTACCGGGCGTTTCTTCTTCTCGTCGATGAATGCCTGAAAATGCGAAGGGGGAGTTTGTCGGAACACCTCCTCCCACCGCTCCAACCGACGTTGAAGTGACCGGACCGAAAGGTAGTCGCAGTAAAAACAGGAGTCCCAACGGTGATCCAGACCCAAGCACTCTAAACAAAGAGGATGGGGATCCGCCCTCGCGAAACGACGGTGACACGATGAACAATCTGGAAAATCTAGTTCGAACGACATAGAAAGACCAGCACACGATCGCTAGCGGGAGCCAGAGAGGAAAAAAGGGAAGGAAATCTTCAGAGGATGCAAGTGCGTCCAGTCCCGAACGAGCAGAGAAAAGGACTGATGGGTGATGCGCGGGGCGGAGCCAAGGTGGGCGGGGTTAAGGACGCGTGTCGGGCCCCGCGCAAGAAAGAGAGGAAGGACACATTTTTGGAAACATTTTTTGGATGCTTTTTACAAAGCGCTTCGGTCCCATCCCACAGGACGGAGAGATGTCCCATAAGTATGGAGGAAAGGGGACGGGACGTAGGAGTATACCCAGACATGGGTCCCTTGCTCGCAGTGCGATAGGAAACCAAGCTGCACCGCACTGAGGAGGCCCAACAAGGCCAAAACGTGTCTGTGGTCGCTTGTCTTTCCGTGCAGAGGGGATCTGGCCTAGCAGTTCGGGCAGGGCTGGTCCCACTGGTGGCAGTGCCTGACTGATTTGCATATGGCTGGACCCCTTTTGCAATGGCGCAGATGGGCTAAATAAATGTGGTGAGGAAGGTTGCCCAGAGCAATGCCAGTGGTTCAGATTGATTGAAAACCTTCCACCCATCACTGTTTTGGTTTCAGTTTGTCTCCCTATGTGGGAGAGGGTATGCCCAGAAGTGGCTCCTTTGCTCGCTGTGTCATAGGAAACCAAGCTGCACCTCACTGAGGAGGCCCAACAAGGTCGAAACATGTCTGTGGTTGTCTGTGTTTCTGTGCAGAGGGGACCTTGCCTAGCAGTTTGGGCAGGGCTGCTCCCATTGGTGGCAGTACATGACTGATTTGCATATGGCTGGATCCCTTTTGTAATGGTGCAGACGGGCAAAACAACGGTGGAGTGGAGGTTTGCCCAGCGCAATGTCAGTGGTTCAGATTGATTCAAAACCTTCCACCTATCACTTTCTTGGTTTCATGTTGTGTAATGGCAGAAAACTGGCACATGTCATTCAATGAGTCAGCCTGAACCTGCAGAAGAGCCTGAACAGAATGTTAAACACAGCAGACTAAATAGTACCACCAGCTGAATTGTACTGTAAAAGAGTTGTGACTGTCAATACATAAAATAAACACGTTTGAATGCAGCCCAGCAAGGCCAAGGACATAATGAAAATATGTGTGTACCACCCTAGCTTTATCAAGGAATAAGCAAGACTTCACATGAATCCATATTTGCCAAGGATCAATTGGCCAAATATCAGAATATTCCTCTAATTGGGAAAAACAGTTGTTGGGCAAATATACAGACACAGGTACAAAACAGCAAATTACAATGTGCCACTCTAGTTTAAAGTTCTTTAAAAGCAACTCGGATTGTGTCATGTTTCATGTTGACAGCTAAAGAAATATGCAAGTAGAAACCGGTGAACCTTTCAAAGTGTTTTAGTTACTTTGTGAACTGCAAGAATGCACAGATGTGAGAGATTCGCAAAGCAAAGGCGAGGTTAGCATTAGTTCAAAGGTAACCTTGCCTTTTAATGGTCTGTGACTTCATAATAAAACCTGAATAAGAGAACAGTGGTTTTCTACGCGTTGCCCCCGTGTATGAAGTGCCAGTTAACATATAGTGACCTAAAGATTGGTCCTAAACATTTTTTGTCATTATTCAACATGAATTACATACCTGCTATTGTAATCATCCATTGTATTTACCTACAGTAAATACAAATATAGCATTTTATTTTTAGTGGCATTCAAATATTCAATATAATAAGGCATTGAACTGTATCATTTTTTCCAATTTTCTTTTATTTATATTTCATGTACTATACAGAATGAATCAAGAAAACACAGTCTTAAATTACCAAAATAATTCAGCTCCAAAAGCTCTTTAAAAACAAGAGTTGAAAGTACAGTTCCCTGAAGCCACAGTTACTGGACCCCCATCGACAGAAAGAGTACTGCAACTTGAAAGTGCCCTCACGAAAAATAACATAATAATGTAGAATGACCCATAATCACAGACTGTCATAGCGGAACAGATACATATCAGTCATCTTCATCATCACCAGGCATGAAATTTAAAATAGACTTTAGACACAAGAGACAGGGAAACCCCTATGTTCTCCTAGGCCTTACCCAGGGCAGGGACAGTGCCACACTTCCGACCTACAAATGCCTGGCAGATCAATCAGTTATAGAAGTATTGAAGTGTCAGAGATCTTGCACAACATCCCATCACCCCACACATCTTGAAGTTAATTTTTTCCATCTGTCTACTATAAATTCTGTCAAACATTTGGGGCGTAAAGAGGAGATTATGTCCCACCTCAATGACCAGGTAGTCACTCCTCACTCACCTACCAAGCCTAACTGATTGTACACAAGCCCCTGGTTCTGGCTTAGTCTACTGCTTCTAGGAAATCCCTTTTGTAAATATAAAGAGCCAAATCCGGCGTTACCTTTTTCTGTCTCCTCGACTTCTGTAGGTTCAGTGGGAATGAACATTTTACTAATCAAATAAGCTCTGGGGCCCTCCAAGTGGACTACAAACATCTCATTGCTATGGTTAAACAGAATTAACTACACCTCCCCATGGCAATATCTGTCAACCACTCCAGTCTGACATAGATACTATAGTTCAATGTGAAGCCATATTTGGGAATGCTCTTTCCAAGGGCCCCCTTAGGTTGATCAACATCAAGTCTGGTGGAAACTAGGGCTCAACTGCGTGCTGGATTGTCTATTACCTGGTCCATGCTATACTAATCTATTCCTGCTGAGTCAAAGGTTGCCATCATAGGTACCGGCACAATTCCAAATATTCCCACTACCTGGGATTCAAGATCTTGAGTAGCCTTTCATGAGAACCACTGTAGATTCAATTTCTCACACCATCTGTCATATAATCGAGTGGGGTCCACAAAGGGGCTGAACACAATTATGAGGTTAAAACAGAGTTTATTTAACACACAAAGGTTCTCTCTTGGCTCAAACAGAAAATGGTCAGGGTAGTCTATTTTGAATAGCTCCAACAGCGTAAGGTGTCCATATAAAATCCACAAGATTCTAATACTTCTCTGTCACTCACATTATCAAGGTTACTCTCTTTGGATTGCTTCCCACTTGCCTCTGTGAGCACAACCAGACTTTCCCTTCAATGTTGAGACAGAGCCAGCTAGGTTTGCCTTCCCTGACTTTTCACAGGTAGGCTTAGGAGGGGACTCCATAAACTCCCCTCTCTTAGTGTCCTAAAGTCGTAACCTCTCGCGTCACAAACTCTCTACTCATGCTCTGGTCCTGATCCTATTTGATGCAATGCTACATGCTCATTCCTCCTCCTTCAAATTGGGGTCTCAACCCTACCTTAAAGGGACAGTGTTTAAAAATGTTACTTCCCCAGAAATGCATAACCATTATATTTGGGAATGGGGGGAGCAGTGCATTATTGATTTCATAAAGTGCCAACTTTCTAGGAGTGAGAGCTACATCCTTTAAAGGGACAATGGACAAGGAATAAGTTGGGGTGACTATAGGATCCTTCCCATAACACCCCCAGGCCAATTATCCACTTGATTGTGGCCCATCTTGTTCATCCTATTATATTTTCACAGAGCTAGGCAGGGGAGTCCATCAAAACACCTTTGTCATGTTCACACCCATTTTGGGTGCTTTTTTCACAATTTAGTTATATTATGTTGTATTGACGTATATAGTGTTGAGGACCCTGGGTTAGTATAGCACTGAAGAATAAGAAATAAACAGATTCCACCTCGTGAAATTGATAGGAGCAAAATTTCACTAAACAATTGCATTTTGAATACAAATATATTTTACAGAGACGATCTGTGGAATGAAAGCTTGGCAAACTAAGTAATTCATCACTCATTAGCCAGATATTGGGGGAAAAGGAAAGATGTCAGCATTTTCACTAACCTATTGAAATATGTTTCAAGTCAAAGCTAATCGGGAAAGCCATTCCAAATTGTAGCCCCTTGGGCCTTTTCCTGCCCATAGAATTCTGATTGAATATGGGGGTATTGAAGATGTGGAATATTGGGATCCTGAGTGTGGAATATTGGGATCCTGAGTAGGCTATGTGTAAGAGTGGAAGATCCTTCATTCTTGGTTAGGAATAAACCTAGAAAGCCACTCCATAAAAACAACAATGAAACAGAAATGTGCCCATAAGAGTAATTCTTGCCTGAATCAGGAGCCAATGAATCTTTAAGGATGTTGCAAATGCAAAAGAAGCGGCATTGGTGACAATTTATGACCCATTATTTTGAAGTACCTTCATTTGATGGATCACTTTTTTGGCAGCTGCCTTATTAGGAAAGGTGCTCTGATTATTGCTCTTGTAAGCATGAGAAAATGGAATTCCGATAGAAAAGAGCGGATCAGTCTGAATAACCTAATATAATAGCAGGTGGTGCTCACTAATGCATTAATCTGTGTACCTTTACCCAGGTGACCACCTAAAGTATGCATAGGGATTTGACCTGGGGCAGGTTGGAAAGCACTTTAGAACCAATGGCAAGAGCTGGAGTCTCAGAAGAGATCTTTTGACCATTTGTTTGTTTGCTCATAATGGTCAATTCAGTCTTGTTACTATCCAGCTTCAACAAATTGACATGCATCCAGTCCTTCATGGAATCAAAGGTCTCTCTGCTGTGAATTCCCAAGAGAGTTTGAAAAACAGCTGGCAGCCATGTGCATAGCAGTGATGCCCTATAGTTAGGATTAGGGTGCGTAAATGTTTTTGTGTTAATAGTAAAAAACAAGGTGGACAAAGAAGAACGTGGAGGCACTCCTCATAGCATTCGGGTACGCGTTTTCTCTCTAACACAGATAGGCTGACACATTTCAGATGGTTGGAGAACAATTAGTTAAACCATCTAATAGCTTGGTCTGACAACCCAGGCAGAGAGCACAATCTATGGTCTAGGGTGTTGTCGAAAGGTGATGAAGTCCAACATATTTAGTCAGGTATCCTGATGTTTATCAATATACCACTGCAGTCCTTGATGCACATGTTATAGGGCTGTCTCTGTGCCATGCCCTTTGGTCAGAAACCAGACTGCCTATCTGTGAGACCTTCAAAATTAAAACCAACATAGCGCTGTTAGGAGTTTTAACCATGAGAGAGGGGAGAAACGCCTTGCACCAAAGGGGCGCATCTGCGATGTGGGAAGGCCAGAATATATAACAAGCAAGGCACAGAGTAAATCCCAGGAGGCTTCAAAGAAGGGCAGGAATGTAGTAGATGTGCACGTGAATTGACCTCCCGCGCCTCCGGGGAAGAACTGCAGTGAGAGGGGACCTAAGTCTGGTCCGCAGCAGGGGTGGCAGAAAAACTCAGACCACGTAACCTCGCAGGAGATCCCGCAGCAGTGAAGTGATACTTCTAGGCATTTACGTCGAGCACCACCCGAGGGAGAGTGCCTTGCTCCAGAAGCTGCAGAGGTAGCCGAGCCTCGAATCACACCAAGGGGAGAACAATGCCAGATAAATCAAAAGGCGGAAAGGGCAAACAAACCAGTATCGAGGCATTCGCAAAAAAGCACGATAAAGACCAACCCACCACGACAAACGCAAGCACGACCACGACTACCTCAGAACAGCAGGAAGGAGGTCGAGGTGAAGGTCCCATATTAGAAGCTATAGCGGCCCTGAAGGCGTCCCTGGAAAACAAATTAGATGCAGTAATGGTGGGGCTTTCTTCGGCAGGTTGTGCGAACCCTGGCGGACCGAGTGAGTATGGCGGAACAGCAGGTACAGAACAACACCACCGACATCGCCACCACCCGATCCCAAATGTCAGATGCATTACAACGGATAAAGACCCTTGAGCACAGGGTGCAGAGGGAAGGGACCGAAGGAACAATGTCCGGATTGTCAGACTGCCTGAGGGGGAGGAGGGTAGAGACCCCACGAAGTACGTTGAAAACCTGCTGTTACGAGAAATCGGGCCAGGGGCGATGTCCCAAGGCTTAGCAGTGGAGAGAGCTCACAGGGCCCTGACCAGAAAACCTCAATCGGGAGCCCCCCCCCCCCCCCGAGACTGATGATCGCCAAGATCATGAACTTTAAAGATCAGGAGAAACTACTGGCATTCTCAAGGGAAGGGGGGTGATCACCAGGAACTCCTCCAGGGTAACAATTTACCCAGATTATATTGTTTTGGTCCAGAGACAACGGGTGCGCTCTGGATCGACTAAGAAACGCCTCAGGGCAGCAAACATACGAAATATGCTGTTATACCCCGCCAAATTAAAGGTGTGATGAGAAGGCAAGTCGTACTTCTTTGAAACGACGCAGGCGGCCAATGCATGGATGGACCAGCAGGGCATCCCCCAACAGAGAGCCAGAAATGAGAATAACAACGGGAATCTACCCCAGTGACAATATGTGTGGAATTAACATAATTGTAAATGGACACCACAGTCACCATCGATATGACATAAGCCAGATGAGGCATAAATGGAGGAGCAACGAATCTTAGTCCTGCCACGGAAGACGACGGGACACGACACCCCACACATGTCTACAAGTTCGGATGCCAATTCTAAAGCATCACGCTGCGGCGGGCTTGCCCCAATTAGGGAGGGCAGTGCAAGAGAAGCAGCAGTGCCTGAGCCAGGGGAGGGAGGCTGGGTGTTTGTTTACAGTTAATGTTTGTTGTTCAGAAGGAGGCACAGGACGGAGAGAGTATTTTACATGGATAAGACATAACAAAGGTGCACGAAACAGAATTAGTAAAAGGGGAAATCAGCGAAGGCTGTGCATTACACCAAAGTGAGGAACTTTGCAACACCCACATGGCATGGGGAGGGCATAGACACTTGGAGATTGACCACAACAGCAAGAAATACGTTCAATGACATGAGTGAAAGTGACCGGGAAATAACTAAGCAAAACCACAATAGGCCAGTGGGGACGAAGGAGCCAACACAGGTCACGGTGCCATGAACTCAGAAGAACTCACAATAGCTACCTGCAACATCTGGGGCTAAATGCCTACATTAAGAGGCTGAGGGTGTACACTTGGCTCAACAAACCAAGAGTTAAAATAGAGATGTTGCAGGAAACCCACTTGATGAGGCAAAAACAGTCTAAGATAGCGACCAAGCGGGGTGGACAAATGTTCAGCTCGACCTATTCCGCATACGCCAGAGAGGTTTTAACGTGGATAGCCCCAGGAGTCCCTTTCCAGCTGATAACGCAAGAACAGGATAAAGAAGGCAGGTGGGTGTTGGTGCACGGGATGCTGGAAAACAAGGAAGTGCCTGCTTAACACATATGCCCTGAAGCAGGACGCAACAACGTTCTTTCAGAAACAAGCACCACGACTGGGCCCATGCAGGGAGGCAGCATTCATTTGGGCAGGAGACTTCAACTGTGCATTGGACCCACTCCTAGTTCGATCGGACGATAAATATGAGACGCCGGCCCCACTGGCGAAAGCGTTGCAGAAAATCTTGAAGCGACTAAAACTGGAGGACGTCTGGAGAAAGCTGCATGCAGATAAAAGGGGGTACTCCTACTACAGCGCCCCACAAGGTACGTTTATACGTATAGATTACCTCTTTACGGGTAGTGAGTCACTAGAGGAATTCACCAGTGCACACCTCCGGGCAAGGATACTCTTAGACCATATTCCGGTGACAGCAACATGGGCGGTGAAGTCCATGGAATTCTGGGGGACATTACCATTGGGGATGACAGGGAGGGCAGCCCTGTTGAAAATGACAGTCCTACCACGTCTGTTATATTATTTTACGAATATACCTCACAACATACCTGGGACGTTCTTTAAAAAGCTGAACACGATAGTACAGGAATTCATGAGTGGGGGCGGGCGGAACAGACTAGCTCTACATGATCTACAAAGTGACTACCAGTCTGGGGGAATCAAAGTGCTGGATTATAACCCGGTTACTCACCGTAGTGACCACCTTACTCCTAGTCCATAGTCCCCTTTCCTCCATACTTATGGGACATCCCTCCGTCCTGTGGGACGGGACCGGAGCACTTTGAAAAAGCATAAAAAATGTAACACATTTATTTTAGTCCTTCCTCTCTTTCTGCGCGGGGCACAGCACGCAGCCGTAACCCCGCCCATCTCGGCTCCGCGCATCACCCATCAGTCCTTTTCTATCGGCAGGTCAGAGACCTTTAAGCAATAACAGAGGAACCTTATTAGAGGGGACGGGGGCGGGCGTATGAAGGAAAGGGGACTATGGACTAGGAGTAAGGTGGTCACCACGCTGAGTAACCTGGTTATACTCCTACGTCCCATCCCCTTTCCTCCATACTTATGGGAGATTCCCAAGCACTCCTCACAAGAACTATGGGTGGATGGAAAAAAACCTCTATTGAAAAAGGTTCTTCAGCACAGCCTGGCCAAACTGAGCATCAGATCTGGAGCTCAGGTTTAGGCAATAATGCTTACAAAAAGCCGATGGGGAGTCCCAAGTAGCCGCGTTTGCGATGGTCTCCCAGGGGACATATTTCTGAAAGGCAACTGCAGCTGCCTTGCCCCGCACCAGGTGTGCATGAATACCTTTAGGAGGCTGCAGTCCTTGGACAGTGTAAGACTCCGTAATACAGGCAGCGATCCATCTGGAGATAGTCGCCTTAGAGGCCTACTTACCTTGTGGATTACCAAAGGTCACCAACAGTTGAGAAGAGCTCCTAAATTCGGAAGTTCTGTCCAGATAGAACTTAAGAGCCCTTCTAACATCCAAGCAGTGAAGAACCCTTTCTGCTTCTGAAGCAGGGTTCGGGAAGAGCAGGGAGATTGACTGATTTAGGTGGAAATACGAGACCACCTTCGGCAGGAAAGAAGGGTTTGTCCGTAGGACCACCTTATCCTTGTGCAAAATCAAAAAGGGATGCTCCACCGACAAAGCCTGGAGCTCACTCACACGCCTCGCTGAGGTAACGGCAACCAAAAAGGACATCTTCCAAGACAGGTGCTTGAGGTCCACCGTGGCCATTGGTTCGAAGGGTTTATGGCACAATGCCGTAAGGACCACATTTAGATCCCATGACGGGTGCGGATTTCGAACCGGAGGATAAAGGCGTGTCAAACCTGCAAAATGTCTTTTAACCACTGGATTAGACAGAGAGTAAGAGCATTGGTCCGTAGACAGGTAGGCGGATACCGTCGAAAGATAAGTTCTGAATGACAGAACGTGAATTCCCGACTCTGCTAGGTGGGATACAAAGGACAGTACAGTGTCAATTGTAGCCACCCTTGGGTCCATCTGTTTGTGTAAACACCAATGACAGAACCTGAGCCATTTGCTTCTGTACTGAGACCAAGTTGAGGGTTTCCTGGCTGCCTGAATAATGCGCATGTTATCTGCAGACAGGTTGAGATGTTCTAAAGACCTGAACTCAGGACCCATGTCGCCAAGCTGAACGATTGTGGGGAGTGGTGCCAGAGCTGTTGATCCCCCTGGTGAAGAAGATTGAGACTCACTGGTAACCTGATCGGTAGACACACCGACAGGTGTTGAAGTTCTGAGAACCAAAACGTGGCCGGCGACCACGGGGATATTAGCAGAAGAGAACAGTTCACCATGTTCTTCAGCTTGCAAATCGTCCGTTGAATCAGAGGCAGAGGCGGGAAAGCATAAGCCATCATGTCGTGCCATGGAATCTCGAGAGCATCCCCCAGAGAGGAGGCTCCCAGCCCATTTCTGGAGGCGTACAGAGGAAACTTCTTGTTTGCTGCTCTCGCGAAGAAGTCCACTTCCGGAGTGCCCCAATGCAGGAAAATCCAAGAGAGGATCTCTGCCTTCAATTCCCACTCGTAGCTGACCATCATCCGCCGACTGAGGGCATCCGCCATGACATTCAGCTGGCCCGGAATGTGTACTGCAACTAGCCAGACACCATGATGAACCGCCCACTCCCAAATCTGGATGGACAGGTCCGCGAGAGGGGGAGACTTGGTGTCCGCCTGCTTGTTGATGGAATACATTGACACCACATTGTCCGTGCAGATACGGACCACTTTGTTGGCAATGAGCGGTCTGAACGCCTTGAGCGCTAGGAAGATCGCCAGAAGCTCCAGGTGATTTATGTGGAGTAGCTTGTCCTGAGGCGACCAAAGATCCGAGACCTGAAGAAGATCCAACGTCGCACCCCACCCTAGAAGGGAGGAGTCCGTCGTGACCGTCACCATAGGGGCTGGATCCTGAAATCCCGCCTCCACCGACAGGTTGCTGTGAGACAACCACCACTACAGGTCCCCTCTCATGGAAGCCGGAATCATTATCAACTTGGAGTCCGGATCCACAGCCTGACGCCAAGAACTCCGAAGAGCCATCTGAGTCCGCCTCATCTTGAGACGAGCAAGAGGAAGAGCCAACACGCACAAGGCCATGAGGCCCAGAAGCCTCTGGAACCACCAGGCCGACATGCTCTCCGACTGCGCAAACATCTGACACGTGGCCAACAGATCCGCTATTCTGTCCCCGGTCAGGTACACTGTGCAGTCGATCGTGTTCCAGCGAAAACCCAGGAAAATCAAGTCCTGAGAGACCGTCATGGAAGATTTCCACCAGTTCACCGACAACCCAAGATGGAACAGGAGCTGAAGGAGAGACTGAAGATTGCATGCGGCGTTCAACGGGCAAGGGCTGCGTAAGAGCCAGTCATCCAAGACACGTGGCGCCGAGCTGAGGCCAAAAGGAAGCACTCGAAACTTGAAGTGCTCCTCTCCGACAGAGAAACGGAGATATCTCCTGTGTGGATTCCAGATCAGAATATGCATGTACGCATCCTGAAGGTCCACCACGCTGAGCCAGTCGCCCATCTGCAAGGAGGACCGTATCTGGCTGGGCGTGATCATCTTGAATTTCTCTTGGGGTAGGAAAAGATTGAACTGGGAAAGGTTTAGGATGGTGCGTAGGCCAGCCTGGTTGGGTTTGGGCAACGTAAATAGCCGGGAGTAGAAGCCCTCCAATTGCTTCCCAAGGGGAACAGGTTCTACAGCTCTGAGGTCCAGTAGTTTCTGAACCCCAGCTTTTAGGGAGGATGATCCCGAATGCTGAAAAGGAGGGTTGAAGGGTGGGGTGGGGGGTAAGGGTAAGCGGAAGCCCTCCCGAGCGACTGACAATACCCACCGGTCCTCGGTGATGGTCTGCCACGCCTCCCAATGAGACGCAAAGCATCCTCCCACCGGGGTCTTGTGCGAGCACGGAGAACCCTCATTTGGCAGGCTTTTGAATGGTGTTTCCACCTGAACCTGAGGAGGAGGCTGAGGAGCGGGAGAAAAACCGAGTCCGTTGCTGCCTCCGGCGAGAATTACCCAAAGGGGTATCCACTCTGCAGGATTTCCGATCTAGAAACCCTCTGAAACCAGAGGAAGGCTGGCTTTGCGACAATGGCCTCTGGGTTCTAAAAGGAGTTTTAACCAGGACGGACAAGGACTTAGCTGTCTGGGTGCTGTCCTTTGTTTTGGTCAGCTCCACATCCGTTGTGGAATGGAAACGCTCCTTACCGTCAAACGGCAGGTCCAACACCTTGTCTTGCACCTCCTTTAAGAACTTGGTGGCATGCAGCCACGCCTGTCGAGAGATATAAACTCCCAGAATAAGGCCCCGAGCTGAATGTGGACGTGATGAGCCGCGGTCTCCAGCAGATCCCGGGCCAAGACCCTGGCATCGGACAATCCCGCCTTAAAATCTTCCAGCTTCTCGACTGGAATGTGCTCCTCGAACTCCGACAGACCTTTCCACATCTTCATATTCGCCCCCGCTAACACCAGTTCTGCATTGGCCTGCAAGAGCTGCAGGGCCGAGTTAGCAAAAATCTTCCTCCCAAGGGAGTCGAGGAGCTTGTCCTCTTTCCCCAGGACCTGAATAGCCGTCGTAGAAGAGGATGCTGCAGGCCTGGACTGTAAAGTGGCTGCAGCCACCACCGTGGAGGAGGGGGCGGACAAGATGATAGAAGAATGCAGCCTGTATCGCGTGTCAATTTTCTTATTGACGAAAAGTCCAGAGTGTGGTTTTTCCCAGACCCTACGGACCTCGGCCAAAAGTCCTTCTGCAAGAACAGGCCGGTACACTCCGAAGGAGACAAGGTGAATGCCCCCGAAAGCACATCCTCTTGCAGAGCGGGTGCCTCAGGCACTGGAACATCTAATAGGCACATCATGTCTAGTACCCGGTCATGAAAAGCTCTAATAGAGCAGGGCTGGTCTTTGCTGTCCTGATCGCCCTGTGCATCATCCGACAGGTCAGGGTCCTGCTGAACCATGTCAGGCACCACCTTGTCCACGGGGGACAACGGAGGCAAGGGCGGGAGGGTCGCGGGAGCCACCCTAGGCAAGGGCGGCGCCGGCGGGACCACCGGAGGCGCGGGTGGAGCCAGAGGTGCAGGCGGCATATCTCCCTAAAAAGACCCTTGAAATACTCCCTCATGGAGTCAGTAAGCATGAGTACCTGAAATTTGCCAAAAAAAGCGTCCTCCGGAGAAAGCTTTGGAGCTGCCGGAGAAGGCCTCTCATGAGGGGGATAATTCCACAGACGCAAAGGGGAGGGTTGCCAAGCCGGCCCATCCCCTGAAGTGTCCACATCAATCAAGGGTGCCGAACCCACAGGCAGCGAGATGTTATGCGGAAGGGGCATCTGAGCGTTCCAGTCGTAAACTGGTTGGAACGGGTGCGCAAACGGAACCTTATGTTCACCTACAGAACCGCTCCCCCACCTGAGGCTGATGGCGTAGTTGTGGGAGAAGCGCCCAAAATGGCCGCCGTGGTCGTGGCGGGAACGGCCGCCATTTTGCCATCACCTGAGGGGAACTGCGGCACATGTGCAAGTGAGGCAGGGGTCCCCGCCAGTGGATCAGGGGTTTTCATTTTAGACTTTACACAAGGAACCTCGGCTGAGGCGGTACTATTTGGCCTGGACTGTTTCTGCGACATACCAATAGCCGAACTAGCCTACACAGGAAGGACCTCGGCACTGCCGGTAAAGGAGGAACTTCCAATTCTTGCCCCGTCAACAGTTCTGGCGTCGCCACAAGAGCGGGAACGGTGAGAAACAGCAGCTTTCACTGATAAGGTCTTCTCAGGCCTCTCAGAAATGTTGGTTTCCTTAGCATCTGTACGAGGGACCTCGGACCCAAGTCTGGTCGCAGCCTTTCCAGCGCGGGCCTCGAACATGCGTTCGGTAACACCAAGCCCAACAAGACCTCAGGGCGCACCCCGGTACTTTTGAGGGAAGCCGATAAAGAGGCCTCAGAGCGAGCTCCGGTACCCCACGACTCAGTAGAACTAGGTCTACAAGCAGCCCCCACAGGAGGGGCCTCGGAGCGTACTCTGATATCCACAGGCCCCTTACGGAGACCCTCGGAGAAAACTCTGGTACTATTATTAGGCCCAGAAGGCACCTCAGGGCAAGCCCCGGTGATAGAGCGGTCGACGCTCCTCTCGGGCCGGGAAGACCCCGGGAAAAGTGTCTCCCGGCCGGGGTGCTCTGAAAACTAAATAACTTACTGGGTGTTTCTTCTTTTCGTCGATGAAAGATTGAAAATGCGAAGGAGGAGTATGTCGAAACACCTCCTCCGACCACTCTAACCGATGTTGAAGTGCCCGGACCGAAAGGGAATCACAATAAAAACAGGAGTCCCAACGGTGATCCGGACCCAAACACTCTAAACGAAGATGATGAGGATCCGCCCTCGCGAAGCGTCGATTACACGAGGAACAATCAGGAAAGTCTAGTTTAACCGACATAGACAGACTATTACGCGATCGCTAGCGAGAGCCAGAGAGGAGGAAAAAGGAAGAATTCTTCTGCAGATGAAAGTGCGTCCGGTCCCGAACGAGCGGAGAAAAGGACAGATGGGCGATGCGCGGGGCGGAGCCGAGATGGGCGAGGTTATTGCCGTGTGCTGTGCCCCGCACAGAAAGAGAGGAAGGTCTAAAACATTTTTGATGCTTTTTCAAAGTGCTCGGTCCCATCCCACAGGACGGAGGGATGTCCCATAAGTATGGAGGAAAGGGGACGGGACGTAGGAGTATGAGAGATACTATCTAGCAGGGCAGCTGCAGTTTGTGGTCCGATGGCTGGGGAATGAAGAATCCATAGACTCACTACTTTTTCAGCCAGCACTACAGAACTGCTAATTACGAGAACTTATCTGGATGGAAAAATCCTGGACCAAGGGCCTGCCTGCCCTGCTCAAATTAGGGCTACTGTTATGGAAGAGGGCATGGAAGATCCAAGCAACCCAAGATCCATGCTCCTTGCAGATTCCCCTGACGGGACTCGTGGGCACCCGACCAGAAGCCCTGGCTGCATATAGGACACATTGGGAAGCCAAAGGAGTGGCACAGTTGGGAGACCTGTGGCAAGAGGGGAAATGGGTGGACTTCCACACCCTAACAGATGAAAACGGAAAACACAGAGAACAGTTCATCCTGCATAATCGCATGGTCTAAACTATCAAGAAGAGGTGGCCAGACCTCACTGGAGAAGAGGGTCTAAAGGAAGACCTAGACACATGGTACGACATCACTGAAGGAGGGCACACAACATCCAGGCTCTATGAACAGCTTATGAAGAACAATAACTCTAAGGAACTGCATGTACGTGACCTAATGGGAAACGGAACTCCAAAGGCCCTTCACGGACCAGGAATGGGCAAGGATCCTACAATATACAAAGGCGGTCTCGAGGAGCGCAGGATTCAGGTAGACACTGCTCTATGTCACCCACAGAGTGTACCTCACCCCAAAAAGACTATCCAGTATGGGGAATAAGGATGCTCAATCCTGCCCCAGATGCGCAGCAGAGAATGCAGACATGCTCCACATGTTCTGGGTGTGCCCAGTAATACAAAAATGTTGCATCAAGGCAAGGGCGGCAGTGGGCGGATTACAAATGCAACAATGGACGCCGGAAAGCTACATGTTGGGACTGTTCCCAAGAGGTGGCAAACAAAAGTCACATATAGCCAAGATGAAGGATTTGATGTGCATCCTGGAGAAATGCTGGATCGCAGGGACTTTGAAGGCTGACACAGGGCCCAGCATAGTAACATGGTGGGACAATCTCATTTGTTGGGCACTGGCAGAGACAACAGTATGGACCAGCGCAGTAAAGAGAAGGTCAAGAGAAAGTAGCGACAAGATTGACTTGGAACACACTCCTACAGGATATGCTGGGGTCCAGAGAAGACAGAGACACTGACGACCCACACGGGTCAGAAAGCGTGGTTAC
The DNA here is from genome assembly GCF_040938575.1 of Ambystoma mexicanum. NCBI lineage: Eukaryota > Metazoa > Chordata > Amphibia > Caudata > Ambystomatidae > Ambystoma > Ambystoma mexicanum. The sequence continues at coordinate 1,161,870,881 of NC_090937.1, forward strand.
GAACTTGATGACCCAAGGGGATAGACCCCACGAGGGTGTCTAGACACCCGTGGGTGCTATTTGGACACCAATTCACCGAGCTGGGCGAACAGACGAGACGCTGAAAAAAGGAAACCCGAATATGGTGCATATAGACTATAATAAGCATCACGACATTTGTAACTGAGAGAGACTTCCCTGCAAGCAGTGCCATTCTGTAGGTTATGTTACAGTGTTTGTTACATTGTTTTACTGATGCCTGTTGTTAAAAAGCAAGTAAAGAGTTTTTTTTTAAAAAGAAAAAAATATCTCAACATCAGCTATGGTCGCCTTTAATTATTATTTATAGTTTGGTCAGTTAACTGATTTAGCCAGTATAAAGTCATCATCAATATGTACAATATGAGAGCTGTCTGAAAGTAAATTAATTTTAGACACATAATTTAGCTGCTGTTTTGGAACGTTCTTTTAAATTTGGTGGCTGTGGCAATGTGGATGCAGCCGGGAGTCCCAATCTACAGAATCCTGACATTCGCTTTCATGAATGCAGATTAAACATGTTTTGCCCATTCCCGATCTAGTCCACCAGTCTTTATTCCCCACCTTCACCTCCAAATCGTCACATCCAATTACAGGCTTCCCCAGATACCCCTATTTTCTTTCAGTGATTCATGTTACTGATTTGTATATTTCGATAACATGTACACTTAAAAAGCAAATTGGTAACCTGAAGTTGCAAAAATGCCTGTTTTGAAGTAGTTTTTTAAGAAGTTTTTATAGGACATAAAATCAATACAGCAATATGAAAGGGATCAAGTGTGATGCAAATTTAAATTTCTAATCATTAACACCATATTTGAGTGAACATTGTGATATGATAACCATACAGTAAGCATGTGGATTTAACAGAGACAAATCTTTGGTTTGTGTAATCCAACATCGTATACTTGTCATCAGTGCATTGTTCATTTCTTTGTGACAGGGATAAACTAGACTGGAAGATCTGAACTGTGCCCTTTTTATTTTTTTATTGATTGTGGCACGGTTTACATAAAACCGTACACAAATCAGAAAAGAAAAGAAAAACAATGAAAATCAAAGTAAAAAGACATTGTTGCCCCACATTAATCTAGACCAGAACAGCTTCCTTAAATGCTCGGAGTTAAAGCTGTCCAGTTCTTTAGAAAACACAGATGCTCTGATGTTAAATAATGCCTGGCACTAACACCCAATGTTCTAAAGTTTCCGTCACAACCGTTAGTTAACAAAAACGGCATAAAGGAGAAATCTCATTAGTTGGACCTATTCCCCAATTTCTAGTCCTTTCTCTCGTGTGAAATTGATTGAGTCTAAAGTGTAGATATAGTGAAATGTAATTTATTACACAGAAAACATTTCATGTAAACAGACAGATGACCCTTTTTTCTGAAGAAACTTAGCATATTCAGAGACGGAGGAGTAGGTGGAGATGTTTCCAAAGTAAGTCTCCAATCCTCCCTGAATAATTTGGCTTTGACAGCATCAGAGTGATTTATTAACTCCTCATCGCACGGGCTAATACACTCAAGGAGATTCTCCATCCGCTTTTTAAAGGTTTTCATAGAGTGCACAAAGGAACTTTCCATTAGGTTGTGTAAGTCTGTGTATAATGAGCAGGGAAAGACATTTAGCGTAATTTAACAGTTGTCTATAGTGATAGCGAGAGTGGAGAGAAATGAAATCCAATTTGTGCCGGATAATTGAGTTAGGTATAGATTGAGCAAGCCCCAGAACCTTTTGTACAGATCTGTCCCTGTAGGGATTTGGGGTACCTACCAAGATCTATCAAGGAAATATCTAAGCCGTAAAGTAGAATTGGCTCAATTTATGATGGGTGAAATGGAGAATTTACATAGTTTCACATACAGGTGTTTCATGTGAGATATTAAAGGGGAAAGCAGAGCTTTCAGTATCATTTTCCACTTATCCAAAGAATAGTTGTTAGAAAGATTATAATCCAAATAGCGAGACAGCCAACTCTACTCTGTCCTTATCCAGAGACCACCACATTGTTTTGCGTTTCCTAATGTTAGAACAAATGACAACTCTGGATTTGTTTCCATTGGCCTAAAGATTGTTCCTTAAAGCAAAGGAATAAAACATGTCCAGCTAATGTTGCAGGCCCTGCAGAGTCCTATCAAATAATATGAGATCATCTGCAAAGGTGGATCCTCAGATGACCCAGTCTTACTGGAAAGATATCGTTGGCCCACCACAAATCCTCAATGCTGCTAAAATAGACAGTAAAGCGGGTTGGGGCCAGGATACAGCCTTGTCTTAAACCAAGGTTGGCAGGAATAGATCTTGAAACCACCCCTTCCTGATTCAAGCAAATCTGCAGGGTCAAGTTCTGATGTAAAAGTCCAGTGGCTAACTTACTTTCTTGGTGAAAAAATGTACCCACATAGATTCTGAAATCAAATCCCCCCTATTATGTGCCACAGGACTTGAGTGGTTGTTGATGTGTGCCCAAAATTCTCTGGAATCAGAAGTCAACATTGTTTGGTTGTCTCTCATAAACATATCGAATTTTATGCATTTGACAAAACTGTTATGTTGTTGGCAGATACTTTTTTTGCAATTTGATAATCAACTTAGCAAAGACCCCTTTACCTTAGATTCCTGATACTTTTACATTTGTCTAGCTCTGACTGGGCCACTCTTGTATCAAAGTAGTGTGGATATCTCTTATATGTCAGCATGTCATGACAAGAGGTCAGACTCCCGATATATTTAACTATATTCACATCGAGCGCATCAGATCCCACTTGGTTCGTTACCCTAGCCATGTCAAATGTGTCACCAGTACGATATACATCAAGATAGGATCCAACCCTGTCAAGGAGTGTCCAGAAACCTTTTATACATATTTATTTATTTATTTATTTATTATTTACATTTATAAAGGGCACAGGGCAGCCCTTGGGCAGTGTGGCGCTGTTACAGTAGCGCTTACTTAGTAACAGTAATGACAACGATGAGCGTGGAGCAGACCGAGGTACATAAGGTTCAAAGCAACCTGGTGCTGCTAGACACTGCACATGAGGACCAGAAGAAACATTAGGGCTTATTGATTTGGCCGAGTGATGGGGTGTGCGTAAGTGATTTTGTTGAAAAGTATTGTTTTCAGAGCTTTGCGGAAGGCAAAGTGTGACGATTCATTCCCGAGGGTGGGTGGTAGGGCATTCCATTGTTTAGAGGCAATGAATGGGAAGCTAATGCTGCCTGCCTTTGCACGCTTGACCCTCGGGTATATAGCTGGTTTGCGTAGTGTGTCCTTGTAGGCCTGGTAGAGCTAGCTCTAACCAGTTTCTCTGATAAGTATGCTGTGTGCGTGAGGCACTTGTGCTTGATGGCGAATGTCTTGAATAGGATACATTCTTTTACCGGGAGCCAGTGTGCAGAGCGTCTGGCAGCTGAAAGGTGTTCCCTCTTTGGAATGTTAAGGGCAATGCGGAGGGCGTTATTTTGAATTATTTGCAATCTGTTAATATTTTTTTATGAGGTGCCGGCCAAAAGAACATTGCAGTAGTCTAGTTTAGCTCCTATAGTGGCTCTCGCAATGGCAAGAGAATTTTGTGTAGAGAGTATGGTTTGACTGCATTAATGAGCTTGGTGGAGTACGCTGCTGAGGAAGCAATAGCGTTAACTTGACGTGACAGAGAGTGTGGAGTCCAAGTAGACGCCAAGCGTCTTGACAGCCTTAGCGACCGTAATCTGAGTGTTGTCAACAGTGAAGGAGGTGTACTAAGTGTTGAGTTTGTTGAGAGTTTCCTTGGGCCCCACTAGCAAGATCTTGGTTTTGTCTCCGTTTAGGCAGAGCCTGTTGGCCGCTATCCAGGCTTGGATAATGGCATAAAGCTCATCATGTTTTTTGCCGTCAACTTCATACGAGCCGTTGAGGGGAAAGAGGATCTGTGTATCGTCAGCATAGTTATTGTACGCTATGCCGAAGGCGTTCAAGATGTCAAAAAGTGGCTTGGTAAAGATATTGTATAGAGTGGGAGCGATATAGGAGCCCTGCGGGACTCGACAGTGCATAGTGGTGGGCGCTGCACAAGCCTGGTCTGAGAACACCCTTATGGCTCTTCCTTCAAGAAAGGAAGAGATCCAGTAGGTGGCTTTGAATGAAAAGTGAGCTGCAGAAATGAGGTGATTGCACAGGTTTTTATGGTCTTCTAGGTCAAACGCTGCAGATAAATCGAGGAGGAGTAGAGCTGGTTTTCCTTCATCGATGACTTCACATAGGTGGTTTTTTAAGTCTAATAGGGCTGATTCTGTGCCGTGACCTGGGTGGATGCCAGATTGCCTCTTACCTAGAAGGCAGTTAGTTTCTAGGAGTTATCCGATCTGCAAGTTAGTCAGTTTCACACCGAAACTACTGGAAACAAGGCTGGGCTCACATGATGGGCAAAGAGGCTAACTTGCAAGTTAAAATAGATCATCAAATGGTTCCCCATACATGGGTCATACAGACACAAATTACCACTCACAGATTTTAGAGAAGAACGGACAAAAAAATAATCGATCCAAGATGACATTGTGCCCCTTTGCCATGTATAAACTTGAGATTAATTTTGAACAGATAGATCAAGTTGTGACAGATCCCAATCGGTCATAAAAAGAGTCACAACTGACACCCCTCCTGACACTGGGTTGAATAGAGTGAGGAAAGCATATAGCATTGTTCAACTTCTGACCTTTGCCACAATTAGCGTTAAAAGCAATCCCACAATTATTGCATGCTCATGTCCCTCCAGTAACCATGTTTCAAATACATTCTTTAAAGTAAGATGGTATGAAGTAATAGACTGCTTTGTCGGATTCCAATATATATTGACAAGATAAAAAATCTTGTTTAGTTCCAGGAAAATGAATGTATATCGCCAAAAGACCATCTACAGCCAGCCAGAGATCTGAGTGGTCAGTGAGGTGTATGTTAAATAACCCATTAAATCCATCCCCTCCCTTGACATGGTTTCCTGAAAAAAAAGTATATTAAAGTTCCTCAAGTACATAGAATCCTCCCACATTCTCTTCAAATTAGTAGACCCAGAGATTCCATGATAGAATCTTGATTTCACTAAGGTTAGGGTTAAATCAAACCTTGTCTCAAAGCTGTGAAGGTTTTAAGAGCAGACTCTATCCAGGAACAGTTCTGGCCTTCATTGGGAAGAGAAATGGATTGCAAGCTTGGCAAAATAGAAGATGCAGAGCCTATATCACCAGAGATAATCGAATGTACAGGCTTTTTTGTGTGGAAGATAACAGCAAAAAAGATTTAGATGCCTCAGATGATTTTACTTGTGAAAGATCATAGCCCTAAGAATGCAGGTTGGCCCTCTGAAACCAAACCATATTTGCAAGAATCTCAGAATGGAAAAGGGATACCATACCATTGTTATTCTCTAGAGTTAGTGAGATAAAATCTATATCCTCTGAGTGCAAGGCTCTTAGTGGAGGAATCTGCTTAAATATATCTAAAACCTTTGACCTATTCAATCTTATAAAACCATGTGCTCGTAAATTTGTTTCCCAGCCTATATGCTTTGACGGACAAGATTCAACTTGCTCTACTGTCTGGATCTGGAGATGTAATATAGTCTGTGTCATACAGAGAGACTGTTCCAGGTTTGTTTGTATGAGTGGACCAATGTTCAGGTCACCTGTTGGATTGGGCATCTTCCCAATGATTTTCCTATTAGTGTTCCCCATCTGTTGAGTATGCGTTTCAGAAATAAGTGGCATAGCAGGGCAGGATTTTTTCTGGTCCGAATGTAAAATAGAGGATATTTTAGATTGGCGAGCCCTTAATAAGGTTGAGAGAGGTCTGAAAGAGAGAGGAGCAATATGTATGGGAAGAAAGTAATTCTCAATATTGACCCGCTGGCCTGGTATTACATTTGCATTGGTGTGAGGACCAGTACCCACATCCATAGTCATGGGCCTTATAGTACTAGAATCATCCACTGCTCCAATAATTGCAGTCAGAAGAAGTAGGTATGCTTCCGCTCTTTTGAATCTCCACCCTTCTCCTTTCCTGATTTTCTATCACCCCATCCCTTGGACCCATACACTCAGTATTTAGATCGATAATAGTGTCTGCAAGAGGGAGCTGCCTTAGATATTTCATGGAAAAATTCTGTGAGTAATGCTTTGGGGCAGATAGATTTTTTGATTTCTTCCTCTTAATATTATTCTTGTTATTATTTTTGTAAAAGTTTTCAAGGAGAGTTTTTTGGAGGAAAGATGACAAGACTCTTCCTCATTCTCAGTAGCATCTTCAATTCTTATGGAGGCGTTAGGGGATTCAAATAGAGCTGCAGAAATGCTCAAACATGTGATACATTCAACAAGAGGTGTAGGTGAATGAGGAACTGAACTCGCTGCATGTTGATAAAAACTCTTGTGACTCTTTCTGTACAGCCTCCATGGTCACCATGTTGTTATTCTCATTCGTCCTTGTATCAGGCTCCCAAAGCACAAATGCAGGTTGGGGAAAAGGCCCTATTTTCGGACCGAAAAGAAGGGTCTGAACATCCTTATCTAGTACTGACAGCTTATCAGCATTTGCAACAACAATATCTTTTATATTGTCAGAGAGTCTTACAAAAGATTCTAAGACCAAATGCAAAGCAGAAATTTAAACTGCAGCAAGCAAATACATGTTAGGTGTCATTTTCATTTGTTTGCGCAAATAGATTTTCTTTGGCGTATGAAAATTCACATTATGATGAGACAATTCCTGGGTATCTACCTGTTCCAAACCTTGGTTAGTCGTCGCTGAAGAAATAGGTGGGCCTGTTATAAAAGGAGTGGGCAAGTCCCTCGCCATTTGGGAGACTTCCATGTCCATACAGAGTCTTTAAAATGATTAATCCAGAATAACAGAATACTCCAAACATGGGGAGGAACGTTGACTGCATAGATGTTATAGCACTACTACTTATAGTTTTTGCATTGCCCCTGTTCTCAACCAAACCTGTTTTGATGGAAAAACCCTTCCCTGTAGCATCTTCAGGACAAAGAATTTGCGTGTCTGTAACATTCTTTGCTGGTAGCTCTAGCACAGTTGCTGAAGGTGCAGAAGATGACTTTGGATTTTCCATTGAAATTCTGGTAGAGTTTTGTAGAAGGGGGATGTGGCTATAAGACCCTATATCGGGCTGTGGTATTGACGTTGCCCAATTGGAATCTGAGTATCAACAGTGTCTATCGACGAGGGTTCCAGCGCGAAAAGTGATGAGTCCAAGTTCCCCACATTTGTGCGTTCTGCCGCCCGGCCCTTACTTCGCAGGGCCGCTGGCTTTATATCATTGGGGTCTAGCCAGTGTATCAAAGACCACACGTAACACAGAGGGACAGAACACACAGGCCCAAAGAAGAGTTTCCAAGCAAAGTCACAGGGTCAGACACTGTTGTGCAAGGGTGCGCTAAATTATATAAAAGTAGAAATCGCAACATAGTATTACAGTATTGTGCAGACACAGCGACTCCTGAACTGCTCAACTGCCAGTACACTTTCAAGTCACTTCTACAGTTGTGTGCACATTTGTGCTGTTTTTCCGTTTATGTAGGGAATACGGGACTAATCCTGCTGAGCACTGAGCACCCAGGCTGAAGTAGTCGCTTGCAGAAATCAGGAAGTGAAAATCCACAGGTTACAGTAACCAAGAGCAGGATCCAATGCCCAACTGCCAGTACACTTTTAAGTCACTTCCAAAGTCGCGTGCGCATTCGTGCTGTATTTCCATTTATGTAGGGAATACGGGACTAATCATGCCGAGCTCCCAGGCTGAAGTAGTCATTTGCAGAAATCAGGAAGTGAAAATCCACAGGTTACAGTAAACAAGAGCAGGATCCACTTCCCAACTGCCAGTATACTTTCAAGTCACGTCCACAGTCACATCCTTTTTAATGACAGACAATTAAAAAGGCACCACAATCCACAAAAGGGTGGATGACAAAATGGATAGGTAGAGAGGGCAGGAGTTGGTAGGGAGGAGAGAGTTGTGTAAGATTGCATTGAATGCCATTGCAAGCTCTACAAGTTATTTATTTTAAAAAGCTATTAATCTGAATGTATGTAATCTACATACTATTTTGCAATAAACACACAGAGATGTGTGTTGCAATTGAAATGCTCTATTTTAGTTCAAAAAGCTCTGCTGAACACTACATTGATTTGAATGTGTTCTTTAGATATTGATCTGCTGTTATAAATTATAAGGTGAGCTGTGCCAATAAAATTGGTCATCAGTGGTGGCCTTAATTGCACTTCTCTACATTTTGCTTATAAAACAGAATGTTAATGGAATCAAAAACAAAGCTGTACAAATGTGCAGGTCTTGACATACGAGACACCAACGGCGCAGATTCTCAAAAACTAGCCGAAATATAAAAAGCAAGCACTGAGGGTGCACTTTTTATTTGAGCTTGTTTGAGAAATATGCAGGTCACATATGCTCAAGGGTGACCTGTGCAATTCAGAGGGGCTGGCCAGCAGTGCAAATTATGTGCAAACCAGCCTATTTGCATACATTAGTGCTGGCCTCGCAGACACGCCAAAATATATGCCAGGGAGCTGTAACACTCTATGCCAAATCGGAAAGCCACCTGCACGTGGGGCCTTCCAAGCTGACCCAGAGCTGGTCACTGTGCACCGCCACATAGGCAATTGCACCCTGCAGGGGCTGGTTGCACCGAGGTAACAAAGTTCTTTTCAACTTTCCGTTTTGGTAAAACTCCTGGACTCCCACCAATAAACATTCCGATTCAATGTCATGGCCCAGAGATAGCCCTCCTGAACAAGAGGGACAACCTTCTTGATGACCTTGATTCCAATTATTCTATCATTCTCCTATTCCTACACTTCTTGGTGGCCTTTGGCACTCAACCCTTCTCACACGTCTACACAACGGGTTCAGAATCACGCCCAAAACTCACATGTTAACATCCTTCCTTACAAGGAGATCTTAGCAAGTCAAGCTCAGTCCTTTTCTATCTCACAACACCAACTTTGACTGTGGAGTACCTCAAGTTTCATCGCCCCCACTTGCCTTTTTAATTCCTACATGAAGCCACTAGCTGACATCAGCAGAACCTTTAACCTAGACTTCCAAATGTATGCTGTTGACACCCATCTGGTAGCTAATGCTAGAAGTCTGACTTTCAGAAACCTAACCCTCAATGCTCGCCATTTGAAGCCATCCATAGCTGCCTTAAAGTTATCCAAGGCTAGATGAACGTCCACAAATTCACTCTTAATGGAGACAAATCTGAAATCTTAAACTTGGACAGCCTCACCTCGCCTACTTCTCTCTCACCTGCCCATCTCAACTTGCTCCTATGCCTTCCCTCTCTAAATCAGTCCACAATCTGGTGTTTTACTTTGACGGCAAGCTATCCATACACACCCAGATTAACCAGCTAATAAAATACTACAACCTCAAACTCCAACTAGCCATTATAGCCTTCATCTCCCTTTCTTACAGAGCTTCACCTCTCAGAGCCATAGGATCAAGCATCAGGTACAGCAGTTCCTCTTCTCTGGTCTCTTCCATATCTCTCTGGATAAACTTCAAACACCATGAATAAAGCAGTTAGACTTATCTTCAGTCTCAAAGCACACATCCACACCTCACCAGCCCTCGCACAAATGCACCGACAACCCTTCACTTTCCAAATCAAATTCACATCCCTATATTTAACTCACACAGTCCTTCATAATCAAGGGGCAATACACATCAAGGAACTCATCAAGACCTACCAACATTTCAGAACCCTCAGTCCTAAAACACAGCCCTCCTTAGATTTGCGAAATAGCATTTTGGATGCTGGTGTTTCTCCATGCATGCTCCCTCCCTCTGGAATTAACACCCCTCCTACCTTTGTCAAGAAGTAAATTACATCTGCTTTAGACAATCACTTAAGACCATTCTCTTTTCTCAGGCCTCTTAATCAAATCTACTACCAAACCATGGCCACTTGCTTTCTTAGTCTTACGCGCCCTGAAGATACCTGCAGATTGCATGGGCACGCTACAAGAACCATAAAATAGATACATAAATAAGCAGATAATTTTACGAAAGAAAAAAATGCAATCACCTCCTTCTACCATTTATACTAGACTAGCTGGGGAACCCGGCGTTGCCCGTGTCCTGATCGAGTGGTTGCTCTTGTCCTCTTGTCAGCAAGTCTTGCTTCAGTTTGCTCTGGTGTCTCATGTGCCCTGGAGGATGTTGCTCTTCTCCTCATGTCAGCAGGTCTTGCTTCAGTTTGCTCTGGCATCTCATTTGCCCTGGAGAAAGTTGCTCTTATCCTCAGCAAATCGTGCTGCTGCTTGTTGCTCTGTTTCAGAAGCTCTTGATATTGATTTTCGCTTTGCATCAGATGGAGCTTTTCAAAGTGATGTTTGTTTTTGTGCGGCATGTTTCACCCACTTAACGGTTTCAGTACATTTGAGAAAATGTCCAAGAAAGATCAATTGATTGTGATCTCTTCTTGTGAATGAACTTAAGTAAACTGTAACCTTGCCCTTTCCAACATTTTGATTGGCGCAATTGCAATTACAAAAAATTACAATTCTTTTTTTTTAATTCCCTTTACAAATGCTTTAATAAATACTAGTAGTAATACATGTTAAAGGTATAACCAACATATCGAACATTTTGCTTCAGACACTTTTCCAAATTTTGCCTCCTTCTAGTACCTACCGTATTGAATCAGGTGAGCATCAGCAAATGAGGGTGTCTACGGAGTACATTTTTTGCATCCAAACATAAGACTACAATCTTGCCCAAGACAAATGAGGAATACATACAAAATCTGGTAGCAGTGGGTTCAACGGTGTGGATTTGTATAGCAGGACAAACATACACACACCAACATTTTTTGGCCGCCTAGGGACATCAACGCTGCAGCCTCGAGTGAAGCGCCCTCTGGTGGAGAGAGAAAAAATTTCCGAAGCAGCAAAGCTGAAGGTAAGGATATATCTAAGATCTAAGATGAGGAATACGTGTGGGACGACACAATCTATTCGAAATCCATTCGAAATATGTTTTTTGTGGTAAGCATCCACTCTTTTTTTCCAGGGAGGCACACCCACTTCTAATGAATAGCCAGGCATGCCCTCCCTGCCAACAACAGGAAATGCGCCAAATGAGACACATCCCTTCAACGTATTTCAATCCGAACAACACTAGGAGTGGTATCAACGTTCAGGATATTCCATCCAGGTCTTTAATCCATCCGAGCACTTCATCCCAGAACATCCAGACCTTCACACATCCCCATCACATATGCCAATAGTCCGCTCAGGCCCCACGCTCATGCCAGCAGAGAGGGCTCACCCCCCGGAACATTTTAGAAAGTCTGACCAGATCGTACTGCCACCTGTGGAGCAGTTTTATGGCGTGCAATTTATTTTGGGCTGAAATGGAAACCTTCTATGCTTTACGTCACATTTTCCCCCACTGTGATTCATCTATCTCTGTCCCCAAATCCCTTTGCCATTTCTTCTGCAGCCTCTCCGTGCTCCCCTTTCCCACCTCCACCAGCCCACCATAAAGGTAGGAGATCAGCCCCTTCATTTCTACTTGTGAATCCAGAATTGTCTCCACTGGATTGAGGGCCCTCTGTATTTTATCCTTCCAAACCTCCCCGTGTAAGTACTCCCTTCAGTTGCAGGTATGAGAACACCAATAGATCCCTCACCCTCAGTGCTTCCTCCAATTTCACTATTGTAATGAAGTGGCCCTGCCTCCACAGCTGCCCGATGCGTGCTAGGCCCTCCTCAAACTAACTCTGGAACGTAACAAGGATTGGAAATTGGTCCCTAACACCTAGGGCCCATAAATGACTCAGCGGCGATGGCCACAACTTTACCACCACCATTTCCGGGCACACACTTCAAATCTCCCATATGACCCCCAAAATGGGATGTTCTCTAATCCTCCTCGGGATTCGGTTCCTCTGGGCCCAGAGCCATTCCCCCACTGTGGCGGGTTGGAGATGCAAATTATCTAATACTATCCAATTGTGCTCCCCCTGCTCCATGAGGTGCAGGGTTAAGATCCTGAGCTGAGGAGCTTAAAAGTAAATTTGCAAGTCAGGGAAACCTACCCCCATTTCTCCTTAGGCAGCACCAGGACCTCGTATGCCACCCTGGCCTTCCTTTCCCACCATAGAAACCTGAGAAGTATCCCCTTTATTTCCCGAAATTTTCACTCTGGGACTGATATAATGAGCATCTGAAAGAGATACAACCTTCTCGGGAGAAAATTCATTTTGATAGCGTTAAGTTGTCCAAACCATGAGATAGTCAGCTTCCCCCATTTTTCCATATCTAAGAAGAGATTTCGGATCAGGGGTGGGAAATGTGCCTCATATAATCCCTTTAGATCCCTGGATGTCTGCTATTCCCAGATATTGTATTTGGTCCTCCTTGATCACCATTCCCTGAGATGCGAGCTGTTGCTGCCTCCGCTACTCCATTGGTTCCAAAGGGAACAAAATTGACTTAGCCCTATTAATCTTGAAGCCCAAGAATGACCCATACTCCTCTAAAAACTCCACCACTGGTGGGATAGACACCGCAGGGGTTTTGCAGGTGAAGCAGTATATCATCCGCGTATAAACCTACCTTGTTCTCCGTTGTACCCACTATGATTCCCGTCACTCGCGGGTTGTCCCTCAGCCTCTGGACTAGCAGATCTATGGATAGGGTGACTAAGACTTGGGAGAGAGGGCACCCTTGTCGTGCCCCCCGTCCCAGCTTGAACCACCTAGATAGCCCACCGTTTGCCATCACCCGTGCCTCTGGACCTGAATATAGAGCTATGACCCCTCTCATGAATCCACCCCCCAGTCCGAACTTGCGCAGGACCCCCCTCGGGAAGGCCCGGTCCACCCTGTCAAATACTTTCTCAACATCGACCGCCAGGAGTGTAGGATGCCCATCTTGCGCCCTTAAGCCTACGGGTAAATGGTCTGTGCGGTAGAAATATGAAAGTAAAGTAAATTACCATGTGTGAAACCAGTAGATTCGTGAATGTTTTGTAAAATCCCGGGGTATACCTGTCTTCCATGGGGCCTTAACCGTCTGCAACCTCCTGGTTGCTTCTAGGATCTCCTCGCTGGTAATGGGGGCGTTCAAGCCCATGGCCTCCTGAGTTGTCAACATCGGGAATGGAGTCCCCCCCAAGATAAACCCCCAATTCCTCCTCTCCGGGTGGCATCCCCCTTTCTAACAACTGCTCATAGAAGGCTATCCCCTACACTGTTCCCTTCATTATCCCCTCCGGGCCCCTCACTTCCGTGATCCATCTTTCCGCTCATTGTCCCCTTAAGCAGGCGACCAAAAGTGCATCCACCTTATCCCCGTTCTCATAATATTTTAGTTTTAGGAATTGGAGCTTGTGAACTATCTTCCTCACCTCCAGGAACTACAACTCCAGACTCTTCCCCCGCACTTCCTCTACTCATTCTTCTGGCCCGCCTCTGAGTTAGGTATTCCTCTTTCAAGAGTCCCTATCTCTGTTTGTAATTTATTCTCTAAGAGCGTCCTCTCACTCTACCTCCGAGCCCCTTCTCTAATTAGGGGTCCCTTCCACGTTGCCTTGGCTGCATCCCTCACTGTGCCCTGGTCCACATCCCCAGTATCATTCCGGGTGAAGTATTCCCTGATTGCCCCCTCAATCTCTTCTCTGAACACCCTATCCCTCCATAATGACTAATTGCACCTCCATATAGAGTTACCTAGAAAAAGGAAGGTGAGGCGCGCACTCTAGTTCCAGTCATATATACCTGCTGCCGCTCAGTTGATCTTCTCCTCCAAGCGCTTTCATGTCTCTAACAATCTTCAGGGAGGCAGTCTTTCTTTTCAGGTGTTACTGATTAGTTTCAAATTCAGTCTCAAGGAATTCTGGTAGCTGTAGTGATAGCACAATGTTTTCAATTCAGGTGACCAGGAACCAACTCCCCTCCAAAAGCACAATTCTTTCCCATAATTGGGGGAGGGGGGAAAACCATCATTTGGCTCTCCTAGGTGGGGCATAGTAACCCCGGTGCCACTGCCTCTGGAGACCGGGACTCTTGCAACATTATGTAGAAAAAGTAAGGTGAGGCATGCATATAGAGTTGCCTGCCTGCAAACCTCACCATGATAGGTCCATAGAAACCAGGTTGTGATCTGCCCAGCTAACCGGGTGAATCCTGGAGCCCATGGTTGAATCCTGGAGCTCCCTCGTTATGCATAAATAGTCAATACGAGTGTATGTCCCATGTGGTGGAGAGTAGGTTAAGCCCCTCTCCTACAGGAGGAAGAAACGCCAAACATCGCGCAGTTCATGGAAATCCAACACCTCTTGGAGCCCCTTGCCACTCCCTGCCGAGGCTTCTGTCCCCGACTGGTTCAGGGCCTTCCTGTCTAATGTGATATTCGCCCACAGGTTTAGGTCCCCCCCCCACAGTCATGCAGCCTGTGCCCTCCTTCATCAGTTTCACTAGCATTCGGCGCACAAATTTCAACTGTCCCTGGTTCGGGACAGTATTGTTGCGAAGGTAATTCGCACCCCCTTGATAAACCCTGATACAGCCAGCGCTCTCCCATCCACACTCCTCCACACCTTCTCCTCAATCATCCTGAGTCGTTTGTGTTTAAGGATGCCAACCCCAACTTTCCTAGTGTCTCTGGAGGACCAATAGGTTTGTCCAAGAAGCCCACAGGGCACTGTCCTTTCCTCCCCTTGGGAGAACCTTGTCTCTTGTATGAAAAGTACATCCATTCCCCCATCCTGAACTCTCTGGCCACAAGGGATCATTTTGTGGGCGAGTTGAGCCCTGTAACGTTAAGCGTGCAGACCCTCAGGTGATCCGCCTCCTACCCCAATCTGCCATTACCATGATCTACTTTGCACCACCTGCACCAGTTCCCCATTGTACCCGTCCAATTGTGCCTGTGTCCCTTCCTCAGACCTTGATTGGCCCCTATGCCAAGTTCCCTCAACTCCCAACCTTCCTTCCCGCCCCACACTCCCCTAACCGTTCCCTCCCCCCATTAACCTCCCCCTCCCCTTGAAATGTCCAGTCCCAGCCAGTTAACATCACTGGACTAGTACCGAACCACCAGTAAGGAACAAGTTACTTACCTGTAACTGTTGTTCTCCAGCATGGGTCTGGCATGGATTCACATGCTCATGAATATTCCCCGTCGTCAGGCTGGGAATCCTCGGTAAAGAAAAAATCAGTTTCAGTTTCGTTTCTGAACTGTCTTTCTACTAGTAACCAATCGCTGGTCTCTGGGTCATACTGCCCCCAGCCAATGACTGCCCTCTACCTAAGCCCCTCCTCTGGCAGCCATCTTCAGATTTTTACCGCACGTTCAAGTATTGGGAGTCCTTGTGCTATAGCTATCGAGCTTTTACTGCGTTTTTGTGAGTTTAATCTAATTTTTTCATTCAATCGAGCCTCAAGCTCCACCGTTTCTACTTCCGATCAACAGGGACCCGTTTCGGAATTTTCCACGCCCCTCAAGGGCGAAGTTTTCGTTGAGTTTCGCTTCTTGGAGGATTCCGGAAGATATTTGAGGCTTACCCCGCGTGGACATGGCCCAGGACAAAGGAAACACAACGCCCGGATCCAAGCTTTTCAGGAGCTGGATGCAGATTACAAAATGTCTTTAAGGAGGATGAGCATTCTCGATGCCTCTACTGCCTTCACGAAGACAAAACGCACGTGGAGAAGGACTGTGTTTTGCAAGAACATGTCTGACCGGACTATGAAGGATCGTCGTACCAGACTCACCAACCGGCTGGAGGGGAAGAGCCCAGTAGCAGGTGAGAAGAAGAGGAAGTCCGAGCGGTCTTCTAAGACCTTTGACGCCGTTCCGGTGACGGGGGCACAACAAAAGCCAAAGCTATGCGGGTCCGCGGGCACCGGAAGCGCCGATCGGTCGGGCTCCTCGGCTGCCAGGTAGGGCGCATTATCACCGACTGTTACGCTCACCTGGTATCCACAGGGACGCCACACAGCCCTGGTTGGATGATTTGCACTCTCGAACCCTCTCCCGGTCTCTTGGTAAGTCCTCTGGTTAAAGATGTGTCTGCAATATAGGAGAGCTGGATTCAATACCAGACTGTCTTTGTTTTCCCACATCCCTTGGCCTCAACTCCTTCCTCCCCCTTGGGCCTTCTCCTCACCTTAATATTGTAAAAGGTGGATTTTCCGTCCAGCTCCTCGTGGCTGGGGCGCATAGATGTGGTGGGCGAGCAGCGACCAAGTTACTTCACTGGTGAAAGCCCCCCTGTGGGAATCCAGGCCTGCTGCGACTCTGTAGGTTTGCTGCTTTACAGTCTTTAGATGCAGTTCTATGTTCCTTATAGTTCGAATAATAATGTCTTGCTTCTTTCCTTTTAGGTATGGAAAGGTAGTTTTGGTGTTGTCATGCAGTTGGAAGATGAGCATGGGCCAGTAGGCGAAAGCGCGGTGTGGGCGATGCTGTCCGGTGAGTAATGCGCAATGTGCGGCGCTGTTTCGCCTTTTATATTGCTAACCTGTGTCTTTTCTCTCCTTGCAGGTTGCGATGTTTCTCGCCGAGCTCCGTAATGTTCCAGCAATGATACTGACCAGGAGATGACTACCCAGGTAAGAATTGTGTGGCTTTCTTCATTCGGGAGTAAACGTGAGTAAACGCTTATTAATTCTGTCTGTCTTTCTCCTCTTTTCAGGTTAAGGTATTCCAGGATGCATGAGGTGCCGGATGATGGAGTTCGTACCTTCAGGTGAGTGGAACTTCTCCAGACCCCATGCTGGAGAAGAACCAAACCCCTTGGGTTCCCACCAAACTCCTCACTAGCTCAAGAGCCCCCTTCTAGCTCAAGATACCACCAGACTCCATTTTCCGCCCCCCCTTCTTCCAATGTTCCCTTGAACACGGCTGAAATAAGACCAAAAAGAACAATGAAGTCTCAAGTGTTTCCAACGGTGTGTCATGCCCAGGGTAGTGACAGGTGCCTGTCAGTAATTCACTTCTCAGACCGGGGCTCCCCTCGGGTATCTCCCCCATGCAGGGTATTTAGTTTCATAAACATTCGGGAGCCAGGCACTTTAAGTCTGTTGGGCCCCTTTAGGCGCCATCGCCTGTCCGCCTTTGCAGCTTTGCCATCCTCCGGTGTGGCCCCGCCTGCCCCGTTAATTCTCCAGTTACTCTCCAGATATCCTCTTTGGTGACTAGTTTGTAGTCATATCCGTCTACTTCAAAGGTGATCGAAAACAGGAATCCCCATCTGTACCAGATTTCTTTTTCGTTCAACCACCTTGTGAAAGGGCCGCACAACCGCCTCTTCACCAGGATTCGGGTGGACAGGTCATGGAAGATTGTGATTTTGGCATTATCCTGAGTCACCGTGCCCACTGATCTTGCCTGCTCTAGGATCTTCAACTTATCAGGGCAGTTGTGAAAGCGAGCTAACACTGACCTCAGGCCCCTGAATACCCCACCTGCTCTGTCTACCCTGTCGATTTTCAGCTCGTCAATGGTCTCATCCCCAAAGAGCAGCTTCACAACCCCATGGATGGCCCTATGCAGGTCTCTCTCTCTCGATTTCCCCCTCTTTCTTGAGCATGCCAAAAAAACTTAGATTGTTCCTCCTCTTCCGATTTTCAAAATCGGCCATTTTGAGGGTGATTTCAGTTTCTCTCCTCTCAAGCTCTGCTATCGCATGTCCATGTGTGTTTCCAACATGTCGAGGGAGGTCTGGTTGTTCTCCACCGTCTGTAGCCTCTGGTCCATCTTATCTATTATCACATTGATCTTGTCCAACTTCCCCCCTATGTCAGTTCTCATCCCCTGTATCTTTTCAAGTATAGAGGTGATGTCTTTTTTGATGGACCCGGGCCCGTTCCCCCACCGCCATATTTTGCGTGTGGCCCTGGCTCAGGTTCTCGGGTCCCCGGCTTTGTTGATATTCAAATCTCCCCAATGTGGTTCTCCAGTCCATGGTGGTTGGGGCAAGGATACCTCGCCATCCAATGCAGGTGCCCCCCACTCAGTGTTTCAGTCCCTCTGGTAGGTCTACACCCACTGTATCTTAACTCTGTGGTCCTCCAGGGGCCAGGATTACCCTACAAATGCCAGGACAAAGGGCCAGGCCCACTTTCATTACCACCAGTGTTTTGCTTATACAGTTGACAAACCCCAACGTCACAGATGAATAAGTTACTTACCAACTGGTAACGTTCTTTCGATTGGATGTTCATCCAACGTATTCTTCATCTTAGATGTATGTATTCCATCCAGCTTTGCTGCTCTTCATAAATTTTTTCGGCAGAGGGCACCGTGCGACGATGTCGTCAAGTTGATGGTCCATCGAAGGCCTCTGTCGAGGGTGACTTCATGGGGTGTATAAGTAGCACGCGCCCGTTGGCCTCAGTTCTGTTTTTCCCCTTTTTATCTTTGATCTTGTACTGTGTAGATTGTGCCGGCAGACAGGTATCAGCCTTGCAAGATTTGAGATGGCAATAACCCGGAAAAATCTACAGAGGGGTAGGCTGGGAGGGCGATGAGAAATACATTGGAGGAACATCCAATCGAAAGAAAGTTACCAGTTGGTAAGTAACTTGTTCTTCGAGTGGATTGTGTCCTCCAACATATTCCTCATCTTAGATAGACTCCCAAAGCAGTATTTTGTATGATTTCTCTGCAGGAGGGGTTAGATTTTTTCAATGCCCTTAGATGGTGGAATAAAGCACTGCTTTTCCAAAAGTCAGCTCCTTAGACTGGGAAGCATCCAGGCTATAGAATTTTGAAAAGGTTGCTGCTTCGCAAATGGACCTTATTGGAACACCTCTTTGAAGGGCTGTCGAAGAGGCGATGCCTCTGGTGAAATGAGCCCTTAACCCTTCTGGTGGGTCTTTTTGTGCTAGTCTGTAGCATTCTGAAATGGAAAGCATGATCCAGCGTGAAATTGTCTGTTTTGTCACCAATTGACCCAGTTTCCTTCCTGTGTAACCTATAAACAGCTGGTTGTCCACTCTAAGTCTGGAAAGCCTAGAGATGTAAAAGCGTAAAGCTCTTTTTGGATCCAACCAGTGTGATCTTTCCTCCTCCTTAGAAGGATGGGGTGGAGGATAGAATGCGGGTAAAACAATTTTCTGACTTAAATGAAAATCAGATATTACTTTCGGTAGAAATTATGGTTTAACCCTCAACACAACTCTGTCCTTATGGAATACAGTATAGGTTGGCCCAGAATACAGTGCCTGCAATTCGATCACTCTTCTTGCTGATGTTAAAGCAACTAAGAAGGCAGTTTTCCATGTTAGTAATATTAATGGACACGTGTGCATAGGCTCAAAAGGAGCACACATTAAGAATTTTAGGACTAAATTGAGATCCCAAATCGGTACTTGAAATGGGTGAGGAGGAAACACATTAGTGAGACCTTTTAAGAATTGTATTATCAAAGGAATTTTGAAGAAGGAGCATTCTTCCGACGAGCGCTTGAAAATGGAAAGCGCCGCAAGGTAACCTTTTATTGTTCCAATATTCAGACCTCTATGTGCTAGGTTCAGAAGGAAAGATAGTACTTCCGGAATAGAACATAGAGAAGGATCGACTTTCTTTTCTCTGCACCAGTTGCAAAACATTTTCCAACGGCAACGGTATAGAGACTGTGTTGCTGGCCTTCTTGCCGAAAGCAACACCTCCATAACATCATCTGGAAGGTTCCAATCCCTGTATCTCAGCCTTTCAGATACCAAGCATGAAGGTTGAGCGTTTTGACCTCTGGATGGAGAACCTGACCTTCCATTTGAGAGAGAAGGTTCTCTCTCTGAGTAAGACGTACTGGAGGACAGATGGACATGTCTAGAAGGTCCGGGTATCACGTTCTCCTGGCCCAATCCGGGGCAATTAGGATCATGCGGCTCCCGAAGCGTCTCAGCCTCCTGATGACCTGAGGAATGACGGGAATGGGAGGGAATGCATACAATAGTGGGAAATTCCACTCCACCACGAACGCGTCCGCCAGGGCTCCTCTCGGGGGAAATTCCCTTGAGCAATACCTTTCACATTTTCGGTTGATACCGGTTGCAAATAGGTCTACTTGAGGGGTTCTCCAAAGGGCGAAAATCTCTTGAATGACTTCCTGAGCCAGTTCCCATTCGTGGGACACCGTGCTCTGCCTGCTCAGAGCATCTGCCGTCATATTCTCTTCCCTGGCTAGATGAATTGCCGTTAAAGAGATTCCCTCCTGAATTGCCCAATACCAGAGCTGCATTGCCTCTCTGCACAGAGGTAGTGATCCCCACACCTCCTCTTTTGTTTAGGTAATGCATGGCCACTGTGTTGTCCGTCATTATCAGGACATTCTTTCCCCTGGCAGTGCTAGTCTGATTGCTCTCAGCTCTAAAAGGTTGATGTGTAGTTTGGACTCCGATGGAGACCAACGACCGTTGATTGTCAAATCATTGGCATGAGCTCGCCACCCCATGAGTGAGGCGTCTGTCACTACTGTGATCTCCGGCCATGGTTCTCCTTTTAGGATGTTCTCTGTACAGGTCCACCATAGAAGATCTTGTCGGACCTTGTTCGGAATCTGAAGAAGATCCGTCATTTGACCAGAGATCTGGGACCACTGAGTCTTTAGAGCCCATTGAAGGGATCTCATCCTCAAGCGTGCCTCTGGCACCAGGAAAATGCAGGATGCCATGAGGTCGAGCAACCTTAATAAGTCGTAAGCCTGGAGATTTTGGGCATTTTGGAATTTGCAAACCATCTAAAGAATGTCTTGAGCCCTCGACTTGGGAGGCAAGCTCTTTCCCAAGGATGTGTCTAATACAGCTCCTATGTACTGAAGCTGTTGGGAGGGTGTAATTTGCGACTTCTTGAAATTGAGGGAGAAGCCCAGTCTGTGGAGGAAGTGGCAGGTGACTTTCAGATGATCCAGTGCTTGCTCGGCAGAACGCGCCCTGATCAACCAATCGTCCAGGTAGGGGTAGACATGAATCCCCCTTCTCCTGAGGTACGCTGCCACCACTACCATTAACTTAGTGAAGA
The DNA here is from genome assembly GCF_040938575.1 of Ambystoma mexicanum. NCBI lineage: Eukaryota > Metazoa > Chordata > Amphibia > Caudata > Ambystomatidae > Ambystoma > Ambystoma mexicanum. The sequence continues at coordinate 1,161,891,957 of NC_090937.1, forward strand.
CCCTCGGGCGGCGGTCAATCCGAATGGCAGGACTCAAAACTGATAGTGTGAGTCGCCAACTACGAACCTCAGGTATTTTCTGTGCTTGAGATGAATCGGCACATGAAAATAAGCATCCTCAGGTCCAATGACACCAACCAGTCCTGAAGTTGAAGGGCATGAAGGATCTGAGAAAGGGTAACCATCTTGAACTTGTCCTTCCTGAGGAACTTGTTCAAGTTTCTTAAATCCAAGATGGGTCTCAGTCCTCCGTCCTTTTTGGGGATCAAAAAATACGGGGAGTACCATCCCTTGTTCCTCTCCGCTGCAGGTACTGGTTCTATAGCACCTTTCTCCAGCAGGGTTAGAACTTCCTGCTGTAGGAGCGGGTTCGAAGACTTCAATGGGTGTCTCCCTGGTGGATTGCTTTGAGGTTGCGTTAGAAAAGGAAGGCAGTAGCCTTGGGCTATTATTTCTAGAGCCCAAACATCTTAAGTAATGGCTCGCCATTCTTGCAGATGCTGTGACAGCCTGCCTCCTACAGGTGTTTTGTGATGCAAGTCCTCAAAGTGGTTTTGTGGCGGATGTTGCAGCCACTGATGGCAGAGAGGCTGCAGCTGGAGCTGGCTTTGCACGTTTTCCTCGTCCACCGCGAGGGGCCTTTTTCTGGTCCATTTGACTGGCCATTCCTCTCGCCTTTCCATATGAGGTGTAGTAACGATAGGATCGTCCCCTCCACGATTGTCCTTAAGTACGAAAAGGCTGAGGTTACCTAATAGCAGCTCCTAAATATTTGGCAGCTGCTTTTGAGGTCTGCAACCTCTCAAGGCTCTTGTCAGCCTTGTTGCCAAAAAGGTGAGACCCGTCAAAAGCCATGTTCAGAAGGCAGTTCTGTACGTCCGGTGCAAAACCCGACTTCCGTAACCACGCAAATCTGCGCATTACCGTGCTAGTGCCCATGGACCTGCTTACACTATCGCAGTGTCCAATCCAGATTGAAGGGATTCCTGCATGGCTTCCTTTCCATCTCTAACGATGGCTAGGAACCCTTCCCTTTCTTCCCCTTCTGGTATGTGCTCCGCCGCCATTGCGATGCACTCCCACAGAGTGTACGAAAATGTTGCCAAAGCACGTGTGGAGTTGGCAGATTTTAAAGCCATACTCCCAGCTGAAAATACCTTCCGTGCCCAGCCATCCACACGCTTATCGTCCCTGTCTGGAGGGATAGAAGGGTAGGCAAGTTTGTTAGAAGCTGTGGCTGCCTGTATGACCAGACTCTCGGGAGTTGGATGTTTTGACAGATAGCTGGGGTCGCTACTGGCCGGCCGGTATTTTGAGGTGAGGGATTTATTTACCGGAGTAATAGAATCCGGAGTTGGCCAATTCTTGGCCACCCTGTTTTGCAAGGCTACATGAAAGGGTAGTACTGGGTCTTCGGTGGGACCATGGTCCAATATATTTGTTAAATCATCTTGGATGAATTGGGCTGGAGGTCTAGCCCATCTAAAGTAATCGACTACCTTTGTCATTAATTGACGGTATGATGGACTGGCATGCTCTCCTGGTTCTGGTCTGCCAAAGTCATTCTCAGGAGATGTGTCAATGCCACTTGCATTGTGTAAAAATTCCACCAAATCCCTCATTCTGCTTTCCTCTGAGATCAAGCATTCTGGGACAATTGGGGTGCCATATTCTAGCCCAAAAGGTACATTTTCCTCATCAGATCTCTCTTGCTCCTCAAAAATTGAGGTCAGGGATTTGAAAAACTCCTTCCTGGAGAGAGGCTTGAAAACCTTCTCTGGGAGAGGAGGAGGAAGAGGTGTAGTACTGGGCTCTGAGGATATTACAGGTTTTGTAACCTTATCCTCGTCCTTTTCTGGCTTTCCTGGCTTGACTGGAGCCTTTGGCGCAGAGGGTTTCGGTGTCGACATCGATAAGGGCGTTGACAGCGTCGACAATATAGTAGTCGTCAACAGGGTCTGCTTCGAGGGCGACGAGGTGGTCTTCAAAGCTTTTCCCTTCGAGGTGTGATGGGTATCGGACAGCGTCGGTGACCTCGAACGGTCGACTCAAGTGTTTTTCGCTCGGCGTCCTGGAAGGTTCCCTATCCTTCCTTTTTCGATCACCCACGGCTCGAGGGCGCGCGAGTGTCGGAGCGATGACGCTCCCGGCTGGCTTCCGAAGAAGGCGCGGACCGAGGCTTCGCTTTCTCAAACACCTCCATCATTTTGACCCTGAATGCCTCCCACTCTTCGGAAGACAAAGGTTTCGTGGGGCATTTCATCCTTTTCGGAGACTCGTCTGACGACGAGGTGGAGGGAGACCTATGGCGTAGTTTCTTCGATTCTTTTGACGAAGACGACGAGCGATGGGAATCGGTACGGGACCTAGACCGATGCCTTTCGCGTCGAGGAGATTTCTCCTCACGGGATCTCGACACTAGAGGCTTTACGATTGGTTTTTCGACCTGCCTGTAGCTTTCCTCTCCTTTCTCGCAAGGCCTTCGCCGTCATCGCCTGACACTTCGTACAGGCCTCCATGTCATGGGCTTCTCCGAGGCACCACAAACACTCTCGGTGCGGGTCCGTGATCGACATTTTTGAGCCGCACGACTTGAACTTTTTGAATCCCGATCTCGAGGTCGTGGTCGGCGTCGATGACGAGGACATATTTTTATTATATATTCTTTCACAGAAGTCGAGGCACGCCGAATGTCCGAAGCAACGTATACTGCAGAATTACGAAACTGAGGCCAACGGGCGCCGCGCGTGCTACTTATACACCCGATGACGTCACCCTCGACAGAGGCCTTTGAGGGACCATCGACTCAACGACATCGACGCACGGCACCCTCTGCCGAAAAAATTTCCGAAGAGTAGCAAAGCTGGATGGAATACATCTAAGATGAGGTATACGTTGGAGGACACAATCCACTCGAAACCATATTTATGAGCCACATTTACAAGGGATGAAGAGTCTTCAAGGAATGCAATCCTGAAAAGTATCCTGAGATTAATATCTTATTTCAGGAGCAACAACTATGTAAACAGGACCTTGATAGTTATAAGAAATGTAATGCTAATCATTGACAACAATTCAGCAGCGCCGGGGGGGTATGTTAAAGGTCACATATGGAAACGAATACATAAATAAGCACCATCTTTGCATCACAATTAAAATATATGTTTTACTCTATGACACATTTTTCATTACTGCGCAAGTCCTGCTGTGTTCTACGTTTAAAAAAAGCAAAATTCTGTTGATCATGCTTTAGATCAATCTTGAAAATGATGATTTGAGAAAGACGATTTGAAAACAACGTCTGTTATTTTGCATTCATTTCGCAGCCATAATCGAAATGTGTTTCTACATATGCATAAAATGACACTGATGCAACCAAATGTCTGTATTTACAAACAAAACATGTGTCTGCAGACTTGTCTGAAGTGGGATGTTTTAAAAACAATATGTGTGAAAGGGCAGTAGTTGAGACCAAAAGAGAAGTGAGCTCATGCATGCTGGATGTCTTTAGATGAAATGACATTTCTATTCTCCATGGACCACCTTTTTCAATATTCTTTGCATGACAGAGCTCCGAATCGTCTCAGTTCCTACACCACCACCAGTTAAGTTGGAGAATCTTTAATCATTAATGGTATCCGTGTTGGATCACATGGAGGAACACAATGGAGAGAGAGAGAATCTGTTTTTGTTTTTTAGCCAAATCTGGAATTACAATTTAGAATACTCACCTGTAATATAAGTTTGCAGTCTTTAAAAAGTTCCATATTAATAAGTTCATCCTTGAGATTTGGGGGAAAAGCCAATACATCTCTGCAGTGCTCATCAACACAAAAGGCATAGCCCTCCAGATCTTGGACAGCATTAACTTTAGTGAATCCTTCCATCTTCAAAGCGTAACATATATCATGGACACTATCAACAAATAATAACATACAATTATATGAAGAAGTCTTTCAAGTACAAAATGCCAATCAGAAACATTACAGATCACAGAAATGACATGACACAACTGAATTTAACAACACAATTAATACCCAGGGAATATAGTCCCCCCTCCATTTATGCCATAGTGTGGGATCACAAAACACCTTAACAGAGAAAAAACACTGGTTTGTAGTTACAGCCAAATATACGATTAGGAAAGCCTACCTGGCTTTGTTTTAGATCTTTTCAGTATTAAATCAACAATTGAATTATACAAAGAACATTTTTGCTGCTTCTTTAAAATGAACTATAACCCCTGCATTAACAATAGAAAAGTGAAAACAGAGCACAAACACTGCTGCTGCATCCCAAGAGGCACAGAGCGGCAGCTGGAGATTGGGTCATTTTTCCGACTGAAGTTAGGATCTCTGGGCTCTATGTAAAGCCTTTTAGCTTATCTTCCCTTCAGATGGGATTTCCCTTTCACTTGATACATGTATTTGTCCTTTAGCCACTGAAGGTAAAGCTTTGTGCAGGTATGGCCACTTTATTTTATTTTGTTTTATTACTTGTAGCATGACTCTAGCTCAAGAGCAGTGCAGCGCTTTACAGTAGGATTGTGCCCGAATTGGGCTTGCCATTTTTTACAGTAACTGAGTACTTGTTTACAAGACACGTGCCAAGTTCAAATGTGCTTGTTCCAAATTGATAAGTACAGTGCTATTGCCACATCAAACAAGAAAACAGTAAATTATATATGTGTTGACCTATTTTCTTAAACTAATTCCTGGTTACTACAGTTTGCAAACACGTATTTCGACCAGCTCAGTCTTTTTCAAGGCAAAATTCAAATCATAATAAATAAAAAATATATACCAGAAAATAACCATTCAAAAATATAAGAATACAACAAACGTGTGATAATGTTCAATTTACATCCAAGAAGGGGCTACATAAGTAGGGGATAGAAAAAGAGTGAAGAGGGAAAGAAAAAGAAACAATAGAGTTAGATCAACGTCCGAAAACACATCCTGAAAATAATCCACTTTAGGTTACCAATTGATAGCATAATTGCATGGCAGAAAACTAGTGTCTGTACAGTATCACAGTCTATTGAGACGATTATTAACAGTATAGTTCATAAATCAATGGTTTAACAATTACCCTTCATTGTGAAATCACAAGATATTCAGGAAACATTAAAATCATTGTAGGAAAGAACTCTAGTTCCCTTGATATGAGATTATTCTAGAAGTTCTAAGCAACCCTTGCAACATTAGCATGTTATTTCCAAGGAATAATAATGAGCTACTCCTAGCTTCTTGATAAAGCCATCGTACTCGAAAGCAGGATGCCCGATTGAAGTTAAGGAATTACATGCTACTAGGTTTAGGAAACTGGATAGCTACTTACCCTAAATCTGTGTTAGTAGTCCCCTCTGCATAGCTTAGGTTAAATAAGCTGTAGATAACGGAGTCCAATGACTTTAGAAATGAATAAATAGATATTATGTGTCAAAAGGGAACCCCAATTTCATATGGTTTCCAAATAAAACTGTGTACAGGAACCCACAATACTACTCACCCTATATTATGTCGGAGAACCCTCAAAAGTAAAGTTATGTAGAAAAAGCACATCCATTTCTGAAATCATTGATTCCTATGAATAGATTCCCTACAAAAATAGAGTGAAATTAGTATTGTCTCTCTTTGTCAAGAGTTGCGCATATAATGTTGCTGAAATTCCGTCCTATCTAAAAAAGAAATTCGCAATACCTAATCACCTAGGCTCTTACCACAATTCCTAGAGATTCATTAGTCCATGTCGGGTACCTCCTCAATGAAGGTCCCAGCCTTTGTCTGGCGTCTGCGTGCAATCTCTCGTGGGCGCCATTTTCTTATGTGTTTATATAAGGCAGGTGACGTCACGTGTGTGCGATGTTCAACGTGACAGCCACTGCACTCCTGAACCCTGTAGTCGGCGAGATATTGGTAGTCAGCTTGCCGCCAGTTTAAAAGTAAATGCCATACAGTTTCATCGGTATGCCGCTCCAGCAATTAGGACTTGCCCAAATTAATTAGCATTGTGTGGACTAGATAATCTGTGGTCAATTGTGGTATGATATATTAAACTGATCCTGCTTTCGGCACCACAGTCAATCAAGTTACATAAATGTATTGACATTGATATACTGATATAAAGTCGATGGTTGATACCCTATCTATCACTAATTGTTAAATCTGGTGGTCATGCATTGGAATAAAGGGAAATCAGTACTCCTACAGAGATTTAATTGCATACGGATATACTGCTAAGAATAGACCATTGTAGTTAGAGGTTGGTGTTCGAATTCCTAACTGTGGAATTGGTCCACCAACATTAGATCGTTGGCAGACGAGGCCGAAACTAAGCCAAATATTCCTACCTATACATTATTCCTATTGGATCAAACTACTGATAATCAAACACACATATTGGGATTCATATAGTCTCTGTTCATCCTTGGTCATGCATTACGTACATAGAGAAGAATCAATGTCACTTCAATGATCTCCCCATTTAAGGAAGTTGTCTAAATGAACCTTTTTGCAGATACAGATGATTGCATACAGTATATACTTTAATCTGCAATTGATACATTCTCTTATTTCTGTTTTATCCCTCCATGACATACAAACATTGTGGTATTACGGTGCACATATCTACAGACACTGCATGTCCCAGATTTGTGAAAACCTTTAGGTGTATATCTTAGCCAATCGCTGCCACTCTCCTTCTCAATAACTGGTTTTAAAAAAGACAGACATCATTTGTTATTAATTGTAGGTGCACAAGTGTACACAAATCTGGGCTTGTCCTCAATATAGTTGCTCAAAACGGTATCTAGTTATAGTAAATGCCAGTTTTTTAGTACCATTCCGAAAATCAAATTGCTGTCATATGAGTACTTTGTGATAAACTTATCCCTTGTTTCTTGAAAATCTGTACTCCTTCCTTGTAATTTTATCATGTCCTCTCTCCGGACAGAGTATGCCTCGTCTCGGGCTTGACGCACACAACCTTGTTAGTACCCTCGTTCTTGAAACCTTAGTTAACAAATCACACTCCTGCTCAAAAGTCATGTTCGTACTACAATTGCTTTTGGCGCTATAGAATTCTTCCACCAGAATATTAGCAATGGTTAATTTCTTGTGACAAATACTAGCAAATAAGGTGGAATTCACTTCTGTTGGCTTCCTAAAAGTCTTGGTTTCCACATGTCCTTCTGCCATATATATATCGTGAGATCAAGAAAATCTTTAGAAGTCGCATCAATGGCTCCTGTAAACTCAATGCCAAAAGTATTATCGTTCAAGTAATCAGTAAATCTATTAAAACTGTCTAGGGTACCATTCCATACTAGAAATACGTTGTCAATGTATCTCTTCCAGAGCTTGATTTCATTGTGGAATTCATGATCATTCTAAATGCAATTATGTTTAAAAGATCCCATGAATAAGTAGGCCAGTGATGGTGTGTATTTCGCTCCCATGGTACACCCTTGTTTTGTGCATTGTAGCAGTCATTAAATAAAAAATAGTTGTGTTGCAATGTACATTTTTTTAAAAATGTGATCATGTCCACATGTTCTCTATCTGAAGCTCAAAAGTCTCGATAAGTAGGGTGACCAGTCGTCCGGGTTTTCCCGGGACAGTCCGGGGAAATCACCCGACGTCCATTGGTCCCGGGAGTTTTTTTCTTTTATAAAACCTGTCCGGGGTTTCAGATATGGTCCATTTTTCTGCCGGGACCCGATTTCGAAATCTTGAAATCGGGTCCCGACGCAAATCTTTTTGCGCGATTGGGGGCTTGAAATGCTTTTCAAGCCCCCATTGCCTCCCCCTTCCCCTCCCCGGCGCTCTCCTCCAATGAGAGGAGTGTGCATGTTAGCACAAACCCCCACCCCCCGCAACAGGCCAACGACATAGAAGTAGGACTAAAGTTGTATGTGCATTTACCTTAGTCCTACTTCTATTTCGAAGGCCCGTCCGGGTTTCTTTTTTTAGAAATCTGGTCACCCTATCAATAAGTAAAGTCTAAGGTTTGAATTGCCAAACTGTGCTCAATCAATGCATACTCTGTCCAGAGAGAGGACATGATAAAATCACAGGGAAAGAGTACAGATCCTCAGTTTCTCAAGAAACAAGGGTGAGTTCATCACAAAGTACTCACAAGACAGCAATTTGTTGTATGGAATGATACTAAACAATTGGCATTTACTATTACTAGATACCGATTTGAGCAACTATATTGAAGACAAGTCCAGGTTTGTGTACACTCGTGCACCCACAATTAAAAACAAATTATGTCCGTCTTTTTTAAAACCAGTTATTGAGAAGGGGAGTGGCAGCGATTGGCTAAGATCTGCATCTAAAGGATTTCACAAATGTGGGACATGCAGTGTCTGTAGATATGGGCACCGTAATACCACAATGTTTGTATCCCATAGAGGGATAAAAATGGAAATAAGACAAATAATTGCAGATCAAAGTATATAGTGTATGTGATCATCTGTATATGCAAAAAGGAGTATAGTGGCAACACTATACAAGAATTGCGGGTAAGGATCAGAGAGCACCTGTCTTGTCTCAGTAGTCAGGATCCTAAACTGTCTTTGGCGAATCACTGTCAAGACAAGCATCAGATGGACAACAAGACGGATATTCAATTCATTGGCATACAAAAAGCATCTTGCAGCAAAAAAGGTGGAGATATGCAGCAGTGTCTAAGCAAATTGGAATCTAAGATGATTTGAAGATTACGATGTATAACACATGGTCTCAATAAGGAGCATGAAATTAATGTTTTCCTATAATCATGATCTTTTTTATATTTCTATACAGGCAATTGTTTGGTACTATTAGTCTGATATTGATCAGTATACTATACTGAGAATGTATATCTAATATGGAATATGTAAAGACTGTGTGTTAGTATTTGAAACAGCTTGGCAAAAAGGTTGATGCACTGTCATGATTAATTTTAATTTTTATACCAGTCCATCGCTGCTACCCATCCAAAGAATGTGGATGATCTCCACATAGGACCGCTTCAATGTTAATTTTGACAACTTCCTTAAATGAGGTGATCATTGAAGTGACATTGATTCTTCTCTAAGTATATAATGCATGACCAAGGATGAACAGAGGCTATGCGAATGCCAATATGTGTGTTTGATGATCAGTAGTTTGATCCAATAGGATTGATGTATAGGTAGGAATATTTGGCTTAGTTTAGTCCTCGTCTGCCAACGATCTAATGTTGGTGGACCAATTCCACAGTTAGGAAAGTTAAATACTTGGTTTTTAATTTACTGCTGTGCTCGATATTCAATGTAATTGTGGATATCAAGCTATTCATATTACTGCATTGGTACTTGTACATTTGTTCTTAGGTTGTGGTAACCATTTAAATACAAATAAAATGAGTATAGCAAAATAATCAAAGCAAACAGCAGGAAACTTTACAGATAATGGAATGTGAATTGTTTCCAACCTCTAACTACAATGGTCTTTTCTTAGCAATATATCTGTATGCAATTAAATCTCTGTAGGAGTACTGATTTCCCTTTATTTTAATGCATGACCAACAGCATTTAACAATTAGTGATAGATCGGGTATCAGCCATGGACTTTATATCAGTATATCAATGTCAATACATTGATGTAACTTGATTGGCTGTGGGACCTGAAAGCAGGATCAGTTTAACATGTGCATACTACAGTGTCATACTACAGTTGACCACAGACTGAGTTTATTAAGTCCACAAGATGCTAATTATTTTGGGTAAGTCCTAATTGCTAGAACGGCATACCGATGAAACGTTATGGCATTTACTTCTAAACTGGCAGCAAGCTGACTACCAATATCTTGCCGACTGCGGGGGAGTTCAGGAGTGCAGTGGCTGTGACGTTGTGACGTCACCTGCCTTATATAAACACATTAAAAAAAGGCGCCCGCGAGAGATTGCACGCAGACATCAGACGGAGGCTGTGACCTTCATTGAGGAGGTACCCGACATGGACTAATGAATCTCTAGGAATTGTGGCAAGAGCCAATGTGATTAGGTATTGCGAATTTATTTTTTAGATGGGACGGAATTTCAGCAACATTATATGCGCAACTCTTGACAAAGAGAGACAATACTAATTTAACCCTATTTTTGTAGGGAATCTATTGAGGCAATTATTTCAATTGGGAAGTCCTCACCTATGACCTAGGAATCAATGAATTCAGAAATGGATGGGCTTTTTCTACATAACTTTACTTTTGAGGATTTTCCACCATAATATAGGGTGAGTAGTATTGTGGGTTTCGGTACATAGTTTTATTTGGAAACCATATGAAATCGGGGTCCCCTTTTGACACAAACTATTTATTAATTTCTAAAGTCGTTGGACTCAATTATCTACAGCTTATTTGGCATAAGCAATGCAGAGTGGACTACTAACACAGATTTAGGGTAAGTAGCTATCCAGTTCCCTAAACCTAGTAGCCTGTAATTCTTTTACTTCAATCGGGCATCCTGCTTTCGGGTTCGATGGGTTTATCAAGAAGCTAGGACTAGCTCATTATTATTCCTTGGAACTGACATGCTAATGTTCCAGGAGTTGCTTAGAACTCCTAGAATAATCCCATATCAAGGAAACTAGAGTTCTTTCTTACAATAATTTTAATGGTTTCCTGAATATCTCGTGATTTGACAATAGAGGGTAATTGTTAAACCATTGATTCATGAACTAGACTGTTAATAATCATCTTAATAGACTGTGATACTGTACAGACAAATGTTTTCTGCCATGCAATCATGCTATCGATTGGCAACCTAAAGTGGATTATTTCCAACATGTGTTTTTGGACATTGATCTAACTCTATTGTTTCTTGTTGTCTTTCTCTGTTTCCCCTCTTTTGTATCCCCTACTTTTGTCTCCCCTTATTTGGATGTAAATTGACCATTATCACGTGTGCTGTATTTTGATATTTTTGAATGGTTATTATCTGGTATATATGTTTGATTGATTATGATGTGATTCGGTTACCTTCAGAATTTTGCCTTGAAAAAGAGCAAGATGGTTAAAACACTTGTTGGCAAAATGTAGTAACCAGGAATTAGTTTTATCAAATAGGTCACCACATACATAATTTACTTTTTTCTTGTATAATGTGGCAATAGCACTGTACTTATCAATCTGGAACAAGCTCATTTGAACTTGACACATGTTTTGTAAATTTGTTTAAGTCTTAGGCAGGGGTTAGCCTAATTGGTGCCAGGATCTGCAGCTGTTCCCATTTCTCACTGTTGTCACAATCTGATTAAATAATTATTTTAGCCAAAGTAACAATTGAACTAAATAATGGGATGAAATGCATCCACGCTGCAGTCAGCTTGTTTGTTTGTCGTTTCCCGTGGTGAGTATCAAAACACACTCTGTCTTGGACAAGCGCCTAGGAGCAACAACCTCTACCTGATGCTCACAAATCTTTAACACAACACAGGGAGAGGATATTAGAGGTTTTAGTCATTACTTCTTTCTTTTTAGTGGCCTGTATCTCACTTCATTTCCCTATTGGAAAGTCTAACTGTCCCTAGTTTCCATTCACTAGTCCTAGTTGGCGCTGATGTTATGCCCATCTAGTTCAGGGATAGAGAAGAGTCTGTCACTTGCCTTACTCACTAGTTTCCTATTTCTAATACACTCTTACAGAAGTTTGTGGTTATTTATTGCTTCCTTCTAGAGTGAAACTTTAAAATCACAATCTATATGTATATCAACAACTTATAAAGCAGTGCTAATCTGCTGTTTAAAACAACAATGACTTCTTTTACCCAAGCTGCCACTTGGGGTCTTGGGGGTTCAGGATTCCAACCTGAACCTCTAAAATATGGTTGACCAGTTTCAGCAGGATTGGCCTAGGTCTAGCCACTTTCTTCAGGACAGTGTCCCAGTACAAAAATCAGGATCTAAGAGAGAGAGAGAGAATATGGTTTGCGTTATGGACTATTCTTTTCGCATATCTTGTTATCCTATATTAAGCAAGTAATAATATGAGGAAAGTGTGGGGAATAGAAATTAAATTTACCACTGATGGCAATTGACAGTGCAGCAGCCTTAGGTTAAGATTGAATTTAATTGGAAAGTTCCTACCAATTATCTATATATCTGAAAGTAAAGGATTAAGGTGGCAAGTCTGTTATAAAATGCTCTGTTTGACTGAAAGGTATATATGACAAGGTACACTTAGGAGAGAATTCCTAAAGTTAGTGTGTAAGTAACAACATAACTAAATAATGGGATGAAATGCATCCACGCTGCATTCAGCTTGTTTGTTTGGCGTTTCCCATGTTGAACCATCATGCTGAATATATATATAGCTTCCCATATGATCTCACGCGTTGTAACCCATTATGTAAACATAGTTACGATAGGATTTGTCTATATAAGATCTAACATTCTAAAAAAACAGTATAATAAATTGAACTCCATATAATGGACTCTGTATAATGAACTACACATAATGCAATCTTATAGACAAAGGGATCCATGGTAATACCTTGGTAATACCTTATTAGTTTGTTGGTTAATATTCTAATGCTTTTTAAATTAAGTCCTATAAGGACCATGATAACCAAACAAAGTGATGCAACTGATTCAACTGTGTTGAACATTGTAAATCAACCTCAAACAATTAATGTAAGTGAAGCTTAATACTGACCCAGACACTAAACTTGGCTTACACATAGGGATACAACGCATTTTACTGTACTGTATTCCGGGTCTTATAGGATTACCAAATGCATTCACATCAACAATTTATTGTACAGACAATGCATTTCAGTAGCCATACATAGTAGTTCTTCAGTGTAAATCAATATGCATAAAACTCACAGTTTGTAAGTTATTGAAACTAATTTAATTCATACTAGGTCCGTGTGCCTAAGGAACAGAACCCATTATTTTGTATACTGTACCCCTGTTAAGGATTTCAATCAGGCAATACACCCTGGTCTCAGCCTAGTATGCAGTGCACAAATGAAATACTTATTTTATTATGTCTATAGGTTCAATATTCTTATTGATAGACCACTCATATCACAACCCTTCTCAAAATACCCCCAGGTCACAATGGACCAGGAATCAGGCTGGTTGGTAAAGGTAATATTGATTTATTTATTTAAAATTCAAATCAAACTTATGTTTTAATATATGGGGCAGCAATCATCAATGTGGTGACAATACAAATAGAAAGGTATGCAATACAGTTGCATTCCCTTTTAGCAACACAAAGTATAAAACACAGAGAAAAGAACAGTTTTGGCTTGTTTGAAAGATAGCGCTTGAGTTAGGATTTCCCCTGCAAATTCTCAACTCACAAATAAGCAATTCTACACAGCTGTAAGGGAGCAGCAGGTATTCGGGAATAAAGAACAGTGTACAGGATTTGATTACAACCTTCCCTCCCCAAACAAGAGAGAAAAACGGTTTGGAAATCTTAGGGCCTCATTACACGGATGGCGGTAAGGATTTACCGGTACCGGTAAAATACCGGTAACGGTAAATCCTTACCGCCTTACTACGAGGTCCCTTTGTGGGTTGGGGGATTTAACGCCTGCTTTTTGCCCTATGGGGCAAAAATGGGAATGGGGAAGGGCAATGGTGGAAGGGGGAATTACCGCCCCGCCAACCTTGGAATGGGGCGGTAATTCCCCTTTCCGCCAAGGCGGTGCTGGTATTTTACCGGCATGAACCATGGTGCTAACAGCGCCATGGTTCTCCGCCATCCGTGTAATGAGGCCCTTAGACTTTTAAAATGACATTCGAAAATGGCTGTGTGAAACAATAAAAAGTGTGCAAAAGTCCTTAAATCAATATAAATCTCTATGGGAGCAACACAGAAAAGATGCTAACAATCATAAGCTTTAGTATGAGCAACAGTAAACACTTTGGGCCTCATTACGTGTTTGGAGGAATGGGTTTACCGGCACCGGTAATGGTGCCGGTAAACCCATTCCTCCCTATTACGAGGTTCCCTTGCGGGACCTGCACAGAACATCTGGTCAGACCAGACGTCCTTAGCGGGTCCCGCAAGGGGACCAAGGAGCTAATAACTTTAATAACGTTATTAGCTCCATCCCCATTCCCATTGAGCCCTATGTGGGCTCAATGGGAATGGGGATTGGTTTTGTGAATGAGGAATTACCGGGTCCTCCAAGGTTGGAATGACCCGGTAGTTCCTCATTCACAGAGCCCGGACACGATTTTGAGGCAGACATGGAGCTAATAGCACCATGGCTACCTCCAAACTCGTAAAAAGGCCCTTTGAATCTTTATGGAAGTTTGGAAATAATTGAAATCGGAAATCACACGTGTAAACTTTGCAGAAATGCGAATTTTCGCCTAAAATTCACTAAATGATCTTTAAGAAAAACAGGTGAAGTACACTGTTTTCGGATGCGGTTCTTGTGTTTGGATGTAGCTAAAGGTATTATGTTTAAGTCAGAGTTGAAATAAAGTCTCTAGCTATTAAATTGAGGAAAGTATGCAATGTTGAATGAGAGGTGTTTTCAGAAAAATAGAACAGAGAAAAACAGGAAATTGGTTTTAAAATGACAGGTTGATTTTACTTAAACTAGATTTAATGGCTAAGAAAAAGAGAATGCCCCCCGTGAATCTCCACAGTTACACGGCTGTTTGTAACCCTTCATGTGGCAGATACCCCATTTTCTTTATGGGAATTACTTTATTTAATCAAAATCACTAATGGCTTATGGTCTAGTAACACCAAATGAAGATAAAATCGGCGCTAACACTAAGAATCACAGACAGGGTTGCAAGAAAAGTTCTGACAATATTACAGGTTCTTAAGTTAAAGATAGGATGGTTGAGATATTGGGATAGGACAGGCAAGATATGCTATGGTTTACTATGATTCCTATTAATACTTACAGTCCACTTTAATTTAAGATTTGGGACCGTCAAGGACTCTGGTCATCCACGGATCGGGTCTAAAGGACAGCAAGGCACATCTGGTGGAATTAGCTCAGCTGGGCGGTTCTGATCACCTGGACTGGCACCTCAGAATGGACTGCACTGGACTGGAGACCGGAGGTCAGTGGGATGGCGAGTTTGGAGCAGGCAAGCATTAATGGTAGCAAGCCAAACTGGATCAAATTGCTTCCCTTAAGTTTTGGGATTGCTTCAGAAATTTGGCCTAGCTGAAAAGGAGTTCAGCAATGCAGAGGCCTTGGCTTTGCAAAGAAATCTGGAATCAGGAACAAAGATGGAGAATTCAGGAAAAGGGCCCCACGCGGAAATCAGGATGGAGTCAGGAATCAGTCTGTCTGTGTGCTGTGAGGTGCCCTTATTTATCATGCCAAATGATATCACTCAAGTTTATGGTAGGGGCAGACTTACTACCCACACCGACAAGGCGATGATTGGGCAAGAGCACAGTTCCCGCCTCGCTCTTTGCTGGTTGGATGACAGAAAGGGCTCTCGTTTTATGAGATGACCTGGAAACCTCCCATAGTTATTGGAACCAAAATCTAACTTTCCCACAAGTACATATTTATGTAGTTATGCCCTCTAAGAAAATCGGATACATAAATTACATATTTCGTGGGTCACATTCTAATCCAACTCCCAAGTCAGTGGGACCTGGTTTAGACGTTCTGTTGAATTTTGGCAATTTTCACCATAAAAGGTTTGGCCTAACATTTCTCAATTCTGTACATATAGGCCCTAGAATATGGGTACATAATATTATATTTGCAACATTAATAGTTTCTGCGCAATTGGTCATTCTTCATAACTTCAGTTCCTTACGCAGTAAGAAATTCTACCAAGTTTTCAAATGAGTAGCAGAAATTCAGATTTAGAAGTATGTACGTTTCACTCTTTTTCTTATTCTTGCTGCTAAGTTAAGTATCTTGAGGTTCAGTGGCAAAATAAGCATTTTAAACCCAAAAGTTACATGTCAATTTTTTTTTCTTCCTAGTGTGAACAAATGGCAAATCCTTTGAAGTTGAATAAGGGGCCTCCCCTGGAGAGTGGAGCTTCCTGCCCCTCCCCTGGAAGGGTGAGTGTCCAAGCCTGCCATTGTCTTCGCCTGGGGCCCAGACGAATGTCTAATGAAGTCTCTTTGTTATGAGTATGCAAGGCCTCCCAGAAGCCATTAGCCTTTCCTGCCAGCAGTCGAGGTGTCAACCTTTCTCAGGCTCAGAGCAGGGTTGTTTTTTTTATATAGTTAATTAACTCAAACTAGGCTTAGCTTTACGTTTCACCTAAATCTTTAATTTAAACATAAAATTAACACAGTTTGTAGGTGGATTTTCAACATTAGCAATCATTTGACATTCTTAAAGAATTGAAGCCTTTACACAAGAACATACTTTAAAAACAGGCAATTTTGCACTTAATTCATGAAAAAGCACATTAAACTAATCTCTTTAAATCCGATTTTCATCTGCAGCAAATACACATTTTATTCAGCATTAATTCTTCCCTTGAGTGCTGGAATGGTTTGCAGCATGGATACATGTATAAGGGCTTTATTTAGAGTTTCTCTCTGCACAGTTGATTCTGATAATTCTTGCAAAGTTTAGCTGCATTTTTCCCGTGGAAAATGAAAACAAGGGTTCCTGGGTTGCGTTTATAAAGATACTGTTGCCAGGAGCTTTCATTCCAGTGAGGCCCGGTTCCACTGAGCCACACTGGATGATCCTGGGCATTGCAGGGCCCTTTTAATCTCAATGATTTCAGTAGAAATGAATGGATCTAGTGCCAAAACAGCACTTTGTATGGTTGAAAAGCTGACATTTTAAAGAGCATTTTCGGGCGTTCAGCACAATTCATTCACTTTGCTCCATGTTGAATGTGGCAGAGCCCGCTGGCATGCTCCTGCAGTGAGAACTCTTTTTTTGACCCCCCCCCCCCGACTGTGTGTGGCAGAGTGTGCATCCTTTTTATGGTTGTGACCCAAACGCAGTTTCAAGATTTTGGCGCGCACAGGAGTCAGCGCATCCATTCTGGGCTGTTTCCTTCACCATTGCAGTAAATGGATGCAGTGGGGCACATTGGAATGGGTCAAAATATCCCACACCCCATACTTGGTCATATGTCATACAGTATACATTTATGCTCACTATTTGGTTCAAAAAGTTTTTTCATTACAAACATGGATATCTTGCAGTTATTGACTTGTTCTTGTGCAAAAAGCACCCAATGCTCAAACATTTACCTTGATTAGTCATTATGTAATTAGTGTCCCTCCTGTTAGAAAGTTATTGTAGACCTTTTGCAACTCATGCAGAGCGGGAACATAATGGAATAGAATTTCAGATTGAAACACTTAAAACAGAAATAGCAGAAATTAACGCACCAGAAGCTACTAAGAAAAAGAACTATGCCAATATGCAAGACATTTTAAAAAAACATCAAGATGAGGTTAAACTCCGGAAATCACAAAAAACCTTTATGGATGACAGAGATTATAGAGATGATCTTGTTTATACCTTCCAGCCCAAATATGACGATATCAGAGGCTCAGGCTTAAGAGATAATACTCTGGAATCTTCACCAGCAAGTACAGAAGCTAATAGTGACCAGGGTGCTCAAACCCCCACAACCACCAGTTCGGATCTAACAGCAGGGACACTAACACACAACCTATCAGGAATAAGCAAATTCAGAGACACAGATGAGGAAACAAAAGAGCAGTAACTTAATCTGTCAGATTTCAGGTACCCCCAAAAAACACTACAACAGACTCGAGACTACACGAGGAAAAAGAGCACGAAGAAACAGATCCAGAAATTATAGAAGAAACTCCAAGGGTCAGAACAAGATTGGTGATGAGAAGAGAACAGAGGATAGGGAGGAATTGAATCTTGTATACAATCTGTCAGATAGATTATTAACAAAAAATTGGAATTTGATGTACTAAATAAAGGGGTGTCCTCTGCTCCAGGCACTGGAAATAACTATATCAATATTCAGATTGACACCTATGAGGTCCCCTGTCTGGTAATGTGGACTGCTGACAGAGTGCCTCAGAGAGCTACCACCCTGAGCCAGACAATGATGGGCCTGGGGGGATAAGAATTGGAAGGATTCTGTCATGATGCCTACCCCTGGGCATCCGGATCGAGTCCATCAGCCCCGGGAGCAGGCATCCAGATACTCATTAAAACCCAAACAGCCCCGGCTGGGGGCTGTTTGAATTCAGTCCTGGTGCCTTAGGCGCCAGGCTCATCATAGAAATCAGTCCTGGCGCCATAGGCGCCAGGCTCATAGACTTTACACTTACCTTATGCAGACCATGCTGCAAATGAGTCCATGCCAACGTGAGGCCTAAATGGGACTATTTTATTACAGGGACTATTTTTTACTCGGGTGTGGTTCTGGGGATCTTTTTACCTGGGACTACTTTGCAGGCTATTTAAACCACGCCCGAACAGCAGCTCATGCTTCGTGTTATTCTGCATCCAGCAGCGTAACTCTCACCGTGTCTGCAAGTCAGCATCCAGTCTTCTGCCACGCCCGCCTCGAATCCGGAGCTCCTAGACAAAAGGAAAAGAAAGGAGAAGAGGTTAGATCACAGACATTATTTGATTCTTTACCTGATTCCGGACCCAGCACATCTCCGAGCCTGGAAAGGACATTATTTCAGCACGCGTCGCTTCGCCAGCAGCAGCGCTGCGTTATACCCACCAGTCCACCGCATCTTTCAACTCGGCGCTGCCTTAATCATTTCCTTCTTCGAAACCCAGCACCTGGGGGGAAAACAAAAGGAATAACAGGGTGAGCCGAGAAAACCCACAAAGACAATCTCTTTGCCACCATAGGCTTACCTGCTTTACCACCGGAGGTATTATCCTTTAATTTGCTGCATCTTTCTATGCCGCACCTATAAAGGGAGAGAAAACAGCAAGTTAAACTCATGCAACTTTTACCAGACAGTGTTTGGTAATACAGACTCTTACCTGAACGCCATTAGCTGCCTCCAGGCAATATTCTTTTGGACCCAGCTGCAACCTAACGAGGGAATGGAACAAGAGTGAACATCGGACATATTGAACTCTTTGAACACTACAGACACTGGAGTCAATATGCCTCGGGAACTCCTCCAGTACCTTCAAACCAGTGAAGTAACTGGTATCTACGCGCCCCTGCATGCCATGCAGGATGGACAGCTCATCATTTAAAAACATAAGGTGAGGTTACCAAGAGAGGATATCGGAGGTGATTAGTGGGGAGAACGAGAACAGTTGGGGGGGGGGGCATCACTAAAGTCTACGGGTGGCTAAATCCCTTTCTCCACTTGCAGGAGAATACTTCTACGAGTCCAGCAGACAAGGTTAGGCGGGCCAGTCCAGACTGTCATCTCTTCACTACGCATCACGTTGGTGGAGACCGCAGCTGTCCGGGTCCGATCGATGCCCCTGTGGGAACCAGGTGAGCATAACAGATTCCGGGGTCACTCTCCCTTGGTCCACGTTACTTGGTAGGAACAAGTTACTGTAAAGTCACTAGACGCTCCCCCTCCCAAACCCTTAAACATCCCAAGGGGGTGGTTGGCAGCATTCCCACAGCCCTGGGAAAGGGCATACCCACATTTCTGTGAGGTTCAGGACCTGCTTCAAAACTCTGCGAACCCCACACACTCACTTAACAAATGCAAATGAAAGGGACTGAGAATCAACTGAAATCCCTTTCCCCCTCCTGGTTGGCAGCATTCTTACGGCCCTGGGAAAGGGCATACCCACAATTCTGTGAGGTTCGGGACCTACTTGCAAACTCTGCAAACCCCACAAACTCACTAAACAAATGAAAATGAAAGAGACTGAGAATCAACTGAAATCCCCCTCCTCCTCCTCCACCCAATCATAGAACTTTCCTGCACAACAGAAGCATCCAATTTTGTTCAAGGATCTCCCTGACCCACCATATACACAGATAGCCGCCAGGGTTAGGCTACCCACCTCAGCCTCAACTGGAGCCAGGTGAGACTGAGAGAAACAGCCAATCCATGCCCACCAACAACTGGGATTGCCAGGGGCAGACCCTCACCAATAGTATTAACCAGATGGTAAGGGTATCTCCTTATATAAACCAAGCAGCCTAGTCTGGCAATGTGGGTTGAAAGAGCAGGTGGCTCGAGTCTGGTGAAGGTTGGAGATATGAGAGTAACCAAGAAAGTGGTAAGGGGTGAGACAGGTGGCATCAGGAGAGAGAGAAGGAGGTGACACCCACAGAAGGGAAGGTGGTTGCTGGGTGAGAAGGGAAGGATGTGGGGAGACCAGAAGGGAAAGCAGCGTTGGTAGTGACAGGAGTGGCAGAAGTTGTGAATGTTACGGAGGAGATGGTTAGGGAGGTGCAAGTGGAGGAATGGGAGGAGAGCCTACTTGGTGAGGAGGGGGTGAGAGCCAGAAGAGTGCAAGGTTGCAGAGAAGAGGAGGAGGCAACAACAATAGCGCAAGGGGATAAAGCTGGGTAGTGGCGATGAGAATATTTGAGGTGGTTGTGGCGTCAAGAAGAGTCCAAGGTGGTGGAAAGGAGTTGGTGGCAATTAAAGCAGCCAACGTTGGTAGAGTGGAGGTGGTGGCAATGAAAACAAACCAAGGTGGCAAAAAGGAGACAGTGGCAATGAAAACAGCCCAAGGCAGTAAAGCTGAGGTGGCGGTGACAAGGACATTTCCAGGTGGTGTTCAGGAGGTTGTGGTGATGACAATAACTCAACCTGATACAGAGGAGAAGCTAGTGATGGGAATAGCCTAAGGGAATAGGGAGGAGGTGGTAAAACATGTATTAACTCTTCCAGCCCATAGCAGTAGAAAGGAAGTGGTGGTGATGAGAACAGTCTGTGGTGGTAGCCAGGAGAGAAGGCCATCGGACCAGCCCAAAGTGCTGATGAGGAGACACTGGCAGATAAGGAGGAGGAGATGGCCACAGAAGTAAAAAAAGAAGTTACTACTAAGAAAAATGAGACTGGATGTGGGAGAAGAGATATCCCAGGATGGTTAGGGGGAGGAAGAAAGAGAGGGCCACTGGGTAAGGAGATTGAGCCTTTATTAAGGAACTAATCCTCAACATGGAATACTGGAGAAACCAGTCAGGGCGACGACAACGTTTTTGGAGAGCCAGGTCAGGGCTTAGGCAGGTCTAGGAGGAAGGAAGAAGAGGTTCCAGTCGAGGTCAGAAAGTCCAGCTTTAACTGCGAGAGGAGGTGAAGGGGACCTACTGAAGAAGAAAGGCAAGTAGGTACTGACCCTTTTACCTCTTTCCTGTTTGGCCACCTATGTCATACTTGAAGAAACCCAGATATTCTTGCAGGTTTTACAGACTGCATTAGTCATGATTTTGGGACAACAGAAACCTGCAACTAGCACACAGAGAGTAAAAAGGCTTGCATCACCATTAAGACCGCAGTGCCAGAGGACAGCAGGTGAAATAACCCCTTGTGAACTGTATGGAAGACAATTGTTGCTACAGAAGCCGAAGTCTTAACAACCCGCACCGAGAGAGAGAAATAGACACATTTGTGAGAAGGTCGTCTTGTTTGTTATTTCTTTCTGAAGAGCCCAGGTTTTAAATTTAAGCAAACCCCTACTATGATACGCAGCTGCATGGAGACCATATCTCTGTTTATTTAGGCACTGGGATTATACCCAGTTATATATCACAGCACTAGAATACACTACGCAAACTCCAAGATACTTTATAGTGTTCAATAATTGGCGATTTTCCGGGTTTGAAGAAGGCCAAAGCCCGAAACACGTGTCACACTAACGGACACATTTCTTTAATAAAACGTTTGCAACTGGTGCAATTTGTTGTGGTGGCATTGAATAATGCATTGCAATTAAGAGAATAGTGGGCGCACTCTATGCCCGCACACAATGTCTCATGCTCTCTGCCTTCTTTTACATTCTATTTCATCATCAAGCTCTCTTCATTTCCTTGCTTCTTCTCTTACCCTTTTCTTCTTCCTTTCTTTTCACATCTCTTCTCTCATTTGCCATTTGTATTTCATCATCTCTACATCTTTGTATTTTTTTATCTCACAATTTCTGTTCTTCCTCTTCCTCCCTCTTTCTTTCTAGTATTTCTCTTTCTTTGATTGCCTTCTGCCTGTTATCATACTTTCTTCGCACCTCTGCCCTTTCTTGCTTTTTCAGTTGTTCATCTTGATACAACTTTTCCCGTCTTTGTCTATCCTTCCTTTTCGCCCCATCTTCTTTCAATCGTTCGTCTCTTTCTCTATCTTTTGATCTCCTTCGTCTCGATCTTCTTTTTGCCTTACTTCCTCAATGCTCTTTCCATCAAGTTTGAGCAAAATCTGACCGCCCATCCATTCGTTCTGTACGAGTGCTACCTCATCAGCCTTATCTTTCTCTCCTTTCCATCTCTTTATTTCCCCTCCTATATCTAAGGATGTACACGGTCTGACACTTCTTTCCTTATCCCTTCTCTCCTTGTCCCTCAGGACTTTAGAGATCACCTCTCTTTCACAAGGCCGGTGCAAGGAATTTTGCCATCCTAGGCAAACAGTAAGATTGGCACCCCCCACCATGATCTTTCCGGGTCCTAACCGTTCTCAACCAACCGTCACCATTGTGTTACTGATTGTTGCAACCCATTACATTACCTTCACCTAGCACATTGCTCATGTCTTCTGCTGTGTATGGATTTCAATGCACTTTCTTCACATTAAATTGCAAGAGCAATAGCATGTTGCTGGTACACTGTATCCAGGCAGGTTGGCTGCCTTATGAAGGCTCTCGGATGCGGTTGTGTGTCAGCTGCACACATGCTCGCAGCGGGTGAAGGCAGGTTGAGAAATGGCCAGAATCAGTAACCGAAAGCTAATTGCTTGAGCAGGGTTATTATTCAAAGTGACTCTTTCACAGTGCATGGAGCGTTCATGTCAGTGTGACACTTATTGTACACAGGGATGCACACAGCAGGCTTTGCTTATATTGATGACTGATGCTGGCTGATAAAGTAAACACAGTCTGGCTTTATTTTGTTTTGCTATCAATCAACTTACCCTCCACACTGAATCTGTTGGTTGTCTCCATTACTACCTCTATTCTCTGTCCTCTACAACTAATCCAGAACCGCGAGGCTTACCCTGGGCCTCAAGCCCAGGGACCGCATCTCTCTGGCACTGAAATCCCTCCATTGGCTCCCCTTGGAGGCAAGGATCACGTTCAAGAGCCTCTGCATAATCCACAAGGATTTCTGGGGCTGGACCCAGCACTATCTACAACGCTCTCTTCCTAAATACTCTCCCTCTAGAGTCCTCCACTCGTACTCCTCCAACTCTCTGCGGGGAGCCACTTTCACAAACAGAGATTTGGGGATAGATCTCTATCCTCTGCAGGTGCCTCCCTCTGGAACAGTCTCCCTACCTCTCTCTGTCTTGAGTCGGAGCACCTTAGGTTCCTTAAACTCCTCAAGACCTTCCACTTCTCATCAGTAAGACTCCGCGACCTGCAGGGACACTGGGATTGCCTGCATTCCAGGGTCTCAGTAAACATCCCGTATTTATTTCCACGTGGGGCATTCCGTGAATTTCTTGCCTCCAGCTTCCCTGGATGCGTTGAAATGCTATATTCCAAATCCCCAATTGGGTAGCGGGGAGGACTGGCTACATTATTCGAGGTCCTGGCTCTGTCAAGAACAAGTGTTGCCCCAAGGAAGGAAATGGCAGCCATGTTATTGACTGGCCTTGGAAGGTTGAATGGTGGAGTCGGTCCTGCTTGCATTAGTACATTGACCGGAAGAGTTTGCACTGCACACAGGTGGGGCGTCTACAGCAGGTGTGTTAAAGTGAGCTAAGTTAATGCATAATATATTGCAAGCATGCACCTCTGTTTGCACTCCGTGCTATTTTCCACTGTTATAGTCAGTGCATTTAGATTAAGGGTACAAATGGGCGTGCAACCCGAACTATGTTTTAAAGGTGTTTGCAGGGGAGTGTGAAGGAGACACAGGGCACACATGAGCATGCAATCTGCACAGTGTCAGTCTCCTAGTGTTGCACGCGCAGTACAGCAGAACACACATGTTAACGCACATGTTAACGCAGGTACCAGTTCCTACTAGGGGGATTTGAAGAGGAGGAGGGAGTGTGCGAAGGAAGCAGGGTCGATCCTATCAAGGCAAGGCAGTATACAATTAGTGTTGAGTCCTCACCTGCGTGACGCCAGACGGACTGTTCTCAGCACAGTCTCCAGTACAGGCAGGGCCCAGCCCCAGTGCTGCTCTCACAGCAGAACAGGGACCGCCACGTCCAGGATGAGTGGCCTAAGAGACAGGTACTCACTGGCCTGGCCCATTGCAGAGCAAAAGGCTGCTGCCGGCCTCCAGCCGGGGTGTGCAGGCAACCACGTCTGATGGACGGTCCGGGTGGTGGACCAAAAAGTTAACAGGCTCAGGGCAGGGGGCTCAGCCAGGCTGCACAGTGCACTACAGCATTCCATGATAGACTCACACCATGACCGTCACAACGATCGGTCGAGACTCGAGGGGGCACCGCCGTATCATATGGCGCTTCGTTCATGGCCTGCCACGTGGAGTGAAAATGCGCAGGTGGCGGACCGTGCCAGCGCTGCCACGCCCATGCAACTCGTGACCCTGACCCGACCCTAGGTCGACAGTTCTTTAACCATCATCTCTCTGCTACCACATGAACTGGGACAGTCGACCCAGCCATTTAAGACAAGGTAGCAATAATTTGGGATGAGTGGGGATGCAGAAGATACTCAAACATCAATAATTAATAATCAAAACGACTCAGGAAGTTGGCAAAGTTGACTGCTTTAATGTCAATTAGCTAAAACAGGGAGTACAACGGACATCAAAGGACGTCTCACAGCATGATCTCAACGAAGTTCATAAAAAACATTACTTTTATACCAAAAACTCGTTGCTGATGTCAACCTACGTGTTTGCTCACGTCATCCTATGTGGCAAACTTCAAAAACTTAGTGGCAAATGTGAAATGCTTAGAGGGAACATCTAGGTATACTTTCCATACTAGAAAGTGATAGGGTATTTAACGTTAGGTGGGGCAACTAAGCCCTCCGCTCAAACAGGTCACTATGAACGTCACTAAATACACAACGTCCCATTGGTTACACAAACTATAGGGCCCTTAATTACGTGGTCCCCTATAATTGGTTGGCACTCTTACATCCGTCAGTACTTTTCCAGCTACTTTAGCAGCACGCAGGCTGGACTTCCAAGTGCTGCTCATAACCATAGCTTCCTACCAATTAGCATATCATCTATCATCACCTCAGTGGTCTGCACATCAATTAAGTCTTTGAACTTGGCCTTTAAAATGTTCTTTGCTCTGAGAGAAAATGAGGGAGTGGAGACACGCTCTGTCTCCTTGCGTAGGTGTGGTTGATCATGTTTGTCCAGTTCCATCCCTCCACGTGACAGAATACCACAAATTTGAGCTCTGGCACATTTAAAATACTATTATTTAATGAACCTCTGATGTCTTCCTTGTTTTCATGCACGTCTTCTGAACAGGTGTCTTGTACTTTCACATGAATGTAACTACTGTCTGATCATCCCAGCCCGACGCAACCTTGGCTTCTTGGGGCTGGTCCAGCCTCGCCTTTCTGAGATTCACTTCTGTAATTCAATTGCTTTCTTAGCTGTGACACACTGGAAAAAGACCTTCCTTTCTTGGTCCAGCTCTGCTATAATACGTAGTGGAATCATCCATACTTTACTTACTCATATATATATATATATATAAATACATACGTTGGCGCTTGCCGCAGTCTATTCACTACTTAGCTAGCCCCAAGAATACTTCGTCTTCTTGCGTTTCTTAGCATCTGTACACATGTAAAATAACTTGATATCTTCATTGTTTCTGTAGCATAAGCCTCTTCATCTCGAGCCCGAGATGTCACTTATCTTTGATACTTTCTTGATGCCTTATAGAATATCGACATTCTCTTGTCTCTGCATCTCTTATAGGTGTGTCAGTATTACTTCATGTAACAACACCAACCTGTTCTTTTGCTCTCTTTTCGTGCTTCTTGTGGGATTTCAGTCAAATGGCCATCATCCTGTATCGTATGCAGGTATGGCTTTCTCAATGGGAACCTTGCTTTCAAGATTCTCCTTGTAATCAGTATTTTCACTGGTACTGCACGTGTTTCACACTCTGGTTCCCAACATATAGGTAATATGGGTGAGATGCTTGACGGGGACGGGGGACGGGGGGTACTTGGCTTCTTCTCTACAAGGCTATCCAAGATGGAGCATTGTGGGAGAAACTGGCTAAGGTGATGAGGTAGTGACGAAGTTGAACGCAGCCGATAGGTCTAGCAGGAGAAGGATGGCTGGTATGCCCTCGTCTCTGCAGGAATTGAGTTGGATTTTGAGGCTTAATAGTGCTGTTTTGGTGCCATGGCCGGGACAGAAGCATGATTGCCTCATACTTAGGATGTAGTTAGAATCGAGATGGGCTTGGATCTGGTTGTATGCTGCTCTGTCTAGGATCTTCAGAAGGAAAGGTACTGTTGTTATAGGGCGGTAGTTGTTTTGTGCTGCAGGGTCCAGTGACGGTTTCTTAAGTAGTGGGAGGAACCAGGATTCCTTGAGGCTCACTGGAACCACTGGAACCATGTTGCCGGCGAAGGAAGCATGAATAAATGTGATGATGAATGGCACCAGGTGCTCTGAGCAGTCTTTGATAGTAGCTGCTGGGCAGATCTCACCCTTACAATTGGAGGGTTTAAGGTTATTTATGATGTTGGTTGTTTCAGCCTCAGATAATTGCCTGAATTTGAAGGCAAGTGGCGGGTGTACTTTGGAGGGGTGTGGGGATTTGAGGTGGGTGTTGGTTTTTCGCTCTGTTTCTGTTCAATTCTTTTCTGTAGTAGGAAGATTTGCTTGTTCATAGCGGTTACGCTCACCTGGCTCCCACAGGGGCGTCAATCGGACCCGGGCAGCTGCAACCTCCTCCAATGTGAAGCGTAGTGCAGAGATGACAGACTGGACTGGACCGCCTAATCTCGTCTGCTTGACCCGTAGAAATATTCTCCTGCAAGT
This sequence comes from Ambystoma mexicanum, assembly GCF_040938575.1. Taxonomy (NCBI): domain Eukaryota; kingdom Metazoa; phylum Chordata; class Amphibia; order Caudata; family Ambystomatidae; genus Ambystoma; species Ambystoma mexicanum. The sequence goes on from NC_090937.1 coordinate 1,161,919,011, forward strand.
GGAGAAAGGGATTCAGCCACTCGTGGATTTTTGTAATGGCAACCCACTATTCTCCCCACTAATCACCACCGATATTCACTTTCAGTAAGCTCACCTTATGTTTGTAAATGATGAGCTCTCCATCCTGCGTGGAATGCAGGGGCGCATAGATACCAGTTACTTCACTGGTTTGAAGGCGTTGGAAGAGTTCCGGATGAATATTGACTCCGAGGTTCCAGGCGAGAACATGTAAGTATAAAGTTCAAAGAGTTCAATATGTCCGATGTTCACTCTTGTACCTTCTTTTCTTGTGTTGCAGCTGGGTCCAAGGGAAGATTGTCTTGTGGCAGCTGATGGTGTTCAGGTAAGAGTCTGTATTACCCAACACTGTCCGGCAAAAGATTTGTGTGTTTAAATTGCTGGTTTCACTCTCCTTACAGGTGCGGCGTAGGAAGTTGCGGTTTGTTACGGAATAATGCCTCCGGTTGTTAATCAGGTAAGTCTATGGTGGAGAGGTTGTATTTGTTGGCTCTCTCGGCTCACCTTATGTTTCTTTTGTCCCCTAGATGGTGGAATTTGACGGAGAAAATGATGGAGGCTGCGCCGGATCGAAAAATGCTGTGAGGACTGGTGAGTATGGCGCGGCGCTGCAGCTGTCGATGCGGCGCATTTAGAATAATGTCCTTTTCAAGTTCGAAGACGTGATGGATCCCGAATTCAGGTAAGGATTGAAATAATATCTGTTTTCTAACCTTCCTTCTTCTTTCTTCTATTGCTAGGAGCTCTGGATTCGAGACGGGCGTGGCTGAAGACTGTATGCTGACTGCAGGCACGGTGAGCGTTATGCTGCTGGATGCAGAATAACGCGAAGCATGTGCTGCTGTTCGGGCGTGGTTTAAATAGCCTCCAAAGTAGTTCCAGGTAAGAAGTCCCTAGAACCACACCCGAGTAATAAATAGTCCCTGTAGTAAAATAGTCCCATCCAGGCCTCACGTTGGCTTGGATTAATTTGCAGCATGGTCTGCATGAGGTAAGTAAAGTCTATGAGCCTGGCGCCTATGGCGCCAGGACTGATTTCTATTATGAGCCTGGCGCCTCAGGCGCCAGGACTGAACCCAGACAACCCCCAGCCGGGGCTGCTGAGGTTTTATTAAATATATGGATGCCTGCTCCCGGGGCTGATGGGCTTGATCCGGATGCCCGGGGGTAGGCATCATGACAGCACTCCCCCTCAAGGCCCCTCCTAAAGTTGCTCTTCCCCTTGGTCCTGGTTTGTCTGGGAAGTACCGATGGAATTTATTCACCAACCGAGGTGCATGAACGTGGTCACTAGGTTCCCATGACCTTTCTTGTGGTCTGTAACCATTCCAGTCGATTAAATAAAAAAGTCTTGATTTAACCATCTTAGAGTCCAGGATATTCTTTACCTCGAATTCAGGTTCTCCATCTATTAGGATGGGGTCAGGTGGTTTGGTTAATCTTGTCCCAAGTTGAACTGGTTTTAGAAGTGAAACATGAAAGACAGGATGAATCCGCATATTAGAGGGTAATTCCAATTTGACGGCCACCGGGTTGATAATGGCCTTAATGGTGTAAGGTCCCAAATATCTAGGATTGAAAGTTCGAGTTCCCTTTAGAGGTATGTGTTTTGTAGCCAGCCAAACTTGATCTCCAATCTGGTATTATGGAGTTTCACTTCTATGTCGATCAGCATTTTTCTTGTATTTCTCCTTTGCTTGTTTCAAGTGTTCGATTGCTTCCTTAAAGGCTTGTGTAATAGTAGATTGCAGATGAGTCACTGCAGGCATTTCTAAGTGTTGAGGCGAATCGAGTTCTGAGGTTCGAAGATGATGTCCATATATAGTATAAAAGGGGCTTTGTCCGGTTCCCGAATGTACAGAGTTATTGTATGCGTATTCGGAAATCCATACAATATCTTTCGAACTGCTTTCGGTTTGGTGTAGCATACAAAGTAGGTATTGTTCAAGAGTCTGGTCGGTCCTCTTCGTCTGACCAGTTTGGGGGTGGTGACTGGTTGATAACCTTAGGTCGATTTGCGCCAATTGACAGCATTTCTTCCAAAATTGCGAAATGAATTGACTACCTCGGTCAGAGACCAATACGGAAGGAAATCCATGGATTCGAACAATGTTTTCGAGAAATTCCTTGGCCAAAATCAAAGCGGAAGGTAATCCTTTTAAAGGAATAAAGTGGGCCATTGTGGAAAAAAGATCCACAATAACTAGAATGGTGTTAAATCCATTACACGGAGGTAGATCTGTAATGAAGTCTAAAGACAAGGTGTGCCATGGTGTAGGTGGAATATCCAAAGGTTGTAAAAGGCCAGCTGGTTTTTTCTTCTGAGTTTTGTTTTGGGCGCAGATACCACAAGACATCACAAATGACTTCACGTCATTTTCGTCAGGTGGGCCACCAGAATTGTCTTTTAATTTTAGCTTCAGTTTTTGCGATACCTGGGTGTCCTTCCATAAGGGCGTCATGATAATTGGAGATGACTATTCTTGTAATTCCTTGTGTGGTAGAAATAGACGTCCTTGATAGTAAGGCAGGTCATTGATGACTGAATAATCTTGGCCTTTCTTTACCCAGTCCTGCAGTGCTGCTGGATCGAAAAGTTGTTGGATTTTTAAATGAATGTCTTCTAGAGTCTGTAGAGTAGTTATGCCAAGAATTCTTTGTTCTGAAATTATAGGCACCGGTTTCGGGCTCAAATATACTTCTCCCATACCTATTCGGGATAGGGCATCTGCCTTGCCGTTTTTACAACCTGGTCGATAAGTGATCACGAAATCGAATTCAGCAAAGAATAATGCCCACCGAAGTTGACGCGATGATTGAGCCTTGGCTGTTTTCAAATACTGCAGATTCCTGTGATCGATGATTACAGTGATGGTATGCCTGGCACCGAGAAGATAATGCCGCCAAGCCTTGAAGGCGGACTTGATGGCTAATAACTCCTTATCAGTAACCGCATAATTTAATTTGGGTGCTGAGAACTTTCTTGACCAGAATGCTACTGGATGAAGTTGACCGGTTTCGGGATCCTTCTGGGACAGGACCGCTCCCATGGCTAAACTGGATGCATCGGTTTCAACTATGTATGGAAGCTCAGGGCGTGGATGCTTTAAGACAGGTGCAGACGTGAATTTCGATTTTAGCTCTTGGAAGGCTCTATCAGCCTCTTCAGTCCACAAAAAACGTTTGTTTTTTCGCAAAAGTGCTGTGATGGGGTGTACAATATGTGAAAATTCAGGAATAAATCTGCGATAGAAATGAGCAAATCCAAGCATGCTTTGTACCCCTTTAACAGAACTGGGTGATGGCCACTTGAGGATTGCGTCCACTTTTCGAGAGTCCATTCGAACTCTTTTTGGAGTCAGGATAAATCCCAGGAATTCAACTTCTGTAGAATGAAAAACATGTTTCTCCAATTTTGCGTATAACTTGTGCTGGCGTAGTTTCTCTAGGACTGCACAAACGTGCTTCACATGGTCTGATTCTGAGGAGGAGTACACTAGAATATCATCTATGTATACGATAACACAGACATCAATGAGTTCACGAAGGACATTGTTCATAAAATACTGGAAGGCTGCTGGTGCATTGCACAACCGGAAGGGCATCACCTGGTATTCGAATAACCCATACTTGGTGCGAAAGGCAGTCTTCCATACATCGCCTTTCTTTACACGTACCAGATGATATGCCCCTCGGAGGTCTAACTTAGTGTAGATACAAGCATCCTTTACTTGGTCTAGTAATTCGGGGATCAGAGACAATGGGTATCGGTTTTTTACCGTAATCTGATTTAATGCGCGGTAGTCTATGCACGTTCTAAGGTCACCTTCCTTTTTAGGCACGAAGAATAGAGCTGAGGATGCAGGAGATTTGGATGGACGAATGAAGCCACTAGCAAGGTATTGGTCCAGATATTGTCGTAGGTGAAGATTTTCGGGTTCCGTAAGGGTGTAGCTTGTACTGCATGGAGGTTGTGCACCGGGTACTAGGTCAATTTGACAATCGTATGATCTGTGAGGTGGTAAGGTATTTGCCTGTTCTTTTTGAAAAACATCCTGAAATTCTTGATATTCCTGAGGTAACTGCACAACTGGATTAGTAACGGTGGCCAGGCTTTTGTTCAAGGTTTTTTCCAGGTAACAGGTATGTGCAAAATCTGGGAAGGTCACTCTCTTCTCTCGCCAATCAATACAAGGATTATGTGTTTCCAACCATGGCATTCCCAGAATTATTTGGAATTGCGGGGCCTTGATTAAATCAAACATAATAGTCTCTCGATGCCCATCTTGACCCAACAGTGGGCCTCATCACGAGTTGGGCTGTATTCCCGGCTGTAATACTGCCGACTGTAATAGCCCTAGCGCCGACTGGTCCGGTGGTATTACCACCGGATCACGGGTTGGGCCTTAATGGTAAATCCCCATTCCTGAATGGATCCATTGGATCCAATGGGGAAATTTTTGTGCTAATACAGCCGGCTGTAATACAGCCGAAAACAGGGATTTTCACCTCCAGAAAAAAGCTGGAGGTAAAACAGCCGATTTAGCGCCCAACTCGTGATAGGGCCAGCCCTTAAATGTGGTGGTAATACCGTTACCACTGCATTTAAGGGCTACAGCCCAACTCGTGATGAGGCCCAGTGTCAGCTCAGTAGTGGAATGAATTACAGGCCCAGAGGCAATTTCAGTTCCATCGACTGTGGTGATGACATCCGAAGCAGTCTTTTTGCAAAGGGATAGATTCATCCTTGAGGCCAATTCGTGGTCCATGTAGTTTCCTACGGCCCCGCTATCAATATACGCCCTTACTGTGTGCATACGTGATGGCTGCCTTGGATCAATTAGGACCATTGGTATAATTAGGTGGGAGGTCTGAGTGTCCTTCTTTAAGCTCGGAAAGCGGACCTCTACGCTTGTCGGGTGTGGTCGTTTCCCGAATCAGGCTCTATTTGACTTTTGTCAGCAACTCCTTTCTACTTTCTTGGGTGGTTTTATAGGGTAATCCCGTAGAAAAAGTCCTGCGGTTCCACAGTACAGACACAATAGCATCTGCCGTCTCTTTTCCTTTCCTTTTGAGTTAAGGGTCCTTTAACCCCCCCGATCTGCATAGGTTCTGATGCATCTGTTCCTTTGGGGGTAAAATTGGGTTTAACCCATACCCGATTCTCGAACTTAGCTCGATCAGCCTTTCTATTCTGAAGTCGGTGGTCGAACTGGACCACTAAGTCTATATATTCTGCGCAATCCTGAGGTGGGTTCACAACTTGAGCCAAAACATCTTTGAGTTCTCCCCGAAGCCCACGATGAAATAATGTAATTCGTTTCTCCTCAGGCCATGCGGTTTCCACCACCAACCTATTGAAGGTTGCGATATAGGTTAGCAGATCCTGATTACCCTGTCGAAGGGATAAATGTTCGGTATCCAGGGCCTGTCCCTGTGAATGTCTGGCGAATAGTCTTTCCATGCTCCTTTGAAAACCCTGAAAATCCTGAAGAAGAGGGTCATCCTGGTTGACTAGTGGAATTGACCAGACAGCTGCGCTGCCACTAAGATATGATAGTACAAAGGCTACTTTGGCTTGGTCATTTGGAAAAGCTCCAGGTCTGCATAAAAAGTGGAAGCGGCATTGATTCATAAACACTGCAAACCTTTTTGGGTCCCCAGCAAAGAGTTCGGGTGGAGCTAAAGGAATAGCCCCTGGTAGGATTACTTGCACAGGATTGCTCAATGAAACAGGAGCTGGGTTTCCCCCGAGTCCAGGTAGGGGTGTTTGCCCAGCTTGATTTTGTAGTAGTTGTCTAGCAAGATCATCTGTGGGTTCCTTTGACACAATCAGTTCTCTCCTGAGGGAATTAGTCTCTTGGCCCGCAGAGTGCACTTCCGCCCTAAGTTCCCCTAATAATTGGGCTAGTTGGTCTGTTTCGGAGGTTTCCATAACGCCCGGGTGGGAATTTGTAGATCGGCTTTGCGTTCTGTGACGCTCACCTGGCTCCCACAGGGGCGTCGATCGGACCCGGACAGCTGCGACCTCCTCCAATGTGAAGCGTAGTGCAGAGATGACAGACTGGACTGGACCGCCTAATCCCATCTGCTTGACCCATAGAAGTATTCTCCTGCAAGTGGAGAAAGGGATTTAGCCACCCGTGGATTTTTGTAATGGCACCCCACTGTTCTCCCCACTAATCACCACCAATATTCACTTTCAGTAAGCTCACCTTATGTTTGTAAATGATGAGCTCTCCATCCTGCGTGGAATGCAGGGGCGCGTAGATACCAGTTACTTCACTGGTTTGAAGGCGTTGGAAGAGTTCCGGATGAACATTGACTCCGAGGTTCCAGGCAAAAACCCGTAAGTATAAAGTTCAAAGAGTTCAATATGTCCGATGTTCACTCTTGTACCTTCTTTTCTTGTGTTGCAGCTGGGTCCAAGGGAAGATTTTCTTGTGGCAGCTGATGGTGTTCAGGTAAGAGTCTGTATTACCCAACACTGTCCGGCAAAAGATTTGTGTGTTTAAATTGCTGGTTTCGCTCTCCTTACAGGTGCGGCGTAAGATGTTGCGGTTTGTTACGGAATAATGCCTCCGGTTGTTAATCAGGTAAGTCTATAGTGGAGAGGTTGTATTTGTTGGCTCTCTCGGCTCACCTTATGTTTCTTTTGACCCCTAGATGGTGGAATTTGACGGAGAAAATGATGGAGGCTGCGCCACATCGAAAAATGCTGTGAGGACTGGTGAGTATGGCACGGCGCTGCAGCTGGCGATGTTTGGGTGTGGTTTAAATAGCCTCCAAAGTAGTTTCAGGTAAGAAGTCCCTAGAACCACACCCGAGTAAAAAATAGTCCCTGTAGTAAAATTGTCCCATCCAGGCCTCACGTTGGCTTGGATTCATTTGCAGCATGGTCTGCATGAGGTAAGTAAAGTCTATGAGCCTGGCGCCTGCGCCAGGACTGAACCCAGACAGGCCCCAGCCGGGGCTGCTGAGGTTTTATTAAATATCTGGATGGCTGCTCCCGGGGCTGATGGGCTTGATCCGGATGCCCGGGGGTAGGCATCATGACAATAGCATTCTGAATGTTTGTGATTGAAAGAGCAATATTATTATGTGGGTGCCAACAGAAGAGAATTTAGAAGATCTTACAAATGATCAATGGTTAAGAGTTAAAGAGATGGGGACTGTTATTACTAAATTAAACATCAATTTGTTCAGAATGAAGTTGACCATCCAATATGTGTCTTGAAATTGGTTATCAAAATCAACTCCCTTTGATCGGCATGATGTTGGATTTAAAAGAATACTGTAATAAGACATTACATAATAGCTTGAGCATTATTCATTTTGTGGAATGATCTCCCCAGAAATACCTCTGAAGTATGGAACACCCAAATCAATATTTTTTCTCACAAATTTCATTTGAATTTACTGCTGTTATGGCCAGTGTTTTTTCATGTTGGTCAAGTTTTAAATGTTAGTAAAACATGATATCAGGTGAATACAACCACACAAGTATAAAATTGTTGCTTCATTGTTACAAAATAGATGCCCACATTCAACAAACATTACATTGAATTATGTCCAGTAACAGCAGGTTTCTGTAAAATACGTTTAAACATGTATATGATAGGATGCACACTGAATTGCATTCTGGTTTACAAAATATGGGCATTTTATCTTTAAAACCTAAATATGCCATATGATTCAAATTAGATTTACTTTAATATAACACATCCATTTTCTCTTACCTCATTAAGTACCTGGCATAATCAAAACACATGGAAAGCAGATTTAATCTGTGTGATACAAAATATCTACAAGTTCGGTCAAGGAGCAAGATCCCATGACACCTTCCTTCTCGTTCCCATAACATTAAGCACAAAAGCTAGACAATAAAGTGCACTTTTGACACTGTTTAGAGGTGACAGCGGAAAAGGACTTTGTAGTAAGTGTGTTAACCATCTTCTTTTTCAGTTCTTCATTCGCGGATGACTGAAAGAGTTGAAGGCTGTCAAAAAGAAGTAATTCTCTTGTGCATCTGAAATCAGCTTTGTACTTTTCAGACAATACACTCCTGCATAGGTATCTAGGCACAGACACAACATTCTGCTTGCTGTGTCGACTCGGTTGGAAGCCGATAGTAGTATGTCCATTGCCCAGTGATGGTTGGAGAATTATTTAATTGGAGGGGTGTAAAGATTGCCCCTGAATATGCAAGAGTGACCAACTGTATTGTATTGAGATATGGGATCTAGGCACTCCTACCAAAAGGTTTCTAAGTGCTCCACCCAACTCCACGCATGGCAATCAAGACAGAGAGGAGATTAAAACAAAAAGATTTAAAAAATGTAGGAAACAGGAATAGATTGTCCGCGCTGTGAATATCAGATGGCAAGCGGTTCCAGAGCCCTGCCACCTAAACCACTATTGACCTGTCAAACGGCCTGGCATGTCTAAACTGGTAAATAAACAGCAGATCAAGCAGAAGAGCATAAAAGCAGAGTGGACATATGTCAGCTGTTGTTTCATTTAAGATAGAGAGGAGCCATGCCAAAGAGCGCTTTGGGGGCAAAGTAAGCAATTTAAATGAAATCCCGCTCCTGAAACGCTTTCTATGAACAATACGGAGCACAGGGGATGAATGAGTTGATCTAGGGATGTTGGTGACGTTTCCTGGCCACGGTGAACCTGAACTTGAGAAATTGAGAATTACGCAATCCCTCCATATGGAGAGTTACAATAGTCCAATCTGGATGCCACTAAGCCTTCAATTAAGATAGAGCAATGCACTTCTGAGACATACTCCCTATTTTGCCAAAAAAGATTCATATAGGATTTCTTTAAGACTTAGTTAATCTGGGCACCATAGAGAGAGAGGAGTCAGATAATGTGCCCAGCATTTTGACTTGACCCTAAACTTTTATGGAGTATTTATTCAATGTAAAATCAGAGTAGTATTTCGAGGGATTTCAAAGATCCAGTGGAGGGAAGACAAGTACGATTTTTTGTCTTACTTTGATTGAGCCCCCACCAGATTTATTTAATCATTAATTAATCAATAGTTCAAGACAACTAAAGATAGATTGAACCTGGCTAGCTTTATGATAGAATTCACAATCCAGAAAAAAATGATCTGGGCGTCATCATCGTCATGCAGGGTTTTCAGGTAGATGTTAAAAAGTAGTGAAGGTACACAGAATCCTTGATGGACACCATATTCAACAAGTTCAGTATTAAACATAAGGGATCCCACTTTAGTACAAGATGTGTTGCTCAGAAACAAAGACAGAGTTGACAGAGGTGTCTGATGCTTTCGTCACTTCACTGAAGTGCTGTCATAACAAGGAATGAGCAATAGTGTCAACTGCTAAAGAGAGGTAATGAAAAAAGACAGTAAGGGAAAAGCTATTGATAAAAATGTTTGTCTTCTCCAACATTATAGATATCAGCAAAGGGTAGCACACACAGAATGTATGGAGAAGGAAGGGAAGAATAGACTTATCAACATGTATTAATCCAATATCGACCAAAATGGTCTCTTTCAACAAAGTCTGAACATTCCAAAGGGGAATTTCATTATTTACATTCCTTTATTCACCTGCAGAGCAGTGTACCCAGACAAAGTGCGTGCCAAGTGTAAAATGAGAACAGTTGCTGCCACAAATTCGGACAACCCAAAAGGGCACAAAATCCCATGTGAACCCACATACCTTCCAACCCTTGTGGGGTTTTTGCCCGTAGGGAAATGGAAGTTTGACGATCTTGTGTATGAAATTTGCCTGGCTGTGAATGGAGACAAAGCATATACTGTCTCAGTGAAGCCCAGCTCTAATTCCAATGTCAATATCCAATATGTATGCATTAACGGTGGCGAGATCCATCCTAGACAGGGAATAATTGCACTTTATTTCGCTAGTCTGTGTACATTTAGACTTGTTTCTTGGAAGGCAGCTGGTGAACGGAGGCCGAGGGAACGACCAGCGTGTAGTGCAGCATTCCCTGGTAGTGATCTGGCTGTTGCTAAGCAATTGATGTAATGGAGCGCATGGTCATTTGACGGCCAGGCTCCTCCGGTATTGTTGTGGTAAAGGGCCTGTTGAAAACCATGTGCCATCTTGGAGTGACTGATGGTGCTAATGGCAATGGGCTGTGGTGCATGGTGCTCGTCTAGACACATGCCCGGTGCCTCATACCTGAGGAGCACTACTTGTTGGCTTAGTGCGAAAAAGTATTTATATATATTTTATGGTTGCATCATCATGTTCCTGTCCTCTTTAGCAGGAAAGGGCACGTTATGGTTAAGTTGGACTCATAAAAACCTATGAAATTCAATGAAAACACTTTGTTAAGGGGATATGAAATTCAATGAAAAAACTTTGTTAAAGGGACATTATGGTGAAGTTGCACTACTAAAAACCTATCAAATTCAGTGAAAAAACTTTGTTAGAGGGACGTTATGGTTACAAGTAAAAACGAAAAACCCCTGAAATTCGTCAGTTATGGTAAGCTAAGCAGCCATAACTCGCGCCACCACCGTGCACTGCTAAGAATAACACCCTTGACATCAAAGATGACATCACAAATATGATTGATGACATCACTGATGACATCACATGTTCATTTAATTTTCATAGGAAGTCCCTACAAGGGGTTGTGAATGTAATGTTGGCAAAAAAGTGTCAGGGGTCATCTGGAGATGTGTGATGAACTACATACTTGATTATGCAATGTATTGCTCCAAAGAACATTCCATGCAGTATTGTTTCTAGAACAGGAACCTACTCATACAGAAACATAGACATTGGCTGCAGCATACACCATAGAGAAGTAATATTTCTAATTTTCCCATGTTGGATAGTAAAATGGTGAATGCTTCTGTATCACACGTTTGCATACTGTGAAACATATACTAAGTAGGTAATAATGCATCACTTACTACATGCTTGTACTACAACACACAAAACATTAAGAGACCACAAAGTATACAAATCTGGGGTTTATAGAGGGAGAGTAAAGTAAGTAAACAAGAGGCAGTATCTTGAGCCACTTTGTATAACCAACATGATTATCTTTACGCATAGAAATGATTGCTGTGTTTCAGGACTGCTTCTTCCCCTATGTATTTGCATCATAAGATGTGACTGAATTCTAAGGAAAGTACTGTAAGAACATGTGAGAATAGCAACATCTACAAATATAATACCTTTTGAATTTTAAGTTTTTGACTGTCAGTGAATAAACTCACCTGGCCTAGATATGTCTGAACAAAAAAAGAAGGGGCTAGACATGTGATGTCATCAGTGATGCCATCAATCATATTTGTGATGTCATCTTTGATGTCATGGGTGTTATTCTTAGCATTGCACGGTGGTGGCGCGAGGTATGGTTGCTTAGCTTACCATAACTGGCGAATTTCAGGGGTTTTTCAGTTTTACTTGTAACCATAACGTCCCTTTAACAAAGTTTTTCACTGAATTTGATAGGTTTTTAGTAGCGCAACTTAACCATAAGGTCCCTTTAACAACGTTTTTTCATTGAATTTCATATCCCCTTAAAGTGTTTTCATTGAATTTCATACGTTTTTATGAGTACAACTTAACCATAACGTCACTTTAACAAGGTTTTTTCAGTTAATTTCATAGGTTTTTATTAGTGCAAATTAACCATAACGTCTACGAACATCTGAATTCATTGCGGACCTTCCGGACAGTGCCACATGACCATATGCTGGCGCGCGGCATGATGACGTGTCTGAGAACCCGTCCGCACTTCACAATAAAATCTGTGCTTTGCGGACAGTTCGGAACTGCATTTTCTACTGATCGGAGGAACTTTCAACTTCAAAATTTCCCTTGCACAGCTTCAACACCTATTCCTACTCATCCATTAACTATCTAGTACACAGTACATACTTTTAGCCAAACTGCTATTTATCTTAAAATGGAATCAGCTAATGCCATCCCTCCTCCCCAAGAGACACCACCACTGCTGTCATCAAGGAACATGAGAAACACTGCCCCCTACCTTAGAAATAACACACGCACAGCATTTTTACCTGTCCACCTGCCCCTCCATATTAGTGTTTGGTGCCTCTTCCCTCATTTGCCTCCCCACCTTTCGTTCTAAGCTCTCCTGCCAAAAAAAAAAAAAATGCATCCTAAAACAACAAAATGTTCCTTTAGGAACCACCTTTCAAATAAAAAAATAGAACACAAAAATAATTTATAGATTCCATCTACTTTATATTTCTCAGTAAAGTACATAGACTCAATAAGATTTTCCAAAATTTCGATTTGCATTTTGTGTTATGCTAATGCCAATATTGTGGAGTTTATCATCCGTTCCAGGGATGGAACGATGAATACCGCCTGTCAGTCCAAGTTATCAGCCCTAGCGAAGTGGGGGTGGATAACGAGGTCTCTGGACCATTATCCCCCCATTCCAGCCCCTGGAATGGGGGATGAAGGCCATTAGCACCCTAGGTTCCCAAAGCTGGAACCAAGTGTGCTAAAAAAAAAAAAGGATTTCTCTTCCTACACCGGGACGCCGGAGAAGGAAGGAAAATCCTTTTCCAAGATGGCCACCAGGGAAAGGTAAGGCGGGGTTCCATACAGGGCCCCTCTTCGCTGTCCATGGCAGCCTGCAGAAGGCAAAAAGAGAACTCTATGACCATATTACCACAAGCACATTTTTCTTCCTTTTCAAATCTATCCCAATTTCGAATAACTTTACCACAAAGCCAGTCCCAGGTGCACATGGCCACTTTAACCCCATGTTTTGTCCCTCGTGGTCATGGCCAGTAGCCAGACGGTCCCGATCATGACCTTATTCCATGGCCTGGATAATCTGGCCACTGCACATGGCCACAGGCTACACCTCAGTCACCAAAGGTATATCACTATTTTTTGTACCTACGTTCTGACACTTGTCAAAAAATAAAACACGGGCACATTTGCAAAACCATGCTTTCAGGTCCTTCTCAATGCTCCTTACACAAGTTTGCTGGAAATCCACCCATGGTTTATTTTTTCAAAAGTGTCAAATGATGCACATACAATCGTCATATAATCCATTCAGACTTTACGAAAACATTTATATCTAGATAGATAATCTTTATGCAAACCTTTGTGTAGATTTGTCAAATGGCACCACATTTATAAGCCTTTACAATATTTTGGGAGCCCCCCTCTAATTCTGACCCCGCTTGACAAAATCCCACCAAACTTTGCATAAACATGTATATCTAGATCTATTATCAATTTGCCAAATTAAGTGTATATTCGTCAAATGGCACCTCATTTATAAGCTTTTACATTATTTTGGGACCCCCTCTCTAATGTTGCCCCCTCTTGACAGAATCTCACCAAACTTTGCACACTCAGGTCAGGAATATAATTGCAAAATTAAATGCAGTTCCATTAAGTGGCGCCAAAGTTATAAGCCATCCAAGAACTGCTTTTCACCAAACCAGTAATGCAGAGGTGTCCTCGAACTTTGACAGGACTGTTCGCGAACATCCGAAGTGTTCGCAGACTTTGGTGAAAAACACCTGTTTGTTTGCTTCTTGCAGCCATATTCCATGTAATCCTCATCACCCCTCACCTCCCCAGAGATTATTTCATAAGTCTGACAAGTGCAATGTTGTGTTTTTTAATATGTTTTTACCGCGATGTCCGCGGACACCGGACGTGTCCGCGAATCGAAGATGGCGGGCGTTTCCAAAAATCTGATGCACCTTGCGCTTCACGCCAACCAATCAGCTAACACGTTGTGTGTCAGCGGACATGACGCAAGTCCATTAGCCAATCGGTGTCCTGTCCGCGGAGCGAACAGGGAAGTGTGTCCGCAGAGCGGACATAGATATCACAACTTTTTTCCATTACAGTTTGGTAGTTTAAAAGAAAACTACTGGACAGATTTACACCAAATTAACAAAACCACACTTTCGGGACCAAGCTGCTGCTCCTGCCACAAATATGGTGAAAATCCGTCCAGCGGTTTGGGCTGTAGGCGTGAGCAGTTTATTTTCCCCCATTCAGTCTATGGGAAAAAAAAATGTTTGGGACCCCACTATAACTTTGCCCCCTCTGGACCAAACCTCATCAAATTCAGAGTGGGCCATATACTTTTTTTGCAAAGTTTGGTGAGGATTCGCCCAGGGGGAACAAAGTTATAAGCCGCCCAAAAAGTGCTCTTCCTATGAGATGACCAACTTAACCACATATAATTTATTTATTTTATTTATTGCATTTGTTATACCCTTGGGTGTAATGGCGTAGTTACAGACAATTTAGCATAATTAGATATAGTAGCAATCACAGCAAGATACAAGGGATCAGTTACTACAGTTGGCAAAATACTATACAATTGGCATCAATGGGTTACAGAAAAGACATACTGATGACGGGACAGGTGCAAACTGTCTAGCATTTGTTAAATAACCATGTTTTAAGTACTTTTTGAAACATTGGTGAGAGGGCTAATTTCTGGTGAGTAATGGGAGCGTGTTTCAGGTTTTTGGAGCCATTACTAAAAAGCTGCTACCCCCTGCTCTAGAGCATTTGTAGCGTGGGATAGAAAGGTGGGCATATTTATTGGATCTGAGTGTTCTTACTGTTTTGTTAATGGAGAAAGAGTTATTGAGATGAACAAGTTACTTACCAACTGGTAACGTTCTTTCGATTGGATGTTCCTCCAATGTATTCCTCATTTTAGATGTATTCCATCCAGCTTTGCTGCTCTTCGGAACTTTTTTCGGCAGAGGGCGCCATGCGTCAATGTCGTTGAGTCGATGGTCACTCGAAGGCCTCTGTCGAGGGTGACGTCATAGGGTGCATAAGTAGCACACGCGGCGCCCGTTGGCCTCAGTTCTGTTTTTCCCCCTTTTTTTGCCTGTGATCTTGTACTGTGTAGATTGTGCCGGCAGGCAGGTATCAGCCTTGCGAGATTTGAAATTGCAATAACCCGGAAAAATCTACAGAGGGGTAGGTTTGGAGGAATACGTTGGAGGAACATCCAATCAAAAGAACATTACCAGTTGGTAAATTACTTGTTCTTCGAGTGGATTGTGTCCTCCAATGTATTCCTCATCTTAGATAGACTCCCAAAGCAGTATTTTGTTACTTTATCTGGAGGAGAGGTCAGATTTTTTTTTTTTTTTATCAATGCCTTTAGATGGCGGAATAAAGCACTGCTTTTCCAAAGGTCAGCTCCCTAGGCTGGAAAGCATCCAGGCTATAGCATTTTGAGAAGGTGTGAAGTGAAGACCAAGTTGCTGCTTCGCAAATGGACCTTATTGGGACACCTCTTTAAAGGGCCGTGGAAGAGGCGATGCCTCTGGTGGAATGAGCCCTCAACCCTTCTGGTGGGTCTTTTTGTGCTAGTCTGTAGCATTCTGAAATGCAAAGTACAATCCAACGTGAAATTGTCTGTTTTGTTACCGATTGACCCAGTTTCCTTCCTGTGTAGCCTATAAACAACTGGTTGTCCACTCTAAGCCTAGAAAGTCTAGAGATGTAAAAGCTTAAAGCTCTTTTTGGATCCAGTCTGTGTAATCTTTCTTCCTCCTTAGAAGGATGAGGTGGAGGATAGAATGAGGGTAAAACAATTTTCTGACTTAAATGAAAATCAGATATTACTTTTGGTAAAAATTATGGTTTAACCCTCAATACAACCCTGTCCTTATGGAACACAGTATAGGGTGGCCCAGAAGACAGTGCCTGCAATTCGCTCACTCTTCTTGCCGATGTTAGAGCAACTAAAAAGGCCGTTTTCCATGTTAGTAATATTAATGGACACGTGTGCATAGGTTCAAAAGGCGCACACATTAAGAATTTTAGGACTAAATTTAGATCCCAAATCGGTACTTGAAATGGGTGAGGAGGAAACACATTAGTGAGACCTTTTAAGAATTGTGTTATCAAAGGAATTTTGAAGTAGGAGCATTCCTCCGATGAGCGCTTGAAAATGGAAAGCGCTGCAAGGTAACCTTTTATTGTTCCGATATTCAGACCTCTATGTGCTAGGGTCAGAAGGAAAGATAGTACTTCCGGAATAGAACATAGAAAAGGATCGACATTCTTTTCCCTGCACCAGTTGCAAAACATTTTCCAACGGCAACGGTATAGAGACTTTGTTGCTGGCCTTCTTGCCGAAAGCAACACCTCCATAACATCATCTGGAAGGTTCCAATCCCTGTATCTCAGCCTTTCAGATACCAAGCATGAAGGTTGAGTGTTCTGACCACTGGGTGGAGAACGTGACCTTCCATTTGAGAGAGAAGGTTCTCTCTCTGAGGAAGACGTACTGGAGGACAGATGGACATATCTGGAAGGTCCGGATACCACGTTCTCCTGGCCCAATCCGGGGCAATTAGGATCATGCGGTTCCTGAAGCGTATCAGCCTCCTGATGACCTGAGGAATGACGGGAATCGGAGGCAACGCGTACAATAGTGGGAAATTCCAATCCACCACGAACGCCTCCCCCAGGGCTCCTCTCGGGGGAAATTTCATTGAGCAATACCTTTCGCATTTTCGGTTGCGAATAGGTCTACCTGAGGGGTTCCCCAAAGGGCGAAGATCTCTTGAATGACTTCCTGAGCCAGTTCCCATTCGTGGGACACCGTGCTCTGCCTGTTCAGAGCATCTGCCGTCATATTCTCTTCCCCGGCTAGATGAATTGCTGTTAAAGAGATTCCCTCCTGAATCACCCAATACCTGAGCTGCATTGCCTCTCTGCAAAGGGTTAGTGACCACACACCTCCTTTTTTGTTTAGGTAGTGCATGGCCACTGTGTTGTCCTTTCCAGGACATTCTTTCCCTTGACAGATGGCAGGAAGGCCTACAGCGCTAGTCTGATTGCCCTCAGCTCTAAAAGGTTGATATGTAGTTTGGACTCCGATGGAGACCAACGACCATTGATTGTCAAATCGTTGGCATGAGCTCGCCACCCCAGGAGTGAGGCGTCTGTCATTACTGTGATCTCCGGCCATGGTTGCCAAAAAGGTTCTCCTTTTAGGATGTTCTCTGTACAGGTCCACCATAGAAGGTCTTGTCTGATCTTGTTCGGAATCTGAAGAAGATCCGTCATTTGACCCGAGAACTGGGACCACTGAGTCTTTAGGGCCCATTGAAGGGATCTCAGCCTCAAGCGTGCCTCTGGCACCAGAAAGATGCAGGATGCCATGAGGCCGAGCAACCTTAAAAAGTCGTAAGTTTGGAGATTTTGACCATTTTGGAATTTGGAAACCATCTGAGGAATGTCTTGAGCCCTCCGCTTGGGAGGCAAGCCCTTTCCCAAGGATGTGTCTAGCACAGCTCCTATGTACTGAAGCTGATGGGAAAATGTAATTTGAGACTTCTTGAAATTGAGGGAGAAGCCCAGTTTGTGGAGGAAATGGCAGGTGACTTTCAGATGATCCAGTGCTTGATCGGCAGAGCGCGCTCTGATCAACCAATCATCCAGGTAGTGGTAGACATGAATCCCCCCTCTCCTGAGGTGCGCTGCCACCACTACCATTAACTTGGTGAAGACCCTCGGGGTGGAGGTCAACCCGAATGGCAGGACTCGAAACTGATAATGTGAGTCGCCAACTACGAACCTCAGGTATTTTCTGTGCTTGAGATGAATTGGCACATGAAAATAAGCATCCTGGAGGTCCAATGACACCAACCAGTCCTGGAGTTGAAGGGCCTAAAGGATCTGAGAAACGGTAACCATCTTGAATTTGTCTTTCCTGAGGAACTTGTTCAAGTTTCTTAAGTCCAAGATGGGTCTCAGTCCTCCGTCCTTTTTGGGGATCAAAAAATACGGGGAGTACCATCCCTTGTTCCTCTCCACTGCAGGTAGTGGTTCTATAGCACCTTCCTCCAGCAGGGTTAGAACTTCCTGCTGTAGGAGCGGGTTTGAAAACTTCAACGGGTGTCTCCCTGGTGGATTGCTTTGAGGTTGTCTTTAGAAAAGGAAAGCAGTAGCCTTGGGCTATTATTTCTAGAGCCCAAACATCTGAAGTAATGGCTCGCCATTCTTGCAGATGCTGCGACAGCCTGTCTCCTACAAGTGTTTTGTGGTGCAAATCCTCAAAGTGGTTTTGTGGTGGATGTTGCAGCCGCTGATGGCAAAGAGGCTGCAGCTGGTTTAGCACGTTTTCCTCGTCCACCACGAGTAGCCTTTCTTTAGCCCCTTTGACTGGCAATTCCTCTTGTCTTTCCATATGAGGTGTAATAACGATAGGATCGTCCCCTCCATGATTGTCCTTGCACACGAAAAGGCTGAGGTTGCCTAATAGCAGCTACTAAAGATTTGGCCGCTGCTTTTGAGGTCTGCAAACTCTCAAGGCTCTCGTCAGCCTTGTTGCCAAAAAGGTGAGACCCGTCAAAAAGCATGTTCAGAAGGCGGTTCTGTATGCCCGGTGCAGAACCCGACTTCCGTAACCACGCAAATCTGCGCATTACCGTGCTAGTGCCCATGGACCTGCTTACACTATCCGCAGTGTCCAATCCAGATTTAAAGGATTCCTGCATGGCCTCCTTTCCATCTCTAACGATGGCTAGGAAACCTTCCCTTTCTTCCCCTTCTGGTATGTGCTCCGTTGCCATTGCAATGCACTCCCACAGAGTGTACGAAAACGTTGCTAAGGCACATGTTGAGTTGGCAGATTTTGATGCCATGCTCCCAGCTGAAAATACCTTCCATGCCCGACCACCCACACGCTTATCGTCCCTGGCTGGAGGGATAGACGGGTACGCAAGTTTGTTGGAAGCTGTGGCTGCCTGTATGACCAGACTCTCGGGAAAAGGATGTTTTGACAGCTAGCCGGGGTTGCTACTGGCTGGGCGGTATTTTGATGCAAGGGACTTATTTACCGGAGGAATAGAATCCAGAGTTTCCCAATTCTTGGCCACCCTGTTTTGTAAGGCTACATGAAAAGGTAGTACTGGGTCTTCAGTGGGACCATGGTCCAATATGTCTGTTAAATCATCTTGGACGAATTGGGCTGGTGGTCTAGCCCATCCCAAGTAATCTACCACCTTGGTCATTAACTGACGTTAAGATGGACTGGCATGCTCTCCTGGATCTGGTCTACCAAAGTCATTCTCAGGAGAAGTGTCAATGCCACTTGCATTATGTAAAGACTCCATCAAATCCCTCATTCTGCTTTCCTCTGAGATCAAGCATTCTGGGACATTTGGGGTGCCATATTCCAATCCAAAAGGTACATTTTCCTCCTCGGATCTCTCCTGTTCCTCAAAAATTGAGGTCAAGGATTTGAAAAACTCCTTCCTAGGGAGAGGCTTGAAAACCTTCTCTGCGAGAGGAGGAGGAAGAGGTGTAGTACCAGGCTCTGAAGAAATTACATGTTTTGTAACTTTCTCCTTCTCTTTTTCTGGCTGCCCTGGCTTGGTTGGAGCCTTTGGCGCCGAGGGTTTCGGCGTTGACGTCGATAAAGGCGTCGACGGCTTCGACGACATAGTGGTCGTCGACAGGGCCTGCTTCGAGGGCGTCGAGGCAGTCTTCGACGATTTTCC
This sequence comes from Ambystoma mexicanum, assembly GCF_040938575.1. Lineage (NCBI taxonomy): Eukaryota > Metazoa > Chordata > Amphibia > Caudata > Ambystomatidae > Ambystoma > Ambystoma mexicanum. The sequence continues at coordinate 1,161,938,548 of NC_090937.1, forward strand.
CTTCGAGGTGTGACAGGTCTCGAACGGCGTTGGTGACCTCGAGCGGTCGACTCGACAAGCGTTTATCGCTCGGCATCCTGGAAGGTTCCCTATCCTTCCTTTTACGATCACCCGGGATCGAGGGCGCGCGAGTGTCGGAGCGATGACACTCCCGGCTGGCTTCCGAAGAAGGCGCGGACCGAGGCTTCGCCTTCTTAAACACCTCTATCATTTTGATCCTGAATGCTTCCCACTCTTCGGAAGACACATTTTTCGTGGGGCATTTCATTTTCTTCGAAGACTCATCTGACGACTAGGTGGAGGGAGACCTGTGGCATTGTTTCTTCGATTTTTTTGACGAAGACGAGTGATGAAAATCGCTTCGGGATCTAGATTGATGCCTTTCGCGTCTGGGAGATTTCTCCTCATGGGGTCTCGACTCGACGCTAGAGGCTTTTCGATCCTTCCGACCTACCTGTAGCTTTCCTCTCCTTTCTCGCAAGGCCTTCCCCGTCATCGCCTGACACTTCGAACAGGCCTCCATGTTGTGGCCATCTTCGAGGCACCACAAACACTTGCGGTGCGGGTCCGTGATCGACATTTATGAGCCGCACGACTTGCATTTCTTGAAACCCCATCTCAGGGTCGTGGTCGGTGTCGATGACGAGGACATATTTCTTCTTGTTTGTACATATATTCTTCACAGAACTCGAGGCGCGCCGAATGTTCGAAGCAACGTAACTGGAGAAAAATAGAACTGAGGCCAACGGGCGCCGCGCGTGCTACTTATCCACCCGATGACGTCATCCTCGACGGAGACCTTCGAGGGACCATCGACTCGACGACATCGACGCACAGCGCCCTCTGCCGAAAAAATTTCCGAAGAGCAGCAAAGCTGGATGGAATACATCTAAGATGAGGAATACTTTGGAGGACACAATCCACTCGAAGAACAAGTTACTTACCAACTGGTAACGTTCTTTCGACTGGATGTTCCTCCAACGCATTCTTTGACATGTAATGTCCACAGCTGTGCACTTTGGAAACTTTTTGGGCAGAGGGCGTCCTGCGTCGATGGCATCGGGGCCATGTCCCTCGAGAGCCTCCGTCGAGGACAACATCACAGGATGGTATAAATAGGACGCACGGCGCCTGTAGCCTCAGTTTAAGTTTTTTCCCCCAGAACGGGTGACACCATTCTGATGCCTGCTGGACTGCACTTAGCCTTGCAGAAATGGAAGCCGCAATCGCATAGGAAATTCTCACAAGGGGGAGGCTGGGAGGGCGATGTGGGAGGAACATCCAGTCGAAAGAACGTTACCAGTTGGTAAATAACTTGTTCTTCGAATGGATTGTGTATTCCAACGCATTCCACATCTTTGACAGACTCCCAAAGCAGTACCAGTAAATGGAAGAGGGAAAAGAAATTAGAATACCCAATTAGATTGCGGAATACAGAACCGCCTTCCCAAAGGCCATATCCTGACCATGGATTGTATCCAGGGAATAAGGTTTTACAAATGTATGAATTGAAGCCCAACTAGCGGCATCACAAATATTTCTAATAGGAACACCCCGCTGGAGGGCGTTGGAAGTAGCCAGGCCCCTAGTGGAATGAGCTCTCAATCCTTCAGGAGGGTCTTTACCCGGCAACCGGTACAACTCCGTAATGGTAAGGATAATCCACCTGGACAAGGTCTGTTTGGTAACAGCCTGGCCCAATCAGTGTCCAGCATATCCTACAAAGAATTGATCATCCACTCTGACCCTGAACATAAACACATCCAATAGATGCCAAGTTATGCTTGCAATGTTGCACTGTAACCATAGCAAAGTAGAACTTTATTGGATCCTCCTTGTCTCTTACCACCTGTCATTGTACCACTGCTACCGACTGTTACATCCTATGTTAAGCTCAAGTCTTCTGTAACAGCGCCACTTATAAATGCAAATAAATAAATAAAATAAATAAAGTCACCAGCAGCGCAAAGGAGCAGTTTTTCCCCCAAAATATATGCCAGTATTCTGCGAGTGTAAAAAACATTGCATGCTGTCTGTACCATGCTCATGTGGCTGCATCAGTATATTCCAAGGAGCATGTATGAGGTAATAGGTATGATAGTCTTTAGAGGACTGTGGAATGGGAGGAAAGACCATGCCCCTGGGATGAGAGGCTGAACAATCAACCATTGGCTAAATATCTAGCCTTCTTCGATGCAAAAACAGTGAGCTCTACACCCCCCAATGAATGCGTCAACTCAAAAGGGTGGCCTCTCCCAGAAGTGGACTAAATAAGCCTGCTGTGGCTGGAGATTCTCCCATGCTCTGTGTATTGGTCACTTTTGCAGGGCCACCGAGAGACATGCTTTCTTTTTTAGTTTGAAGGTCAAAAGGCATATCCACTGTGCGCTACCATACTCTGGAAATGATTAACTTTATCAGGGTGATAGTTTAACCAAAGGTTCACATTTACGTACCTTTCAATGTCGACCCATTATTTGAAGTCCATTGAGGTATGTATCAAAACACTTCCTCCTAACAGCAAAAAATAAACAAGCATTGGCAATGCCAACAGTTTAAGCTTTTTGTAGGCATGGGAAAGGCACTTGCCAGGCAAAACTGTAGTGGTATTAACTGGCAATTTATGGCAGCAGGTGCAAAACGGGTGCGAGTACCTGGGCATTTAATAGCAGTGCCGGTCAAATGCCTAATAATTGCCCACAAGCCAATTGCTTTGCCAATGCTTCTTTTTAACAGGACTTCTGAACAGGACTTCTGTGAAGGACACGCAGAGTGCTTCTTAATGGAGTGGCTGAAGGCACAACTGGTAAGACATTTTTATTACACCTGTACTTGGTTTACAACTCTAAATAAGTAATTAACTCAGAAGACTGCATTGAAAAAACACTGGCATTCACTTTGAGTGTAACGTTTGGTGGTAAAACTTGATTAAAGCTGGCTCAAAGACTTCCCATGAGGAGGTGTTTTGGGCAGGGAAGGGCAGGAACTGGGTGGGAGTGCGTATATGAGAAAAGGGTACTCCGTATTTTTTGTTCTCTGGGGGTCAATCTTGTGACAAGGGAGGGAAACTAGCAAAATATGAACAACCAAATTGACTACCCCTCTCTTAATCCCAAATATGTTGTACAGGACAGTGCGTGTGGTGCCACTATTAATACTTTAAGCGGACAAACCACTTCACAAGATTAATGCTCACTTATCAAAAAAGACTAATGCTCACTTATCAAAAAAGAATGAATCAATTTATTAACATACTACAACAGATTATAAAAACACCTTTTTAATACAACACAGTACATAAAAACAAAAAGTTACAGACCGTATATATATGCACAGTGGGTGAGTTCATGACTCGCTAGAACAAATCAATATGTCAAAAAAAGCCATCAGAACAAAAAAGAGAAAACATTCAAATTGAACAGTGATCACATGATGGAAAGCTAAAGACAGTTATTATTATCTTTCTTTTTTGGTAACAGTACTTGTTTTTCTGGTACGTAAGATGCGTCACAGAATGTTTCCTGGAAGACCCTTGTTAGGGTTTTCCTGTAGATACATGAAGCGTCGGCTAATGTTTCATAGACAGTTGACATATGTTTCGGTCCATACACACCATACTGCGCTATCTCTAGTGCTGTCGGTAAAAGAAATGAAAGGCCTTCTTCAGGACGAACAACTTGTTTATATTCGGGATGCTATTCCCAACCCAAACGGTCTAGACCGTCCTTTCCACACTAAGAAAAAACATTTAAAAAACAATTAGAAAACATTAAAATAACATTGTCTTGCGAACGTGGTTATGTAGGCAGATGATGCTGCCCACTTTAAGAACTGACCTGTAGAACAAATGCTCAGGGACTTGAGATTTAAGTGGTCGACTCTTTAATAGATGTCTGGTCTACATAGTGGCCTTACAGCTACCTACAGAGAAAAAGAAAAAGAAGAAAGGCGAAATTCAATGAGCCCTTCTCCTTATATGTAACACTGGTAGCCTTATTAGTAGTGCCCCAGAGTTCTAACTCACCTGTGATTTTTAGAATTAAGTCTATTCTTAATGGTTCTGCCTATTCCTTGGTGGAAGACCAGGTTTTATTTTGGAAATGTCATCAAAGCAGGATACTGAATTTCAAATTTCAAAACAGCAACTCCAATCTGTCAAGAAATGATCAAGATTGTTTTCTTCTCTAGGCAAATGGTAACGGCACTTTATCAAAAGAGACATGTAACTCTGATATTTGGCGTTTAACACCAGGCCATGTTTCCGAAAGGCACATTTCTTCTACATATATAGTTTATGACTTGGAAGCTATTGACATCTTTCACTTCAATAACACAGGGTGGATTCACAAAATATAGTACGTGAGCACTCAAAATTAGTTGCTAGTGCCCTCGTGTTCCATATTATGGCTTACCATTTTTAGAAACAAGGGAGCACCTGGTTTGTCTGTGTTCGCTTCCGATGCTTGCGAAAGAAGAATCAGAGAACGCATGGCAGAAAACGCCTGGACTTTTAAAATGGTTCCGATCACGTGAAGGGGAAAAAAACGAATCACGTGATCGCATCTTCACTCCTCATCATGAATTTACGATATTCTGTTTTTGTTGTAATTTTTTATGCAGCCGCCAAGTGGCAGGTAGCAAAAGTTATTTCAACATTCATTTCAAAGTCACACGCCCTATTTGAAAGTGGGACAACTTTTTCTCCTTTTCTCTTTTTTTAAATAAAAAATACGTGATAGTTTAGTGGAAAGACAACAGTTTTCTTTCACCACATTTGTGTGAATAGTTGCAGTTTTAACGCCAAGCCACTGATACTGTGCCGCATTTTATATGTTAGCCTGTAACTCGTTACATGTAAAACTAATAAACCATTCTTAGATCGCTTCTTAGAAAGTTATTGCCTGGTCACTTGGGACTGAGCTACTACTCCACTTTACTTAGCAACCTAAGAAGGATACACCTGGTATTACGAAATGACATGGTTGTGTCTGCATTCATGAATGATTTAATTTTTCAAGTATGCAGATTTAGTCATGGTGATTGTAACTGGTGCGCTATCTTACGATTTAAAAAGGACGTAAATAAAATTTTAACTATATGCCCATTTTTTAGGATAACTCCGCGAAGTGTGTTACTGATTGGACTAAAAGTACTCACGCACGTTATTTTATCAGCATTGACTTTGTTGGCCAGATGGAGACAGGTAGTAGGCCATCATAGATGCAGAAACTGTTATGTATCCGTACTTATGAAGGTCATTAAGACTGTCAATCTGAAAGTTATCAAAGGTAAACTAACTAGTTCACCAACTGTCTGACACAGTGGGCCGTTTATGTCATCATATGCCCCTGTAATTTACTATATATCGGTAAAACTAAGCGGCAAGTCCGCCAAAGAATAGGCGAACACTGCTCATGTATCAAAAACAAGACGGACAACAAACCACTGGTGGCACACTACATTCAATTCCAACATAAACATACCAATATGTTTTGGTGTGTACTACAAGTCATTGGCCCTCATTACAAGTCAGGCGTTAAGGGTTTAACGGCGCCGTCAGCGCCGTTAACCCTTAACGCCTGATTCACACTTTAACGCCTGCTTTTTGCAGGCGTTAAAGTCCAAGGCGCTAAGCGACCTTGGTGCTAATTACGGCACCGTAATTTACGGTGCCGTAATTAGCGCCTTCCCCATCCCCATTATGCCCTATGGGGCAAAAATGGGAATGGGGAAGGGCAAATGGTGAATGGGGAATTACCGCCCCACTCACCTTGGAATGGGGTGGTAATTCCGCCATCCACCATGGCGGAATCCATAGCATCATGGTCCACCGCCTGACTTGTAATGAGGGCCATTAAAAGGACTCCGAGAGGTGGAAACCAAGATCTTACCCTGAGAAAATGTGAACAGAAATGGATCTATCACTTTGATCCAGTGAAACACAGGTTAAATATAGCAGTCGAGTGGTACTTGTTTATGTAAACCACTACTGTAAAATCAAGCATAAGGGTGGTTTTCTTCGGACTAGGTTCACTGAAGAAATGATTATCTATGGGACAAAAAATCTGTCCTCTTGACTAGTGTATTTTCCAGGAATAAAGAGGACAGGTGGAGAATATACAATATAATACACCAGTTGGCGGGTCAGCCCAATCAACACCAACCCCCCTCCACTCTGTCTGCAGTGGGTCCTCTTAGTTAAGTTGTGTACCACTGATGGCCCTGGAAGAACAAAAGGATATTCTATATATCAGAATAACCACATGAAAACTAATCCTGTTGCCATCCCTAAATAACATCTCCTTCAATAAGGAATTTTCAGTAATGCAACTTCCATAATGACATAGAACATGGATGCGTTTACGTACTTTTTAAATCGTAAGATAGCTCACCAGTTACAATCACCATGACTAAATATGCACACTTGAAAAATTAAATCATTCATGAATGCAGACACAACCATGTCATTTCGTAATACCGGGAGTATCCTTTCTAGGTTGCTAAGTGAAGTGGAGTAGCTCAGTCCCAAGTGACCGGGCAATAACTTTCTAAGAAGAGATCTAAGAATGGTTTGTTAAATTATAACCAGGTTACTCAACATAGTGACCACCTTACTCCTAGTCCATAGTCCCCTTTCCTCCATACTTATGGGACATCTCTCCGTCCGGTGGGACGGGACCGGAGCACTTTGTAAAAAGCATCCAATGTATTTTTTTCAAAAATGTGTCCTTCCTCTCTTTCTGCATGGGGCCCGGCACTCGGCCGTAACCCTGCCCACCTTGGCTCCGCCCCACGCATCGCCCATTAGTCCTTTTCTATCGCCAGGTCAGAGACCTATTAGCAATAACAGAGGAACCTTATTAGAGGGGACGGCGGGCGGGCGTATGGAGGAAAGGGGACTATGGACTAGGAGTAAGGTGGTCACTACGGTATACTCCTACGTCCCGTCCCCTTTCCTCCATACTTATGGGAGATTCCAAAGCGCTCCTAAGTGGAACTACGGGTGGATAGAAATACCCCTTATTGAAAAAGGTTCTTTAGCACAGCCTGACCAAACTGAGCATCAGCTCTCGAGCTCATGTCAAGACAATAATGCTTACAAAAAGCAGATGGGGAGGCCCAAGAAGCTGCCCTAGCGATGGACTCCCAGGGGACATACTTCTGAAAAGCAACCGCAGCTGCCTTACCCCGCACCAGGTGTGCATGAATACCCTTAGGAGGTTTCAGCCCTTGGACGGTGAAAGACTCCGTAATGCAGGCGGCGATCCACCGAGAAATAGTCGCCTTAGACATCTGCTTACCCTGAGGGTTACCGAAAGTCACAAAAAGTTGCAAAGAACTCCTAAACTCAGACGTCCTGTCAAGGTAGAACTTAAGAGCCCTTCTGACATCAAGACAGTGCAGAACCCTTTCTGCCTCTGAGGTAGGGTTTGGAAAAAAGACCGGCAGGGAGATCGACTGATTCAGATGGAACTCAGTTACCACCTTCGGTAGAAAGGCAGGGTTTGTCCGTAGGACCACCTTGTCCTTGTGAAAGACCAAGAAGGGATGCTCCACTGACAAGGCCTGGAGCTCACGCACCCGCCTTGCTGAGGTAACGGCGACCAGAAAGGACACTTTCCATGATAGGTACTTGAGGTCCACCGTGGCCATGGGTTCAAAAGGCTTATGGCACAGCGCCGTCAGGACTACATTTAGGTCCCACGGCGGGTGCGGACTACGAACTGGAGGGTAGAGGCGTGTCAAGCCTGCAAAATGCCTCTTGACGACTGAGTTACTCAGAGAGTAGAAACATTGGTCTGTAGAAAGATAAGCGGAGACCGCTGAAAGGTAAGTTCTGCAGGACAGAACGTGAACACCCGACTCTGCTAGGGAGGACACGAAGGACAGCACAGTGTTAATCGTAGCCACCCTTGGGTCCAACTGCTTTCCCAAACACCAATGACAGAACCTGAGCCATTTACTCCTGTATTGGGATCTGGTCGAGGATTTCCTGGCTGCCTGGATAATACGCATGTTATCCGTAGACAAGTTAAGATGCTCTAAAGACCTGAACTCAGGCACCATGCCGCCAAGCTGAGCGATTGTGGGGAGGGGTGCCATATCTGCTGTTCCCCCTGATGAAGAAGATCGGTGGTCACTGGTAACCTGATCGGCGGATACACCGACAGGTGTTGAAGTTCTGAGAACCAAAACCTGGCCGGCCACTAGGGGGCTATGAGTAGAAGGGAGCAGTTCACCGAGTTCTTCAGCTTCCAAATTGCTCAATGGACTAGAGGCTGAGGCGGGAAGGCATAAGCTCTCATGTTGTGCCTTGGAATCTCGAGAGCATCCCTCAGAGAGGAGGCTCCAAGCGCCCCTCTGGAAGCATACCGAGGCAGCTTCCTGTTCACCACCGTACCGAAGAGATCCACCTGCGGTGTGCCCCAACACAAGAAGATCCATGAGAGGACCTCCGCCTTCAACTCCCACTCGTAGCTGACCACTGTCCGCCGGCTGAGGGCATCTGCTGTGACATTCAGCTGGCCCGGGTTGTGCACTGCAAGCAGCAAGACATCATGAAGCACGGCCCACTCCCAAATCTGGATGGACAGGTCCACGAGTGGGGGGAGACTTCATTCCCCCTTGCTTGTTGATGTAATACATTGACACCACATTGTCCGTGCGTATGCGGACCACCTTGTTGGCAATGACCGGTCTGAACGCCCTGAGCGCTAGAAAGATCGCCAGAAGCTCCAAATGATTTATGTGCAGGAGCTTGTCCTGAGGCGACCAGAGGTCCGAGACTTGTAGAAGATCTAACGTTGCACCCCACCCCAGGAGGGAGGAGTCCGTCGTGATTGTCACCATAGGAGCTGGGTCCTGAAACCCTGCACCCACCGACAGGTTGCTGAGAGATGACCACCATTCCAGGTCCACTCTCATGGAATCCAGAATTATTAGCAGCTTGGAATCCGGGTCCACAGCCTGACGCCAGGAACTCCGAAGAGCCATCTGGGTCCGTCTCATCTTGAGACGAGCAAGAGGAAGAGCCAGCACACACGAGGCCATGAGGCCGAGAAACTTCTGGAACCGCCAGGCTGACATGCTCTCCGACTGCGCAAACATCTGACATGTGGCTAACAGATCCGCCATTCTGTCCCCGGTCAGGTACACTCTGCAGTCGATCGTGTTCCAGCGAAAACCCAGCAAAATCAGGTCCTGCGAGACCATCATGGAAGATTTCCGCCAGTTCACCGACAGCCCAAGATGGAACAGGAGCTGAAGGAGAGACTGGATATTGCCCGCTGCTGCCAGCGGACAAGGGCTGCGTAAGAGCCAGTCGTCCAAATATGGATACACATGGATACTCTGGAGACGAAGATGGGCCGCAATCACCGACATCATCTTTGTGAAGACACGCGGCGCCGAGCTGAGGCCAAAACGAAGCACTCGAAACTGGAAGTGCTCCTCTCCCAAAGAGAAGCAGAGATATCTCCTGTGTGGGTTCCAAATCAGGATATGCATGTACGCATCCTGAAGATCCACCACACTGAGCCAATCACCCATCTGCAAGGAGGAGCGTATCTGGCTGGGCATGATCATCTTGAATTTCTCTTGGGATAGGAAAAGATTGAACTGTGAAAGGTCTAGGATGGTGCGCAGGCCAGCCTGGTTGGGTTTTGGCACCGTAAACAGCCGGGAGTAGAAGCCCTACCCTCGCTCCCCAAGGGGAACGGGTTCTACAGCTCTGAGGTCCAGAAGTTTCTGAACCTCGGCTTTGAGGGAGGGCGAGCCCGACAGCTGAAAAGGAGGGTTGAGGGGTGGGGTAGTGGGTAGAGGTAAGCGGAAGCCCACCCGAGCAACTGACAAGACCCATCTGTCTTCTGTGATGGTCTGCCACGCCTCCCAATAAGAAGCAATGCGTCCTCCCATCGGGGTCTCGTGCGAGCGTGGAAAACCCTCATTTAGTAGGTTTATCGGTGGCGTTGCCACCTGAACCTGAGGAGGAGGCTGAGGAGCGGGAGAAAAACCACATCCGTTGTTGCCTACGGCGGTTGTTCGCCACAGGGGTACCCACTCTGCGAGATTTTCGGTCGAGGAAGCCCCTAAAGCCAGAGGAAGGTCGACTTTGCGACAACGGTCTCTGGGTTTTGAAAAGAGTCTTAACCAGGATCAACAAGGACTTAGCTGTCTTGAGTGCTATCCTTCGTCTTGGTGAGCTCTACATCTGTTGTAGAATGAAAGAGCTACTTCCCGTCAAACGGAAAGTCCAACACCTTGTCCTGCACTTCTTTTGAGAATTTAGTTGCATCCAACCACACCTGCCGTGAGGTATCAACCCCCAGCATAAGGCCCCGAGCCGAGGTGTCTACGTGATGAGCCGCAGCCTCCAGGAGATCCTGGGCCAAGACCCTGGCGTTGGACAGGCCCCCTTTAAAGTCTTCCAGCTTCTCGACCGGGATAAACTCCTCAAACTCCGACAGACCTTTCCACATCCTCATATTAGCTCCCGCTTATACCAATTCGGTGTTGGCCTGCCTCAGCTGCAATGCCGAGTTGGCAAAGATTTTCCTCCCAAGGGAGTCAAGGAGCTTATCCTCCTTTCCCAGAACCTGAGTAGCCGTCGTGGAAGAGGATGCTGCAGGCCTGGATTGCAAAGTGGCTGCGGCCACCACTGTGGAGGAGGGGGGCGGGCCACCTCTTCCGGACGGAAAATGCAGCCTGTATCTTACGTCAATCTTCTTATTGACAAAAAGTCCAGAGTGTGGCTTTTCCCAGACCCTGCGGACCTTGGCCAGAACGTCCTTCTGCAATAACAGGCCGGTACGCTCCAAAGGAGACAGGGTGAAGGCCCCAGAAAGCACACCCTCCTGCGGAGCGGGTGCCTCGGGCACCGGAACATCTAAGAAGCACATCATGTCCAGTACCCGGTCATGAAAAGCTCTAATAGAGCGGGGCAGGTCCTCGTTGTCCTGATCGCCCTGTGCTTTATCCGACAGGTCAGGATCCTGCTGAACCGTGTCGGGCGCTGCCTTGTTCACAGGGACAATGGGGGCAAAGGCAGGAGAGTCGGGGGAGGCACCGCAGACAAGGGAGGCGCCGGCGGAACCACCAGAGGAACGGGTGGAGCCGGAGGCGCGGGGGGACATATCTCCCTGAAAAGCCCTTTGAAATATTCCCTCATGGGGTCGGTACGCATTAACGTTTGAAAAGTACCGAAAAAGGCCTCCTCCGGAGACTGCTTCGGAACCTGAGGAGGCCTCTCACGAGGTGGACAAATCGAGGGACGTAACGGGGAAGGGTGCCACACAGGCCCCTCCACCGACGTATATCCACATAAATCAAAAGTGCCAACCCCGCAGGCAACAAAACATTGTGCGAGAGGCATCGGGGCGTTCCAGTCATAAACTGGCCGATAAGGATGTGCACAAGGGACTCTATGTTCACCCAAGGAACCCAGCCCTACACCTGAGGCCGATGGCGTAGTTGTAGGGGTAGCACCAAAAATGGCGGGAACAGGTGCCATTTTGTCATCGTCTGAGGGGAACTGTGGCACCTGAGGAAGTGAGGCAGGGGTCCCCGTCGATGGATCAGGGGTCTTAACTTTAGCCTTAACATAAGGAACCTCGGCATAGCCGGTACTGTGAGGCCTGGAATGTTTCTGCGACATTCCAACTGCCAAATCAGCCTTCCCAGGAAGGACCTCAGCATTGCCGGTAAAAGAAGAGCTTTCCTTCTTTGCCCCCTCAACAGATCTGGTGTCGCCGCAAGAGCGGGAACGGTGAGAAACAGCCTTCACCGGTAAGTCCTTGCCAGGCCTCTCAGAAATGTTGGTAACTTTAGCCTCTGAAAGAGGGACCTATGACCCACGTCCGGTGACAGCCTTATCCGCGCGGGCCTCAAACATCCGTTCGGTAACAGCAAGCCCCACCAAGGCCTCGGGGCGCACCCCGGTCTTATTTTTGAGGGAAGCCGACAGAGAGGCCTCAGAGAGAGCTCTGGTATCCCACGATTCAGTAGAAATGGGTCTACAAACAGCCCCCACAGGAGGGGCCTTGGAGCGTGCTCTGGTATCCACAGGCCCCTTACTGAGACCCTCGGAGAAAACTCTGGTACAATTATTAGGCCCAACTGGCACCTCAGGGCGAACCCCGGTGACAGAGCGATCAAGGCCCCTCCTGGCCCGAGAGGAACCTGGAAAGGTATGCCCCGGCCGGGGTGCTCTGAAAAGTAAAGAACTTACCAGGCGTTTTTTCTTCTCGTCGATGAACGCCTGAAAATGTGAAGGAGGAGTTTGTCGGAACACCTCCTCCCACCGCTCCAACTGACGTTGAAATGCCCGGATCGAAAGGGAGTCGCAGTAAAAACAGGAGTCCCAACGGTGATCTGGACCCAAGCGATCTAAGCAAAGAGGATGGGGATCCACCCTCGCGAAACGACTGTGACACGATGAACAGTCTGGAAAGTCTAGTTTGAACGACAGACAGACTAGTACACGATCGCTAGCGAGAGCCAGAGAGGAAAAAAGGGAAGAAAATCTTCCGAGGATGCAAGTGCGTCCAGTCCCGAACGAGCAGAGAAAAGGACTGATTGGCGATGCGCAGGGCGGAGCCAAGGTGGGCGGGGTTACGGCCGCGTGCCGGGCCCCGCGCAGAAAGAGAGGAAGGACACATTTTTGAAAAAACATTTTTGGATGCTTTTTACAAAGTGCTCCGGTCCTGTCCCACAGGACGGAGAGATGTCCCTTAAGTATGGAGGAAAGGGGACGGGACGTAGGAGTATAAGTTTTACATGTAACAAGATACAGGCTAACATATCAGATGCAGCACATAATCAGTGGCTTGGTGGTGAAACTGCAACCATTTACACTAAATGTGGAGAAAGAAAACTGTTGTCTTCCCCCTAAACTATCACGTGTTTTTTATTTTAAAAAAAGGAAAAAAGAGAAAAAGCTGTCCCACTTTCAAATAGGGCGTGTGTCTCTGAAATGAATGTTGAAATAACTTTTGATACTTGGCAGCTGCATGAAAAATTGCAACAAAAACAGAATATCGTAAATTCATGATGATGTGATCACATGATTCGTTTTTTTTTCCCCTTCACGTGATCAGAACCGTTTTAAAAGTCCAGGCGTTTTCCACTGTGCGTTCTCTGAGTCTTCTTTCGCAAGCATTGGAAGCGAACACGGACAAACGAGGAGCTCCCTTGTTTCTAAAAACAGTAAGCCATAATATGGAACACAAGGGCACTAGCAACTCATTTTGAGTGCTCACATACACGTTTTTGTTAATCCACCCCGTGTTATTGAAGTGAAAGATGTCAATAGATTCCAAGTCATAAACTATGTATGTAGAACAAGTGTACCTTTTGGAAAAATGGCCTTGTTTTAAACGCCAAATATCAGAGTTACATGACTCTTTTGATAAAATGCTGTTACTATTTGCCTAGAGAGGAAAACAATCTTGATCATTTCTTGACAGATTGGAGTTGCTGTTTTGTAATTTGAAATTCAGTATCCTGCTTTGATAACATTTCCAAAATAAAACTCCACCAAGGAATAGGAAGAGCCATTAAGAAGAGACTTTGTGCTAAAAATCACAGGTGAGTTAGAACTCTGGAGCACTACTAATAAGACTACCAGTGTTACATATAGGGAGAAAGGCTCATTTACTTCCACCTTTCTTCTTTTTCTTTTTCTCTGTAGGTAGCCATAAGGCCCCTATTTAATATAGACATCTATTAAAGAGTCGGCCACTTAAATCTCAAGTCCCTGAGCATTTTTTCTACAGGTCAGTGCTTGAAGTGGGCAGCATCATCTGCCTACATGACCACTTTCACAAGACAATGGGCATCATTACAAGGTTGGCGGTCTGGTAATAATGATACCTGTAAGGGTATACAGGCATTGTATACCGGACTGGTGTATTACAATCAGCGATCCCGGTGCTACCACCATCACCAGGGACCCGTTGTGACTGGGTAGCACCAACCCAGAATGGGCGCGGGCACATGGCAGCCGTGCCAGTAACAACGGCATGCCGCAAAGTAGGGCACATTACGGGTTTCATGGACAAGCACTTACCGGCATCCAGATGCCAGTAAGAAGAGTTACCACGAGCGGGGAAGCCATTAACAGCAACCTGCTGGGTCCAGACCTGCCACAGGTGCACACAATCAGCACAGGTGGAGGCAATGAAGTCTGGCCCAGCACAAAAGGAGCACACTCACACACCACACCCCTTCCAAGTCCAAAATGATACCACTAGCAGTTGCAATACAGGAGCTGGAGGACATGCCTGCACTGCTATTCCTTGAGCAGGCAGTAAACCATGGAATGCAAAGGAGGTGCAGGAGGAGAAGGAGGGTGAGACTGGTCCAGCACATACCACCAGTGCAGGCAGTGGTACCCCGCAGGTAACCACCAATCCCACGCATAAGGGCTAGTCCATTAGACTTAACCCCTGCACACATCCACACCTTGTACCGCCTGGACAGGGACACCATCACCGCCATAGTGGACCTCACCCAAGATGACCTGGTCAGCCTGATTAACATCCGCACCGCCATCCCCCCTCTGCTGAAGGGAGTGTCTGTGCTCCACTTCCTGGCCACAGGCACCTACCAGCACACAGTGGGTCAGCTGCATGGCATCTCACAACCATGTTTCACACGTGTGCTGAACCAGGTGCTGGATGCACTCCTGAAGCACGCAAGGGCCCACATATCCCTACCACGGACTGCAAAGGAGGTGAATGCCACCAAAATTGCATTCTATGCACTGGCAGGCATGCCAAACGTCATTGGTGTCCATGACTGCAACCATGTGGAGCTGGTAGTCCGGCATGCCGTGGACGTGGTCTACCGTAACCGACGGCTATACCACTCCCTCAACGTCCAGATGGTGTGTGATGCAAGCAAGATAATTACGCATTGCTGTGCTAGATACCCGGGATCCACACATGATGCAATGGTGCTGCGGAACTCCACGCTTCCCCGCTACATGGAACGACATGCTGCACAACGTGCCTGGCTGCTGGGTAAGTCTGACCACAGGGCCATGGGGGTTGTTGTTGGGGGGAGGCACAAGCATTTGCAACCTGTCTGCTGTCTGGGCCATGGGGGATGTTGCTGGGTGGGGACACCGTCCTGGGTAGCAAGCACCACTGTGTCCCAAATGAATTCAACAGAATGTATGAGACTGACAATGGATGTACAGCAATGTGTTAATGGTAGCTACACACACAGCGCCCACCCCTGCACATGCACATGGTACATCATCAGACCGGAGCCACAGGTACCACAATGCACCATCCTGCGGTCAGAAAGCAGAATTCACGTGAGTGCAGCAAAACACATCACAGGTCATGCAGCCATGACTGTGCAAAATAACAATGCCTCTCAGGGAATCCCCTGTCACTGCCCCTGCCCGACAGGAACACCGCAGACCACCATGCAATTACGTGCAGCTGAAGGGACACCTATTAATCCTATGTCACATGCATGTACAAAACAAATTCCATGAAGTAGTCAACATCACCAACAAATGTGCAAGTGGAGCATGCACAATACACAGTACCTCAGTTCCACCATGCCAGTTGACACCCTGCGTCATCAAAGGAACGTATCCCTACACTGGCGGACCATACCACCAATTCAATCCTGCCATGGTCACATGAGTGAAGGTGTTGAGGGACATGTGCATGGCGTCATCACATAGTGGAAAGCATGATAGGCAAACCTACATGTATCATGTTGGACATCCAGCTAATGCATCATACAGTGCTCAACATGCATTGTGAATCTTCCTCTGCCACACACCCATCACATGTGAGTACATCATGGACCTTCTGACTTCATCTGTGTGAGTGCTGTATTGGATATCAAGGTCCCTAAGTTGTGTACGTTACCCATGCCCCCCCCACCATGGATCGACAAATAGTACACAAACTTGATAATTGCTCAGATGAAATGGCAAAATCTGGCAGTGAAAATCTTTTGCATTTGAACATGAACAATGTACAGCCAGTACACACAGGGTATGCCAAAAATACTCACATTCAAACTTACTTTTGCTCCCATGCAGGTGATGCTGGGTATCCCCTGAGGCCGTGGCTCCTCACCCGTCAGGCATCCACTGAACAGGCACGAAGAGGTCTACAATCGTGCACACGCACGCTCTCGTGTGATGATTGAGCAGACTTTTGGCCTGTTGAAGGCACGGTTTCGCTGCCTAAGCAGGTCTGGTGGTGCACTCATTTACGGGCCTGAGAAGGTGGGCAAGATTGTATTGGGATGTGCCATGCTGCACAACATGAGCATCCGGTGCAACGTACCCCTGCCCCCTGACATGGACCAAATACCACCGGAGGAGGAGGAGGATGATGAAGATGCTGCACATCGGCCATGTCATGATGTGCGTGAGGGACGTGCTGTACACCAATCTTTGATTGCACAATATTTTTGATGTACTGTGTTACAGAAGGCGCTGGGAACGTGGGACACTGGGCACTGGGATTGGAGGACACTGGGCACTGGGTTTGAGGGACACTGGGCACTGAGTTTGGGGGGCACTGGGTACGGTTGAACAATGAACTGACACACACTCAAGAAGCAATGTCCAGTCATGTGTTTTTTTTTAGCACAACAGGTGTATTGATGAAATGAAACTATGTACATGATTCAATGTTGCCCTACACCCTTGATACAGTACATACTACCCCTTACCCCCCACCCCCATGCCCCAATACCACCACACACCCATGCCCCCCACCCCCGTGCACCAAAACCCCCACACACCCACGCCCCCACCCCCCACCCCCATGCACCAAAACCACTCACACACCCATGCACCACACCCCCACCCCATGCACCAAAACCCCCACACACCTACGCCCCCTCCACCCAATGCGAGTTCCACTGGACTCCCTCCTGACATGTCCAGGTGTTCCAGGCTATTGACGCCCCCTTTTAGATGTACACTGTCTGTGTCGAGCTCACCAGTGTTGAGCAGGTCGATGGTGGGCCTTGTGGTTCGGCCGTGCCAGGTCATTATTGGGCCATGTTGGTAGCCAACTGGATCACAGCTTGCATCATGGCTGCAATGCCCTCACGCACCCGCCTGGCCACAGGGTATACGGCTCAGTTAATTGCCTGGGTGTTTTCCTAATTTGCCCGGCGTGTGGCTTCCCCTTCAGCCAAGTATTGTTTTACCATGTCATGAATGGCCTGTTGCCGCCCCTCCATATGGCTCAGCCACCCCTCAAGGTCCTGTATGGATGTCCCACCTGATGGTTGCACGGGAGGTTGTGTCTTACTCCTCACAGGGCTGAGCACTTGTTGGTACATCTCCTCCCCAGTACTGTGTCCATCAGATCCCTGTCCAAGAGAGTACTGCGGGGTGTCCTGCATGCTTGGTGTGTGCCGCACATCCTCCGACATGCAAAGGTCCTGCTGTGTATGCGTCATCCAGCCACTCGTCCGCCTCTGCGCTGTGCTGTATGGATGCTGCCGCCTCACCCATTTCACTTGTTGCCGTTGAGTGCGGCCCCTCAACATTACTGGCCGCTGTGCATGCATCCTCATCAACATGAGGTGTCTGCTGGTGAGCAAGTGTTTCCTTTGGTCTGACCTGTTTGGCCGGTGTGTCTTTTTGCATGTCTGCCTTTGATGGCACCGATTTCTCCAGCCTGGGGCTCCTAACTATCTGTCGCAACGGCCTTCTCATCCTGGTCTCCGGTCTGTGCGCCCTGTTGGCCACTGGTCTGTGGTCTTGGAGTGCTGGGTTTCCTTGGCCCGGCCCTAAACGTTGAAGGCCTGGTGGCGTCATCGTGCCTTCTGCCCATGCGTGCAGATGTTTTTTTCAGAGATGTGGCGTGGTCTGCATCGGTCTGAATTCGTGCCTGTGGGGGATGGAGAGGCAAGGCATCAGTGATGGGTGAACTTACATCCTGCATACATCGATGTTGGTTCAATTTCAGTCATGTGCATTGTTGTGTGCATATTGGAGGGGCGGCCATGGTACTTGCAGGAGTTGAAGGAGGGGGGGTTCTTGTTTTGGCATCCTTCTGATGCAGCCATGATGTCTGTTGGGTGACCTACAGGTGTGTCGTGCCTTGCGTGCTGTAGCCAGGGGCTGTGTGGCATGTGCTGTTTGGTTGTGTCTCCAGTGTGTAATCGGTAGTGGAGAAGTGTGCACCATGCATTGAAATTGTACAGTGGTGAGGCTGGCATCTCGATGGGGGGGGGGGGGGGGGGGGGGGGGTGTGTGTGTGTGTGTGTGTGTGTGTGTGTGTGTGTGTGTGTGTGTGTGTGTGTGTGTGTGTGTGTGTGTGTGTGTGTGTGTGTGTA